>NC_087276.1:1883333-2225000 GCF_015220805.1 Pogoniulus pusillus | reverse complement strand
TGATTGTTGGTGCCCTTTAATCTCTTCTTGGCTGGTGGTGTGTGAACTTGCTTTTTTTAAATGCAAACCTTAATTTCTAACTCCGCTCGTGTGGAGCTTTGGGGAAATAGTTTTGCCTAGCAAGAAAGCAGAGCAGAGTATAACATCATAATTGCTGAGGCTGTACTGCATTTTAGGAACAAAAATAAAGGCTAGCTGCTTCATTTTGCTAAACCCCCTCATTTGCCATGTCCCAGTACTCCTCCTTGAGACTGGAGGTCTTTGATTTGACGGTGTCCCTTACCAGATGCTGATTGCTATAATGCTATGTGTGCGCCGTACACTTGATACATCATCTAAGCCCTGCAAAGAGTTCCTGCTCTTTGTGCGATCTCCTGCTCCTGATGTAAACCAGGCAGAAGTGCAGCAATTCCTGGCATCATGTAACACGATGCCAGGAATTAGAAATTTCCATCTTGGAATGTACCAGGAAACGGCAGTGTTGCCTTTGCTGGTGGGGATGGACTGGTAGTGTGCTCCTTGCCCTCTCCTTTGACACGCAGGATCTACAGATCTACAGGCTGTGAAAACAGAGGGGGACAGAGCTTAGGAGTCTATGCAAATCTATGTAAATACAAATACCTGCTTGTTCGTTTTCCTGTCGACACAAATTCCTTCTTCCAAAAAGCAAGTTAAAGAATGTCATGCACTGGCTAAAAAGCCATCACCGAGTGTCTGAGCCCGAGGGGTTGGATGCTGCCGGAGTGCGAATGGCTGGACGTTTTGCCGTCGTTTTTTAGGGCTGCAGGATCAGATCTGAAGCGTGCTGTAAAGTTATCTGGAAGGAAAGGGGGAAAAAAAGCTGTGGGGCTGCAGAAAAAATGCAGATAAATCTGAAAAGCAGCTGACAAAAGGAGGCTTTTTAGAATATATTATTGTCACGTGTCCCCCTTTAAATGCCAAGGCGCTTGGAGTTGTACAAAACTTGAAAACAAAGGATTAAACCCTGCAGGAGTATTTTTAGGGGGTTGGTGGGTTTGGGGTTTTTTCCTCTTTTGTAATCTGGCAAACTGCTAAACGAAACAAGCATCCACTATACCCAGATTCAAATCAGAACGAGTTAAAAGGAGAGGAGAAACGGTTAATAAAACATGGCCAAAATTAATTATTCCTAGAAAATAGTTTTGTTTTTTTTCCACTTGCAAACAATTGAGAGTTTCGGAATCGAGTCTGGGGTTAAAGGGTCTCGATGGCCAAGTCAAAGGGCAGTCAGAGATGTATATTAATGCATGTCAGCATCCAGATCCGGGAGTCAAGCAGTAGTTCATAAAAGAAACAAGGCATCTTAAGAAGAAGTGTTATTAGCAAACATCAGGTCAAAGTTTATCTTTGGGTCAGCGTGTACTGGAGGGTCACCCATTCACGCCGCGGACGCAAGGCGATATCCTTACAGCTGCCTCCCTGCAAGGTGTTAAGGGGAAAGAGAAATAGGAAGTTTTAGCTGGGGAAGCTGGAGCACCGATGGGGGTGTTTCGGGCACCGATGGGGATGTTTCGAGAGGGTGAGTCTTAAACTGAGGCATCCTGTAGCAAAGGAAAATGGGCATTGTGTTTAGGTGGGGTTTATATATATATATATAAAAGATTTTTTCCTTCTCCCCTGTTTATTTTTTTTTTTCCGTTTCTTTTGGTTTTGTTTTTGTGTGTGGTTTTTTGTCTGTTTGTTTGAACCAGAAGCTAGGTTACACCTTGGTGTGGGCAGAGAGGACTGGTGGCGATGCCTTGGCGCACTGGGGCGGGTGGCTGCAGCCGGTGCTGTAGGGGACAGAGGTGGCTTTCTTTGGCGAGCAGCAGCCGAGCCCGGGCAGGCGCTTTGATGTGGAGGCATTGTGAGCGCTGCCACGTGAGCCTTGCCGGGAGCCCTGCGTTTCCTAAGCGCTGTGTTGTGCTGCCCACTTCATCCCATTTACAACGCTGCTGCCGCAGCTCTGCTTTCTCCTCTTCCCACCGCCTTGGGTGTGGGAACCCCAGCGCCCAGGGCAGCAACGGCCGGGGGTGCTGCGCCGCTCAGACCTGGAGGAATGCTCCCGCTGTGCAGGAGCACACAAAGGCTGCCTGCTTGCTTTGACAAGCCCAGGCTGCAGAAAATCCTTGCGAGCTTTTGTGCTTCGTGGTGTTGACTTATTTTAGTTCTCTGCTAAGATGCTCCCCATTGAAACAAGCTAAACAAAACCCCCACCCCAGCCGAGTGTGGTTCTTCTAAATACTGTTATTCTGATGCCTTCAGGAGACATTTTGCTTGGTTTTCTGAAGAGGAGCAACTTAGGCTTTGGCAGGGAAGAGAAGAGCATAGATGTAGGAATAATGAATACGACTCCTTACTGCAGCTGATTATGTTTGCCCTGAATGGCAGTCAGCGTGCAGTAGAGTGCATAGTGTAGTATATATGTAGCATATATATAGTATAGTGTGCTTATTATAGTGTGCAATAGCTGAGTATGCCTGTGACTCAAAAAGAGTTATCTGTTAGATTTTCACTTGTGCAGTGTGGTATTGTGGCCCCAAGTTGTGCATTTAGTACTTAACACTGTGCGTTGGAAAGTCCTAAACTCCGTAGCGACATCGATTAACACGATGGAAATCCTTGATGTGCTCACAGAAAGGTTTGTTGCTCTTCGGTGCAGTTATAGTTGAGTAGTTCCAGCCTCCTAACTACATCTTCTGGTCGATTTTCCTGAATTCTGTGTTGGTGAAATACGTGAGGAGAGTGATGAGGAAAAAGCTTGAGCCGCAACAAAGAACCTTCAGTGCTTTTTAGATAAAACACTTTTCCTATCCGGCTCTGATTTTTCTGGGAGTACATCATATTCTTTAGGAGGAGTTTCTTCGCTCTGGCTGGAGTTCCTGGTTGGAAGTAGGGGGAGAAAGTGTCCGTCCTGTGCGCTGTGAGCGGGGCAGCTCCCTGCCTCGAGGAAGGAATGAGATTCCCTGGCCCCAAGGGACAAGCTGTAACCTGACCTCCCTCTCCGAGCTCCACCACTTGGCCTGCTGAACCACCCCTGCTGGACATTAGGACACTTGCTTGGAGACTGGGAGGACCAAGTTCAGATTCTTGGGACTCATTTGGCAGTATGTGTAGAGGAATGTTGGGGTTTTGGTTGGTTTTTGGTCTGTTTTTAGGCACTCATTGGACCTTTCAAAGAATGGAAATAGAGAAGGAGCTAGTGGTCTCAGAGACTGCCGAGGTCACAGTTGTTCAGGATGCTGTAAAGAGGAGACCAAGTGCCACAAGTGCCTTGCTCTCTAGAGACAGATAATTCCCTCTCAGTTTCCATTTTTCTTGAAAGATTTGAACAAATTATTGTTTGGTTGTTCCGCCCCCCCCTCCCCCCCCGCTAGCTCAGACTGGGGGAAAGCTTCCAAGGAGAAATGTGAAATGAGAAGAGCAAATACTCCTTCCTTCGAGTCACAACCGTGGTCTGAAAGCATGAAATAGTATCAATTAGAAACATACCCAAACGACAGAGCAGCAAAACCTTTGCTGGTGTAATCTGTCATGGCTCCGCTGAAGCTAATTGGAAAGTCTGCCTGGTCCTAAATAGGTGCAAAGGCTTTCCAATGGATCGTGTGTTCCCATAGGAAATGATATTAAAGGGAATGGCATTTGGGGAGCCTGCAAGCTGTCACCTTTAATGGTAGCTCATTGAGTTTGATGTAAACACTCTAAAGATCTTACGGGGTTGACTTTAACTTTGTTTGTGACTATCTGAACTGCTAAACTTCTGAGTCTAAGCCCTGTAAAATCCATTCTGTTTGAGCCTGCCCTGGTGGAGCTCCACTGGTTAATGTGAGCTGAGTACTTACTCCACATCATGGGAACAGGCTGCTTCATGGAGCTGTGCTGTGCCTAGGGTGAAGAATTCAGAAAGCCAAAACTTTGCACAGCATGTTGGAGGACTGGAAGGCTGAGGAGGAGGGTGGGAATCTTGGTTCCTGCAGTGGCTCAGCAGGATCAAATTTATTTCAAGCTCTTTCTCTCTAACTGGTGATGCAAAAAATAACCTTGAATTTATCAGAGAAGGACTAGAAGCTTATCTTGCTCCTGCTGAAGCTGATGGCAATATTAGTTTAGTGCAAGCTGATGCCCCACTAACGTGATAAACAATTGCTTTAAACGAGGAAAATATATGAATGTCAATCAAAATGAACATCACAGTGACAATGTTCCATTTTTTTCCAGTGTGCTGAGGATGATTTAGGGTCAAAAGATTACTTTTGAAAGAGTTTTGAATTCTGCCCTTTATTACATGAATCTCTCTTTTAGGGACTTGATTGCTAATTCCCTCTAATTTAAGAAAAGCCTCACTGTCTTATTTGGATGTAAGCAGAGCCCTCAGGGGTCTATAAAACTGTCAATATGTCTGTTAATTTGCCTTTCCTTTTTTTCACTTATGACTTAAAGCTTAATTGTGAGAGCTGGGAAGATGCCATGGTTTTGGTTTGGAGGGACTCAAGCAGCGTCCCACGGGTTTCAGATCTCATCAGAAGTTGTAGGAACCCTCCAGCTGCTGCTGACTTGTCAAGTTGGAAAAGCTGCAGAGATATGGGGGAGCAGAGAGGGTGTGGGGAAAGTGAGTCCCACCTGGTTTTCATGCTGAAATTGGAGGTGGACAAGAACCAAGAGCTTTAGTCTAAATGTCCCTTAGCTTTGGGTGGGTCTGGATCCAGATCAGGATCTGAACTTCTTGTGCCTCAGGCTTGTCTCTAATTGAATCCATGCAAAACCACACATTTCACATGACTTTGATGTAAAACCATAAATAGGCACTTTTTTTTGTTTGTTTTAAAGGAAAAAAATAAGTCCAGGCTTGCTTAGAAGGGTCCCAAACCTTCTACTGAGCATTACTGGTTCCAGCTTGTGAGGAAAATTCAAGTCTCCAATTCAGTAATTCCCTCTCCTGGAGGGAATCAGGGTTGGTCTTGTCATTGCAGTGAAATGTGTGACTGTCCTGAGACAGGCACCAATGTCCCACGTGCTGTGAGATGCTCAGAAGATGGTCTGGACTCCTCCTTGCACAAACTCGGATCTGAATTATTTTTCTTGGGTTAGATCCTGGTCAAACAATCTCAGTGGTGCTTATACTAGTCTTGTGTCCTGTGTAGACAGACTGCAAACAGTTGAACTTGTTCAGCTTGGAGAAGAGAAGGCTCCAGGGAGACTATAGAGCAGCCTTTGAGTATTTGAGTGGGGCCAGTGATAGCTGGAGGGAGACTTGTTACAAAGGCATGCAGTGACAGGAGAAGGGGTAGTGTCCTCATGTTGGAAGAAGCCAGATTTAGATTAGACATTAAGAAGCAATTCTTTCCTCTAAGGGTGGTGAGGCACTGGAACAGGCTGCCCAGAGAAGTTGTGTGGAAGCTCCAAGCCTGGTACTGTTCAGAGGCAGGTTGGATGGAGCTTTGATCAACCTGGTTTAATAAGAGGTGTCCCTGCTCATGACAGGGGAGTTAGAACTAGGTCATCTTGAAGGTCCCTTCTGACACAAGCCATTGTATGATTATATAGAAGAAGATAGGAAGGGTTCTCAGTGATGAGGAATTGGAAAGGCAAGACAAAGGTGGTGACAGAAACTTGGGTGAGGTTCTGGTTTGACTGAACCACTTCTGCACAATTCTGTGTTTGGATTTTGCAGAACCTTTCTGCTTTCTTGAAAGGAGATTTTCAGATTTTCAGTCTCCATCCAGTTTTGGATGGAGACTTCTCCTCTGAAGATCTCAGCCTGAGCAGTCACAGAACGATAGAGATTGGAAGTGACCTCTGGAAATGACCTAGTTCAAGTCCCTTGCTGAAGCCCTGTCCTTCACAGTCAGCGTGAGGTCATCCACTGTGGGTTAATCCATTTATATATGATGATCTATGTCAGAATTAAGTGAATGCTTGACCCACAGCTCGTGTGAAAGTTTGTTTGGAAGGTATTATTTGGCAACTGCCCTTAGACCATGATTTGGAAAGTCTAAGGAGTGTCTGAGTGAGGTAACTGTCACTGAACTGAGCAGACATGTCTCCAGGCCATCTGTTGCTCTGCCACTTGTTGTTGTTTGTATTGCTATGGTAAACAGGAGCCCTACTCGTGGGCTGCCACTGTGCTGGGAGCTGTACCAGCACACATCTCAAGATGTGCCTGTGAAAAGGACCTAGTGATGTGAGCATATGAGGGCACACAGACGTGTTTAAACTTTAAAGCAGAAATGGAGGCTCTTGAGCTCTCTGAGCTATGGTCTCAGGCTGCTGACACCCAAACAGCAGCAGGGATGCTGGTGAGCTGTCACAGCGATTAAGTCTCTGTTTAGTCCTGTCTAAGTTGATGTGCATTGTGACAGAGAGCGTTCTAGGCTTGTGTTGTGAGCCCGAAGGCACAACAGTGTGCTAGCAGGGACAGAGAAACACTGATCTCAAATGCTTGCTAGTATCTAAAGAGCAGGGACTAAGACAGCAGAGTCAGACTCTTTCCAGCAGTGCCCAGGACAAAGCGTAGTAGGCACCAACACCATCTGCACATGAGGAAGAACTTCTTTCCTGTGAGGATGCTCAAGTGCTGGGCCAGGCTTCCCAGAGAGGTTGTGGAGATGACTCCTCTGGAGAGACTTCAAACCTGCCTGGACACGATCCTGGCCAAGCTGCTCTGGGTGACCTTGCTTTAGCAGAGTACTTGGACTGGATATCCCCAGAAGTTCCTCCCAGCTCCCACCGCTCTGGGATTCTGTGTGGTTCTGATTGCTTGGCCAACAATAGATGTAGGTAGAAGTCCTCACAGGTCAGCTCTCTGGCACTTGTTGCTGTGGTCTTACTGTACCCTTGGGGAATGTTAAACCTGGGTGCCTGGACCCTCCTTACCCTGCTCCTCCAGCAAGGAGCCACTTAGAGAAGCTGCAAAGAGCCGATTTCTTCACTGATCCCTGCTTCCCTTGCAGATGCAGGAGGCTGGCTGGCAGCATGTGGCTTTTCTTCTCTGCTTCTCTGCTATTGTGTGGAGTTCACTCTGGCAGCCTCCTCTGCACGCATCTGGGACATCTGTCAGGCCTCACCATCAGGTCCTGTCCAGCTGGGTTGCAGGCCAAGTTTTGACTTCCTAATCTGTATTGAACACTTTGATGTGGCTCTCAGCAGGGTTTGACCCAAAGCAGACAAAATTGCATCTTATGATCAGTAGGGTGTGAATAGGAAGATAGGCTGTGTGTTAGAGGTTGCACTCCTTCCAGTACTCATCATGGGAGTGTTTCTATTTCAGCCTGGACTTCCAAGACGAGATATGCCTCCCAACCTCCTCTTTTAAGACTTGTAAGTTTCATAATGTGGTAGGCAAATGCCAGGCTCTATGGAACTGTGAAGAACCTGCATTCAGGAAATCCTCTTGCTTTTAGCATTAGTAGTAGAAGGATTTCATTGTTTCCAGGAGAAATTAGAAACTAAGAGAGCTACTTTTATTTCCACTAAGAAAGCTCTCTCAGCTTTTACTGTGGAGCTATTAAGACTCTTGTTTGTGGTTACTGGGCACCCAGCACCACACGTGTGAGTCTTCACAGTCTGCAGTGCCCTTAGACAGGAACAAGTACTCAGTTCAGTGGGACAACAGTGGAAGCAGGAGCCAGGATTTTTATAGTTGACATAAAGGTTTTCCCAGACCCCACTCCATTTCCCACCATAGTGCTGGGGACCTCTGGGAAAGAGAGACAATCTTTAAATAGCAGCTACCAACTAACCCTACAGCCTGACAGTTTAAGACAGCTGATTTTACAGAGATGAAAGATTGTTGCTAAGAAACTGGGCATTTTTAACAGCTTTTCTGAATTCCTGTGTTTGCATTTTGGTGGTTTTATTTCTAGTCTTAGACACTGCAAATCTGTTTGGGACCACTTTCACTTTTGTGTTAGACCTTGCCCCACTTCTGGAGGGTAAAATCAGGAGCTTTAATGAATCCATTGATTTTTTTTATGTGTGAGGAGATTCTCTAACAATGAACTCCTCTTCATGCTCTGAGAAAAGCTCAGGCTCTTTCACTGGGATACTATTTGGGTAAAAAACACTATTTAAAGGCCATCTACCTTCCACTACTTAAAGATGGGGACAGACCTTTTAGTGGGCTTGTTGTGACAGGGCAAAGAGCGATGGCTTTAAACTACAATACAGAGATTCAAACTAGATTCAAGTAGGAAGTTTTTTACACTGAGGGTGGTGAGACACTGACCCAGGTTACCCAGAGAGGTGGTAGATGCCCTGTCTCTGGAAATGTTCCAGGTCAGCTTGTTCAGGGCTCTGTGCAACCTGCTCTAGGTGCAAATTTCCCTGATCACTGCAGGGTGTGGAACTAGGTGACCTATAGAGTTTCCTTCCCACACAAAACATTTTATGACTGTGATAGCTTTTGGAAGGTTTGGTTGCTCAGATTTTATCTGACCAGAGCAGTTTAGGTCATATCTAAGTGTTACGTTGCTACCTCTCAAGTCACTGGGAATGGGTAGTGAAAAGATGATACCAGCAGTCCGCTGACATGTGAACTTGACAGGGCACCAGCCAAAGAGAGTCTGATTCTGTGACCAGCTCTCACATGGACTCCTGTTAATTGCTGTAGTGGCATCACAGGCGCTGTAGTGGCATCACAGGCACTGTAATGAATGAAATGACAGGGAGTGAGTCCTGTGCATGAAGGAGTTCTACACTCCACCCCCGTGCTGGCACCCAAGGCAGGAGATGGGAATGAAAAACCCTGTGGGAAGCAACGTAAAGAGGTGCCGAGCACCCTACTGCTATCCCATAGTAAAGTGCTTCCCATCTCAAAGACTGAAACAACCTTAAAGGCAGGGACTATCCTTGACCAGTGGGATTGGAGGGCTCAGTACCCAGCAGGCCCAGGTCCCATGACAGAAGATGATGGATTCTGGGGTCAGCACCTCAATTCTTATGTAGTTGTGATAGGAGCGACCTTGAGTGACTAACAGATTTAGCTTGAAAAGAAGTGTTTGGCAGGAGTTGGTAGTCCCAGGAAAAATCTCTGGTGAAAAACATGACTCTTTTTTGTTTGTTTGTTTGTTTGTTTGAATTGACTGAATCCTGAAAAATGAGCAAAAATAATCAGGACTTTGAGTTTTCTTCCACAACCCCCCAGCAGTCTTTTGCCAAGCTGAGTGTCTTATTGAAGGGATGAAGTAATCAACAATAGAATCCAATATTCTGTTTAAAAAAAAATGAGCAAAAAAAAAAAATCCCAAGTCCTGAGGATCATGAATAAAGATGCTCAGGCAACTTTGCTTAGCTCTGGAGTAGGTAAAAGTGCCTTCCCCAGGGCTGGTCTGGCTGCAGCTTTGAGTTTAAGGGATGATAGCCTTGATTTTTCTATAGAAACTTGGAAGCCTCTAATGTTGACAATGAGATGGAGCTATTTACAGCAGCTTGCTCTGGCAGAGTTTGCTTTGAGTCAAGGACAATATTAATTAAGGTGCTAGAACTTGTTGAGAGAGACAGGAAGTATATGAAAACATTTTGTTTGGTTTTGTTGCCTTTTTGTTTAACTTTAGGCCTCAGTGCAGTTTCTTTTTTCTTCCCAAGTGTTTCAGTGATGCTACAGGTCGGGCAAACCCCAGTGACACAGTGCAGAGCTGGCTTAGAAAAACCCTTGCAAGCTGCTTCTATCTCAGTGTGCCCAGCACGTTTATCAGCTTATATAACTTCAGGACTTCTCTTTGCATCCTTCTGTAGCAAAGGATTCAGCCAAACACAGTTTCTGGATTAGTTTGTCCTTCTTTTGAGGAATACAGTGAGAGATTGCAAATGGCTCAGTTGTTTCACAGAGTCATAGAATTAAGCAGGTTGGAAGAGACCTCCAAGCTCAGCCAGTCCAACCTAGCACCCAGCCCTAGCCAACCAACCAGACCATGGCACTAAGTGCCCCAGCCAGGCTTGGCTTCAACACCTCCAGGCACAGTGACTCCACCACCTCCCTGGGCAGCCCATTCCAATGCCAATCACTCTCTCTGACAACAACTTCCTCCTCACAGCCAGCCTAGACCTCCCCTGCCACAACTTCAGACTGTGTCCCCTTCTTCTGTTGCTGCTTGCCTGGCAGCAGAGACCCAACCCCACCTGGCTACAGCCTCCCTTCAGGTAGTTGTAGACAGCAATGAGCTCTGCCCTGAGCCTCCTCTTCTGCAGGCTGCACACCCCCAGCTCCCTCAGCCTCTCTCTCAGGGCTGTGCTCCAGGCCCCTCACCAGCTTTGTTGCCCTATTTGCAGTACTTTAACTCACTACTACAGTCTCATTATTTACCCAGAGACTCCATTTGCTTTATTTAATTGTTCAGCTGACAAATTCCATCTCCCAAGTTGCTCAATCTGTTCATACTTATTCTATCAACAACTGGCTCTTCTATCAGTTGATACTTGGCTTGACGACACGATGCCAATCCTTTCTTGGCATGTTGTGGGATTTGTGAGAGAGATTTAACTTTCCTCTTAAGTCTCCCTGTCTCACATTAAAACATTGCCTAAAATATCAACGTTGTTGACAACAAAGCTCATTCAGATTTGTATATGTAGTTTCTTTCTCCTTCTAAATTTAGTAGGTAAAGTTGTTCTTTGTTATGAGTGCTCTGGAAGATTTCCCTTGAAATCCCTTAAAGCAATTTTTAAGTGAGAGGTCTTGAAGTTGCAATGTTTAAATATAGTACTTGTGTTTGTGGTGTTTCCATTCTGGGAAGGGTTGGAAAAGCCCCCAGATGTGGGCACACATGAGCCCCCCGGTGAAAATCAGTGGGATGTGCTTGTGACTTATCTTGGTGCTTCCCACAAAGTCCCTCTTTCAATGGGCTGCATTCAGAGAGATGGTCTGGTCCAGGGTGACTCAGAGTCTAGTGACAGTGTGTTTGTATGGGTTCATGCTGGAGTGCGTCGTCATGCTCAGGGTTATCACAGTGCTGAGCTCCTTCCCTGGATCTGCTGGGAATGAGGGAAGGGATTGAGCAAGAGTAAAATCTTGCCTGGGTTCAGCTTTGCTCTTATACTGGTGAAAACAGCAGAGTAGTCCTTTGAGATCAGCTAACAGAAACCATATAGAGTCTGGAGGGCTTGTCTCTGTGGGAAAAAACTGCAGTGATTTAACTTTTCTTTCGTCATTAAACCTGAGCTAACCCTTCTGTGGGCACCAACCTCTGAAACCACAGGAAAGGCTCCCACGAGTTTTACCAGATCATATTATTTGGGGGGTTTTGGGTTGATTTTTTTCCCCCCCTGTAGCAGAGCTGTTCAGGTAGATCTAGTTGAGGGTTTGGCTTGTGTGACTAAATTGGGAGGAGGGCGGGGGGGTGTTGTATTTCTGCCTTTCTTTGGGCAGGTTTCCTGGACTGTGCACTCGCACTGCCTCTGCAATAGGATCTTTGGCTTTCAAAGCTAATCCTCAAACACAGAATTTCTTAGATTGGAAAAGACCTTCAAGATCATTTAGTCCAATGGTTAGTTTCACACTGACAAGTCCTTGACTAAACTTAGTGTGATGGTTTGGGTGTTTCCCTCCCCCCCCCGCCCCCCCCACTTTGGAAATCACCCAGACTAGACTCAGCCAGCTCTGAAAATTGAATGAAGCTTAGCACAATAGACAAGCAGATAGTTACAGTATATACAGCTATAGACAGAAATAGACAAGGGAAAAGGTAATGCAGAAACACAGCAGCCCTCCCAGAAACCTGAGTCCCCAGGAGGGGCTCCCAACCACCCCTTCACCTTCTCCCACCCCTCTCAACCTTACCCCAGTCCAAAAGAAGAATGGAGGTTCGGCCAGGGGCTTAGGAAGCAAAGTGGATTTATCAGAGAGACAGAGGGTGAGGTTAGAGAGAGAGATGCAGCTCGGAGTTCCCCAGCAGAAGAGAAGCCTTATCTATGTTTTGATTCTTATTCTTATATCTCTCAGCAAGCCTATGAGTGAAGTAGCCATCACCATTGTTTTCCTTCCACAGCCTGTAATCTAATTCTCCTCACCAAAACATTCTAGCTGGCTTCAAACTAGCACCCTTAGTTTTCAGTGTGAAATAATAACGATGATGATGATGACTGCCTGTGCCAATTTACAGCACTGCTACCTGGGAGTGGGGTTGGGCCCACACGCAAAGCTGTTAAGTACTTTAACCTTGTATCAACCTCCCCCCAAATCTCTTATTGGAAGAGGAGGTGGGGGAATAAGAGGAGATTTTTGTAGTAGTATTTGCAGTTTCCTCTTCCCTTCCTTTCACTCCAGAAATTCTTTATCCTTTCATGCCCAGTTGAGAATTAGCCATTTATTCTTAGCGCTGGTGATGCAGTCTTTGATATTTAAAATGGAATGTGTTCCTTTTTGATGCTGGCTGGTTTTGAATGAAGTACATGCTAGCAGATTAATGGTGCAGAACACTTACACACTGGCCAGGTTGTTGGGGCTTTTTTTTTAGGTCTCCTTTCCATCCATATTATTTCATCATCCAAAGGAGTGGGAGGGGGTGGGGGGGAGAAATATTTTTATAAAGAGGAGCCTATGAATTGTCTATTGTTCTCCTGGTGAAATTGTTTTCACAGTGGTGTCGTTTTCTGAGCTGGAGTGGTTGAATAGCTCTGAGCTGTCACATTTTTTTGTAAGTTATAACTGCATCACGCTGTGCTGACAAAACGCCCCTGCATAACTGTTAATATGCATTGTCATTTTAAGCAGGAAACAGTTTAGCTAATGATTTATCTCTTACGACGCAGCACTCGGGGCAGCTGTATGATTTGTCTCTTTAGCAAGTCAAGTAATTTCTTTAACAAAATGTTAAGCACAGATGGGCCAGAGGCTGTCAGTTAACCATTATTCCGCATGCATCTGCTTGCCTTCAATGCACTGTTTTATGTATTCAGCCACTTACTTAGGCACAGCTCTCTGAAAAGCGGAACCTACTCTGATTGGCAAATAAAATGTTCATTTGTCTCTTCTTCCTATTGTTTTGTTTTGGTAACACATGTCAGCAGCTCAATTACCCAGTTCATTAACAGCTCCCAATGGACATGATGGCCAGCCCATGATAAGGAGGGCGATTGTGGCACATATGGTCAATAATAGCCTGTCTCTTGGTAATTGTAAATAAAAGTCACTGTTGGCCGTTTCCTTTTACTGCAGCTACTGTTTTCTTTTTCACTTCGCTGTACAAAGCGAATTTCTCTCTGTGAATCAGCCCAAACAGAATAAAAATACCAGCCACTTCTCTTAGGAAGATCACTTTTAGCACTGCTGCGGTGGCTGTTTCCTTTGCTGACTTTCCAGCTCAAAAGGAGATGAGGTTGCTCTTTTTCAAGCCCAGTAACCGATTAAGTACTCTTATTAATCAATTACTTAAACGATGTATTTTCCTCCCCATTTTCCCCATTCTCTCACTGCAGACTTCTGAGAAACGCCTGTGGAGTTAACCCCCCTTCCTAATTTTCAGTGTTTTTGCAACCATCCCCTTTGCAAACAGCAGCAGTTTTCAAAGGAGTAATTGAAGTGTGACTTGATTCTCGTTAGTTGAGCGACATTTGTGTCTGGAACAGAGGCTTCCTCTTTGGATTTGTTTCTTGGGTTATGATGTGTCATAGTCAAAATGCTGCTAGGAAGGGATAAAAGCGTTTTTTACTACTTGTATTTTGTATCCTGCTGCGTATTCTGTTGCTTTCTAGAAGGGATGATAGTTGTCATATTCTTGCTGATCCTAAATTGTCACTGAACAGGGAAATAGGAGCATGTAGCAGCATCAGCATGTTTCATCTTACCCTCACTGAGAAAGCTTTTGCAGCTTCTCGTTTTCTTCTTTATGCTTCTTGAAATTTGCTTTTCCTACTAACAAATTTCGAGCTGCGACCAGATGAGATGAAACTTAGGGTGCCTGAATCTCCCCTCTGTCCTCCTCCCTAGTGTAAGCATAGAAATTGAACAGCGAATTGGATAAGATTCCAGCTCTGCATCCTGGTGAACTTGTTAAAAGGGATTTCTTTTGTGGGAGTACCACAACCCAGAACGTAGGGATGCTCCCCTAATCTTTAGGTCGTTTTATCTTGGCTAAACAGGATGTCTCAGTCTGAAACTGCATGCAGGTAGCTGAGGGGTGACTCTGGACTCCCTGGGCTCGTCCCCCGCTGCCTGCCATATTCATAACTAATCGGTGGTCTCCACCCAGGTCTGCAGGCACTCGGGGAGTTGTTGAGTGTCAGGGTTTATTTGTCCTGCTTTGATTAGCACGAACCTGGCAGGGCGTATTTTCTTTTTACTGGCTCCTTGCTGCGACAGTGAGGTTTTGGGAGGAGGAGCAGGAGGAGAGGGGAGCCTGGCATCATGTTTCCTCAGGCAGACACAGCAAAATAAAGGGCTGATGTGCTGGGAGGGAGGTAGTCGATGGGAGGGAGGTAGCTGGTAGGCTCCAGAGAGTCTTCATTATATGTTGTTTGCAAATCTATGCCTGCCCTTAAACGAGCCTGCTCAGAGGGGAGGAGAGAAGGGGGCTTAGTAGGACGTGAAGATGCTGTTTTATTTTCCTGCGGACTTTATTTTGAGGGAAGAAAGGATGCCCGACGTGTTTTGAGTCCGTTGGCTGTTGAAACGCCAGCTGCTGAAAGCCTACCCCAAGACAAACAAGGATCTGGGGAGGAATGTGCTGCTGGCCACCTACGGCTACTGCCGGCGCTTGCGGCAAGCCAGCGCCGGAGGTTTGTTTAGCGAGTGCCTAGGGTGACTCTGAGGGCTGACGTCCCGGGGTGATTTTCCCTTCTTTCCCTCCCTTTCTCCATCAATCCATCCGCAGTGTGACGGAGGGCTGTGTTTGAGCTAATTCATGCACAGTATGGCAGCGGGTAGCGTTTGAGCCCCTCACCTCTGTCAGGGAGAGGCAGTTTTGGAGGGACGCCTCCAGGTGCTGCAGTTTGGGGAGGAGGGGTTTGGATTAACCCCCGCTGAGCATCCCCTTCACCCTGCCCCCTCCGCAGCCCGTGGCCCCCCTTGCGTCAGCCGCAGCCGCCTTTGTGCCTCCCGCATCCTGCCAGGCAGGTGTCAGAGCCCTGAATGCGGGCAAAGGCCCCGCTGATGGATACCACAGATGGAGCGTGGAAATCGGGCGAATAGGCCTCAGCCACAGGCCATTTCTTAGGACCCAACAAAAGCCTCCAAATAAGTCAACAGAAATCCCGAAGATCACAAAGAGAAAGTGTCATTTGTCATTTGCCGCGGGTCCGGGGGGGGGGGAGCGGCTCTGCGGCGCTCCTCCGCGCTGGCACCCGAGCGAACACGAGGAGGTCACTGCCGCTGCTCTGGGCATGAAAGGGGCTCAGCCAGCCCTTGGTACCCGCTGCCGAGCAGCCCCCGCAGTGGGGATGCCCTGGCCGTGGTCTTCCCTAACAGAGATGTGGCACGAAGGGGAAAGCTTAACTTCAAAGTTGAGCTTATGTAAATAGGGCTCTGGGGGTGGGTAGGTAAGAAATAAACTTCCCCCCCGGACCCTTCCTGCCTTTTTGTGCGTGTGGGGGTTTTTTTGGTCCCATTTAGACAGAATTCGTCTAGGGGAGGGCCCATGCTGGGGCAGGGAACCCAGGCTGGTGGGTGCTGAGAGGGACCTGGTGCAGACCGTCTAGCTCAACTCTACTGCTAAAGCAGGGGCACCCAGAACAAATTGCTCAGGACAGCAATGTCCAGGTGGGTTTGGAATGTGGAGGAGACTCCACAACTGTTCCAGTATTCCAGCACCCTCATGGGAAAGGTGGTTTTCCTCATGGATTTCCTTCCACTTAGAGAAAGAGGCTGTGTAACTTTTTAGAATCATAGAATAGAATCAGTCAGGGTTGGAAGGGACCACAAGGAGCAGCCATTTCCAACCCCCCTGCCATGCCCAGGGACACCCTACCCTAGAGCAGGCTGCACACAGCCTCAGCCAGCCTGGCCTGAAACACCTCCAGCCATGGGGCCTCAACCACCTCCCTGGGCAACCCATTCCAGCCTCTCACCACTCTCATGCTCAACAACCTCCTCCTCACGTCCAGTCTGAATCCTCCTACCTCCAGCTTTGCTCCATTCCCCCCAGTCCTGTCACTCCCTCACACCCTCAAAAGTCCCTCCCCAGCTTTTTTGTGGTGTTTGAAATACCACCAGCAGAAGGGCTGCTGGAGAAGCTGAACCTTCGCAGGCTGCAGGGACAGAACCTCTCTGGCCGCCTATGTCAGGTGCACCGTGCCACAGCCATAATGTATGGCTTTTAAATGGCTGTCATGTTTTTGTTATCTAATTATTCAAATGAAATGTCTTGCTGAGAGGAAGAACAACCCGTGGAATGACCCCTTCTGTGTTATTTTGTTGCTCTTTTTTTGCCCCGACGTGTCTGTTTACAGTGTTTGGAAAGGAGATCCTTGCAGAGCTCCAGGTGACTGAATGCCTACAGCACTGGGCAGAGGATTGTTTGCGTATCATGGTCATAACTGGTATGTGGTGTTTTGTTAGGCCACCACACAGGTCATGAGGGGTTAAGGGACAAATAATTGCTCTTTAATTCTGTAATTCCTTCTTTAATTAAACTTCACGGCTCAGCTACTTGCAGTGCTTTTGGCTGCCTCTCCGGTTTTGGGCTGTGCAATAAGGGAGGGTGCTGGCGATTCTGAGAAGACTGACTGGGGATCTGCCAGGGTACTGGTGAGTCCTCTCTCCCCTCTTTGTATCTCTGGAGTATTAGGATCGTTAGAACATTAGGACACATAACATGTGTTGCATGTCTGTGGAGGGGATGGTGGTAGAAATAACCCAGCTAAAATCTGACCGCTTTTATCTGTGCTGAAGAGTAGCTTCTTGTATTGTGTGAGTCAGTGGATTTAGCAAGGAGATGTCACTCAGCATAGGGGCTCTTGAACATGGATGAGATAAATACTGCCCTCTGAAAGACTGAGGTGTGTCCCTGCCTGTGATGGTTTGGGTGTTCCCTGCCCCCACCCCCCACTTTTAAAATCACCCAGACTAGTCTCAGCCGCCTCTGGGAATGTAACTGATGCTATTTATTTACAGCTGGCACAATAGACAAGCAGATAGTTACAGTATAGACAGTTATAGACAGAAATAGACAAGGGAAAAGGTAATACAGAAACACAACTCCCCTCCCAAAAACCTGAGTCCCCAGGAGGGGCTCTCAACCACCCCTGCACCTTCAGACTAGCACACTGCCCGTGGCAGGGGGGTTGGAACTGGCTGATCCCTGTGGTCCCTTCCAACCCTGACTGATTCTATGATTCTGCAATTCAATTTATGTGCTCAGTTAAGACTCTAATTTGGATTCTCACCTGTGGAGAAATCTCACAATGATTTTTTAATAGCAAAAAAATTGAACCAATTCCTCCAAAAAAAAACCCCAACCTTGAAAACAGTAATGCTTAACATGACTGTGTGGGAAATAAAAATAATGCAGTTTTTAGTTTAGGCTTGTAGGTCTCACTTGAAATGACATCTGGCTGATATTAATAGTGCAGACCAGACAAGCCAAAGGACTCAGCTTATACAATAAAGCTACATGTAACTGCCAGACCTGCTGAACATCTTATAACTATAAAAACCCCTTCATTTGATGTAATTTCCCCACCTGCTTTAATTGTATCTCTTTCTAAATGTTTGCAGTTGATTAAATGTGTTGTCCTTGACTCTTAGATACCTCATTTTTTTTCTGAAGAGTTTACTTTGGTGCTTTTCATGTAGTGCTTAATGCTTGTGAAGCTAAAATTAAACCAAAAGTAAGTTATTTGGAAAGAAGAGGCTCAGGGCAGAGCTCATTGCTGTCTACAACTACCTGAAGGGAGGCTGTAGCCAGGTGGGGTTGGGCTCTTCTGCCAGGCAAGCAGCAACAGAAGAAGGGGACAGAGTCTGAAGCTGTGGCAGGGGAGGTCTAGGCTGGATGTTAGGAGGAAGTTGTTGTTAGAGAGAGTGATTGGCATTGGAATGGGCTGCCCAGGGAGGTGGTGGAGTCGCTGTCCCTGGAGGTGTTGAAGCAAAGCCTGGATGAGGCACTTAGTGCCATGGTCTGGTTGACTGGCTAGGGCTGGGTGCTAGGTTGGACTGGCTGAGCTTGGAGGTCTCTTCCAACTGGCTGTGCTAGGAGGTCTCTTCCGACCTGGCTGATTCTATGATTCTGCCTTCTCATTCCTGAACAACAGCACAAAGCCGTCTTGGAGAGCTGTAACTTGACAGTTGCTGAGGAAGGCAGGTATCACCTGGGGCCTCAGCTGAGATTTGGGATCTGTCACTAATTCAAATGATGCATTATGTTCATTTTGGGATACCCTACCTTGCCTGTTTAATAAGGAATGAACTTGAACTGTTTGGGATAAGATGTTTGTGCTGATTCCCATTTGTTCAGGGTGTCAATGTTCTCAAGAACCAGAAGAGTTTGATCTAGTCTTGGGGCAAAACTTCCATGCAAGTAAGACTCTGGGATTCCCTTGTTTTCACAGTACATGATGTGAAAAGTTTGGATGCTTGCACGTTATGCTGGTGCTGAGCTCTGAGGGAGTCTCTCCAGTTGTCCTGTGTACGTTTGGTCCAAGATATTGGTGGTGTCTGGACAATGAAGACAGCTTTGACTTAAAGGCTCTGGACTAGCAGTAATTGTTCATTTATTTGGTATGCAGAAATCCCTGGACTCTGCAGCTGAGAAAGCACTTTGTCTTTCCCATGCAGTGAGGCTAAGTAAACAGGTTAGGTGTTGGTTCAAACAACTTGAGTGAAACTGGAAAGGTGAGATAGCTAACAATGAGCATGGTGGGAGACGAGCTGGAGGAGCAGAGATTTCTTCTTGGCTTTGTGTTCTCAGTTACTCCCAAACAATTAATGGTAAGGAGATTATTTTGAAGCAATGCCCATAGCAATAATTTATTTAGCATTATTGAAGTAGTAGGGGCAATGCTGAAGCGGCAGCTTCGGCATCACTGGGGAGTGTCTGCCCTCTTTAGGTGGCTTCCCTTGAAGGCTCAGGCAGGAAGGAATGTTTGTTTCATGGGACAGCAGCTAATGCAAGTGAAGAATAGCTCTGGAAGGCTGCTTTTTTTGTTTGTTCCAGCTTGTTGGAGAAAGAGAATGTGGCTGGGTGCTGGACAAGGCTTTTGCTGCTGCACAGGCTCAGCCATGGCTAGGCTGTAGCTGAGTTCACTTCATTACCAGAGGAAACAGGCAATGATGCCAGGAACCATCTGGCTTTATGTGTATCTGATCTCGCTCTCTCCACATCCATGAAACCCACTAAGAGTTTTGTTTCTGATTTCTCTTAACTGCAAGACTTGGTAGCCCCTTCCTGGGTCATGGACATTCTGCATGTGGTCTGTTTCTGGCTGACTTCTAGTACTAACTTGGGGCATGCTGTGAGTGGCCTTTTGTCCAGTACAGTCTGACTATTTTGCAGTTGTGTCCTGGACTGTGGTCTGAAGGCTAAGCATCAGCACATCTGCTATGCTCTGTGCTGGAAAGCCTCCCAAGGTAAAGAGGAGTAATGGTGTAACCTTAGGTGAAGGGAGCATACAATATGGGTATTCTAGCCCTATTCAATATGTGTGCTGGAATCTCCTTGCTTTAGTAACTGCAAGAGCCAAGTCAAACTATTGCTCTGAGCTGTTCTTACAGGACTTCTTCCCCTGTGCTCAGCACTGCTCAGGCCACACCTTGCGTGCTGTGCCCAGTTCTGGGCTCCTCGATTCAAGTGAGATGCTGAGGTGCTGGAAGGTGTCCAGAGAAGGGCAGCAAGGCTGGGGAGGGGCCTGGAGCAGAGCCCTGTGAGGAGAGGCTGAGGGAGCTGGGGGTGTGCAGCCTGCAGAAGAGGAGGCTCAGGGCAGAGCTCATTGCTGTCTGCAGCTCCCTGAAGGGAGGCTGTAGCCAGGTGGGGTTGGTCTCTCCTGCCAGGCAAGCAGCAACAGAAGAAGGGGACACAGTCTGAAGTTGTGGCAGGGGAGGTCTAGGCTGGCTGTGAGGAGGAAGTTGTTGTCAGAGAGAGTGATTGGCATTGGAATGGGCTGCCCAGGGAGGTGGTGGAGTCACTGTGCCTGGAGGTGTTGAAGCCAAGCCTGACTGAGGCACTTAGTGCCATGGTCTGGTTGGTTGTCTAGGGCTGGGTGCTAGGTTGGACTGGCTGAGCTTGGAGGTCTCTTCTGACCTGGCTTATTCTACGATTCTGTGATAGTAACACTTGTCTGGCCTGTTCTAAGATTGCTAGGTGGTGCTAAGACAGACAAGTAAGCTGCAAGTGAGTGGAAGTGTTGAAATGTGCTGAGCTACATTCACACAAATGTGTGTAAAATACTATTCAGAGTGTAGGACAAATAACAGACATGATGTGAAGTATATATTTGATTGTATATGAGAATTAATTCATTCAGTAGCACTCATCAGACCTGTGTAGTCACTTCCATAGACTTTAGTGATGCATCCCTAGGGAAGGTCTCATTGACATTTTATTGTGTCCAGTTTTAGGCTCTCTAGGTCAGGAAAGAGGGGGACCTTCTGGAGAGAGTCCAATGGAAGATACAGATCTGATGAGGGGACTGGAGTATCTCTGACAAACAAAGGCTGTGAGACCTGGGGCTGCTTAGCCTGGAGGAGAGAAGCCTGAAAGGACATTTTCCCAACATCTAAAGGCCAGGGGGGAGAGGATGGGGCACAGTGTAACACTTAACTCTTATTGATCGTTTGATCGTTTCTTGCTTCTTCATAGTTTGCCAGGTGAGATCTGAGCCGTGGGGAAAAGCAGCTTTTCTTTATCAGCAGACATCAGCAACTGATCCCATAGTTTGCCATTTTTGTCCTCTCAACTAAAACTAACTTTTGTGTTTCATTTCTTTTCCTTTTTTTGGAGCATCAGCACCTCAGTCTGACGAAGGCTCTGACATCGATTCTGAACCAGATTTACCTTTAAAAAGAAAGCAGCGTCGCAGCAGGACAACTTTCACTGCAGAGCAACTGGAAGAGCTGGAAAGAGCTTTTGAGAGGACACACTACCCTGATATTTATACTAGGGAAGAACTTGCACAGAGGGCCAAGCTGACAGAGGCTCGTGTCCAGGTATGTCTTTAAAAGATGCCTTAAGAAGGGAATCTCCTTTCCTGTTAGCGTCAGTCTTACATTCTCACAAGGTTCTACCCTAAGGTAGAAGGGAAATATGAAGCTGTGCAGTTTACAGCCTTAAGAGTGTTTTGCATCTGTGCCCAGACATTGGGTTTCTAAGTTTTTCAGATCACTGTTTTAAAAGGTATTTGTGTCTTCCCAGTAAACATTCTGTACCTGCTATGAATATACCACTGCACCTTTGGAGAAGAAGGTCTCTTATTCCAGCTTGTTTACTTTATGCATTAGAGAGCAGGTCAGCAGTTGTGCCAGTTTATGGCTATTTAAGGGTGGTTTGGGTCTTTGGATGGGCAAGGACCTTCTCAAGGTATTAAAGAAAAAGAAGACAGTGTATCACCTTTGGAAAAAAAGAGGAGGTATCCCAAGAAGAGTTCAAGGAATGTTGCTACATCTTGTAGGAAAAAAAATGAAGGAGGTAAAAGCCCATTTAGAACTCAGGCTGCCACTGCTGTTAAGGAGAATAAAAAATGTTCCCATAAATATATTAATGGCAAAAGAAAAGGCAAGGACAACCCCCAATCCTTATTAGATGGAGAGGGGAATATAGCAACAAAGGATGAGGAAAGGGCAGAGGTAATTAACACCTTCTTTACCTCAGTCTTCAGTAGTGGGACAGGTTGTCTCCAGGACAAATGGCCTCTTGAGCTGGCAGATGGAGTCAGGGCCCAGTATAGTTCCCCTGTAACCCAGGAAGAAGCAGTAAGGGGCCTGCTGAGCCACTTGGATCCTCACAAGTCCATGGGACTAGTTAGGTTGAACAGGATGATCCTGGAGGTCTCTTCCAACCTAGTTGATTCTATGATTCAAGAATTAACAGAGAAGAGAAAACCACTTTTAAAAGACTATTTGTCTATAGAGCCATGCAAGTGAGCAAGGTTACTGGTCCAGTATCTACTTTTAGGGTATCTTTTGAAGTGGACTTGATTTTAAAACTTGTAATATCTCTTTTATTCCCACTCTCACTTTAATTCAGAAGAAAATAGACTATCAAATGACTGATAGATTCTTATGGCTTCATATAGATGTGGGTTGTCTACAATCAGTGAACATCCTGGAGGAGTAAAGAATGGAGTTTAAGTTGTTGTAAAAGCATGAACCTGGATTTTCAGGTGTTCAAAAGTCAGCCAAATAATCCTGGAGTAAAGTTGCTGTAAAAGCATGAACCTGGATTTTCAGGTGTTCAAAAGTCAGCCAAATAATCCTGGAGTAAAGTTGCTGTAAAAGCATGAACCTGGATTTTCAGGTGTTCAAAAAGTCAGCCAAATAATCCTGGAGTAAAGTTGCTGTAAAAGCATGAACCTGGATTTTCAGGTGTTCAAAAGTCAGCCAAATAATCCTGGAGTAAAGTTGTTGTAAAAGCATGAACCTGGATTTTCAGGTGTTCAAAAAGTCAGCCAAATAATTCTGGAGTAAACTGCACCCTGGAGTTGAGGTTCAGACTAGGATTTACTGTGTCTCCTGACAGAGAAGCATGCCCTGTGAAGTGTTTAATACTGCAGGCAGAATCCCCTGCTGCTCTCTCACAAGTTGACGTTCAAGAGCCGTTCGGAAAGGCAAGCGCTGTTTAGATCAGTCTGAGTTGGAGGTGTTCATAAGCAAACGTGCAGTTGGGTGATAATCCAAGTAGCTTGTGACCTGCTCAAGGAAGAGGAATAAGTGGTGGCTCATGATCTAACCAAGGACACAGGTGGATATAGTGGCTTCAGTGAAACTCTGGATGTATGTTGTGACATACCTTGAGTACTGTGTCCAGTTCTGGGCCCCTCAATTCAAGAAGGATGTTGAGGTGCTGGAACATGTCCAGAGAAGGGCAACAAAGCTGGTGAGGGGCCTGGAGCACAAATCCTATGAGGAGAGGCTGAGAGAGCTGGGCCTGTTTAGCCTGGAGAAGAGGAGGCTCAGGGGCGATCTTATTACTGTCTACAACTCCCTGAAAGGGCATTGTAGCCAGGTGGGGAGTGGCCTCTTCTCCCAGGTAACCAGCAATAGAACAAGGGGACACAGTCTCAAGTTGTGCCAGGGTAGGTATAGGCTGGATGTTAGGAAGAAGTTCTTCCCAGAGAGAGTGATTGGCATTGGAATGGGCTGCCCAGGGAGGTGGTGGAGGCACCGTCCCTGGGGGTCTTCAAGCCAAGCCTGGATGAGGCACTTAGTGCCATGGTCTGGTTGATTGGATAGGGCTGGGTGCTAGGTTGGACTGGATGAACTTGGAGGTCTCTTCCAACCTGCTTGATTCTATGATTCTATGATTTGAAGCTCAACCTGGGGCAATCAGACTCTTCAGGCTGAAGCGAACAATGGAAACCATCTCTCTGCTATCAGAAGACAAGCAGCAGGCTGTGTTATTGACTCTCTGTCTCTAAAGGCCCAGACTTTTTCAGTTTTAGCTGCTAAATGTTTTTGCAGATGACTTCACACCACGTTTCTTGTAAGCGTTTGTTATGGCTGTGAGAGAAAATCTGATGTATGGATGAATTTGTCTGGAAGGCAAACTCAGTGGTGCATGACTCCTTTCTTGGTGTGTTTACTAATTGAATTGCTTGCAAAACAGCTTCACAGAGAGACTTGGACCAGGTAAGACCAAACTGAGCCCTGGGAATCATTCATGCACAAACATAATAAAGACAACTCCCTAGACAATTCTGTTAGCAAGATGAATGGGATCTAGAATGTGATGTTTGAGGCTATCTTAGCTTCAGCAGAAAATATGACAAAGCAGAAAAGACCTCGTTCATGTTTTCCTAAATCGGTGACCCACAGCTAGGAAAAAAGCAGAACTCTCATTAGCATAACAGCTGTCTTAATGTGGCTTTAACCCTGTGACTCTTTACATTCCTTGTGGCTTCCTTGGTTCCCTTGAGACACATCCTGTCTCACACCACTCCTGTGATCTACAGCCTCATGAATTCCCCAGTACCTCTGACATGGACGTTTTACCTAACCCAGCATGGAAGAAAGTTCTCAGTCAGACAATGATTAAAATACCAGAACAAAATCTCTCTGGATTAAAGATGAGCTGCAGTTGAAGTAACCAGCCTGTGGGCAGTTTCCTAGGGCACTCCATCTGTCTGGTACCCTTGAAGGCTGGCCGAGTCATTTAGCAGTGGATTAAGGGATACAGGATTTGTTTTATCAGCATTCAGCACCTCTCTATAGCCCCTTAAAATAGCCACCTATGATGGGCATGAAATAAAAGACGACCTGTGAAAAGAAAGTAACCCTGAGAGACTTGAGGCTGAAAGGGCTGGATGGCCAGACTGGTGGAGCATTCAGGCTTCCTTAGTCACACTTTTTTTTGGTAGCAATATGAGGGAGATCTGAGATAGCAAATTTTATATGGTTATATACACAAAGATCTTTTTGGCTACTCCCTGATCAAGTGTCATCTAAAAGAACTTGCCTCTTGCAGCCTGAGTCTGGCTGAGCTCAGAAAAGTATTTTTTCTCTCTGAAGCTCTAAAGTCCAACTTTGTAGAGTTGTTTTATGTTGTCTAGTTGGTTAAAACTGGATCACCTTGTCTTCCCTCAGTTGTTCCATGTAGTGCCTGCATCTCATGTTCTGTTTTTCTCAACTGGTTGCTCTGTTGCTTCCCCTTTTCCTTCTGTTCCCTGAGGCCATCTCTGAACACCTGGGAAGGAAGAGTCTTAAACTGATGAAGCCTTCCTCCATTTTCTCCCTTTCCCACTGCTGAAGGGTAACCAAGTGCATGTTTGAAGATAGCTGAAGGCTGGGGAGAAAAGTGGCCTCTGGACTGACATCAAACCTAGAATGTGTCATCCCTGAAGGGGAATTCTTTACAAGCTGCAAGGTGCTGAAAAAGGAATTTACACTGTGACTGTGATGTGGGGATAGGGAAAAGAAACAGGGAAATTGATCCCATGTTGCAAGGATCACAAGGAGTGTCACTGTAATAATTGCAAATACGTCAGCACTGAGTGGAGCCAGGAGGTAAAATGAGGTTTCTCCTGCAGCACCTTCCCCACTCAGCGGCTGTTGAGACTTTCTCCTCTGTGTTTGAGCCTAGATGTGGTGCAGAGACCGAATGGCCTCTTCCGTTGCTTCTTCCAAAAGCAGCATGTGAGATGCAGCAGGAGAGGGAACATTCATTGGTCTTGTGGAGGTCCAATTCAGAAACATAAGTAGAGGCCCAAAGGATGACCTTTCATTAAAACCCAAAGGCTTGCAATACTCTGAGAACACAAAGTTAAAGATTCAGATGCTGTGAGTAAAAAGAACAACCATGCAGTGCTTTACTGGTCCAGTTTAAAACCTCATTAAACCATCATGAAGTTGCTGTGCAGACCCTTAAGGTCTGTGGCCTATTTAACTGACTGGATCTGAAGGCAGACTCTAAAAGTGATATTTTCTTCAGTGCAGATAAAGATCAAAGCCTCTCTCTGAGTTCCAGAGCCGTGCGGTTACAGCTTCGGCAGCAATCGGCGCATATGGAATGCTGCGTGTAGCATCTTTGCTGGCCACCTCTTGGTTCCCACAGCAGGCTTATTTTTAGACCTGGATGAACTGGGTGAGCTTTGGCAGCAACTGGAAGCCTGTTTTGGCTTGTCAGCGGGAGGTGTTTTCTCCTCTCTTTTGGAGAAGGCTTTGTAAATAAGGCACAGGTTTGTCCCGTGGCAGGCGGAGGGCCAGGAGCCTGCCTGGGCTGATGGGAGTTGGCTGGTCAGACAAATCATTTTGGGCTGTGTGGTGAAGGCAGGCCTGCCAAAGGATGGGGAATGTGATGCAGGAGGCTTGTATGTTGAACCACCTTGAGTTGTATGGGATGCTGGGGGGATGCAGCTCCTGCTGCCAGAAGCAGCTAGCGCATGGCTGTCCTGTTTAACCCTGAAAGGCAATGGCATAAATGTGGGGGTTGGTCTCTTCTCCCAGGAAACCAGCAACAGAACAAGGGGACAGACTCTCAAGTTGTGCTGGGGGAGGTCTAGGCTGGCTGATAGGAGGAAGTTGTTGGCAGAGAGAGTGATTGGCATTGGAATGAGCTACCCACTGAGGTGGTGGAGTCACTGTCCCTGGAGGTGTTCAAGCCAAGCCTGGCTGGGGCACTTAGTCTAGTTGACTGGATAGGGCTGGTGCTAGGTTGGACTGAATGATCTTCGAGGTCTTTTCCAACCTGGTTGATTCTATGATTCTGTGTTTGAAGTCTTTTAGTTCATGAATAATGGTTGAAAAGCAGGGCAATCCAGGAAGAATTCTGAAGCATGAGTTTGGCCCATCCTGGAAGGTTCTTCTCAGCCAAACCAGGGGTTTAAATTGATTTGCTTGAGAGCTTCCATAAAGAACAATATTGTTTAACAAAAAAAAAAAAAAGCATGTCTGAAAATTCAGGCAGATCACTCCAGGCTACTAGGATGGGGCTGAATGTTCCCATGTCAAACTTGTAATCAGCTTGTAAGCTTTGGCAAAATGCTTATTAGAGCCTCAGCAAATAAGAGCAGCCCCAAGAGCTCAGAAGTCTTGAGTAGCCGCAAGGAGAGCGATAAAAGTATTTACTTGATAAATACTGTGCTTGTGTGTTGTTTCTGTTGTTCTGCTGCACAGCAGGGAGGGGAAGAGGTGGTTGGGAGAAGATGATAGTGAGGGGAAGGTTGACGAGAAAAAATGCTGACTCCTAAGCTAATAATAAGGTCTGAGAGCTCTGAAGCCAAATCTCTCCTCTTTAGTAGTCTCAGTAGCGAACAGGGAGAAGCATTCACTGGGAAATCGTGAGGGAGGATCTGTGCCAGAAGAAGAGAATTTTCTTGCTGTCAGCTCCTCTGCTAGGGTTGGAGTCTGAATGCTGAGCTGCACAAACCTATGGGGAGATGGGGTTAAGGAATGTAGGATGGATTCAGGGACTCTTAGGACCTTTCAGCAGATCTTTACAGTTATTCCTGGCCTGGTTTGTGGAGGATTTCTTCTTGTCTCGAGGCTGTCCCCCCTGTATCACCTCTAGAACAACAACAGAAAATGCTGTGTGCATTCTTGCAGTAGATAACCCTGTAACTGCAGGTTCTTTGATTTTATTTCTTCTCCCCTGGGGTGAAGGAGGAATTCTTACGGGGAAATTGGCCAACTACAAACATATGCAGGCCCAAGAAGATGTTTTTAAATATAAAGGAAGAGAAAGGATGTGATTTTGATTCTCTTTTTCTGGTCCCCGCTGCCTAAGGGCTGAAATTAGTGGCGCTTTAATTTATAAACACACAGTTCAATTTGCTTATTACTCACTATTTCTGCACAACTATGCAGTGCTTTAAAAGCACAACTCAGTCAAAGTCCTTCCAAAGGAACCTGTGAGGGCTGAACGTGTTGGATTGCTCTGGGAGGTGGTTGGAAGTCCTTGTTCCCTTTGACGCAGCCTAGTGGGTTTTTGGTCTGGTTGTCTTTTTTTTCCACGTGTGGTGTGGGTTTAATTAGTTAGTTTTATTAATTCTTTTTTCTTGCTGTTTGGTTTAAAAGGATTCTGGGTTCTGTAATGTTTATAACTCTTTGTGTCCGAACCAGCAGCTCCTGGCGGACCTGCAGCCTCACAGCGTTCCCAGCGATGCTCAGGGCAGGTTGTTCTCAGTGCCAGGTGAGGATGGCTTTGGGATACTGTGAGGAAACAGGCCCACCCATGACGTCCACAGGAGGCCTTACTCCTGTGAGGCTGGAGGTACCCAGGTGGCTAAGAAAGTCAACAGCATCCTGACTTATATCAGCAGTAGTGTGGCCAGCAGAATTAGGGCAGTGATTGTCCTCCTGTACTTGGCACTGCTGGGTTCAATTCTGGGACCCTCACTGCAAGAAGGACTTTGAGGTGCAGGAGCTGGTGAAGAATACAGAGCACAAGTCTTGTGAGGAGTGGTTGAAGGAACTAGGGTTGTTTAGCCTGGGGAAAAGAAGGCTCAGTGTAGACCACCACTCTCTCTGCAACTCGCTGAAAGGAGGCTGGAGTGAGGTGAAGGTTGGCCTTTTCTCCCAGGTAACAAGCACTTGACAAGAGGAAGTGGCAAGGGAGTTTTAAGTTGGATGTCAGGAAAAGTTTCTTCCCTCAAAAGGTTGTCAAGCTCTGGACCAGGTTGTTCTGGAAAGTGCTGGAGTCATTATCTGAGGAGGGATTTAAAAGCTGTGTAGATGTGGTGCTCAGGAACCACCCAGTTTAGTGGAGGACTTGGCCATGTTGGATTAATGATTAGACTTGATGATTTTAAAGGGTCTCTTCTAACCAAAACAATTCTGTGATGTCTCAGTGCAGCTGAGTTATTGTCTAGTTGTTGCTAAAAAGTTGCTTTTGCTCTTTCTCCTTTGTATAGCTGATCTCTGTGAGTGCTCTCCATGGAGCTTGCCATACCATAGTGAGATAGGACAGAAACTCATCCTCCATCAGGAAAAAACAAAGGGAAAAAACTCTTCTTCTTTTCTTCCCTACTATTTTGTGTTCTCTGAATGAAGTTCCACTTGTGTCTTGGTGTCTGTTGGCCAGGGGAGAGGGTGAAAGAGAGTCTGCAGAGACTGCTCTGAAGGTTGCTGAAGTAAATGTGAGTCTAACGTCAACAGGGACAGCAGGACCCAGACATCAACAAGGACAGAAGGACCCAGACATTGTGGGTGTCCTGTGAAACACAGCAGCATTTCATCTATCTGGTCATGGAATCAGCTCTGTCCAGGCCAGTGAAGCCCAGCTTCATGAGCGGTTTCCTTCTTTAGGCTCCTCAGTTCACAAGGCAGCCTCACTGCTTCTGGTCTAGTTGAGGATGCTCCTGCTGACTGCAATGGGGGTTGGACTAGATGACTTTTGGAGGTCCCTTCCAACCCAGACCATTTGGTGATTCTATGATTCTGGCGCTCTCCAACATCATTTCTTGATGACACATCCACGATTGACTCCTGTTTGCAGGATGGGCAGACTTTATTTTGAACATAGGAATTCTGGGGGAATAGAGATGTGGGAAGCAGAGAAGGCAAGGCAGGCAGTTGTCATGAGGAACATCATAAGGCAAAAGGGGAAAAAAGAACCGAGCTCTGCTCTCTGACACGAGAAGTGCCATTAACAATACATCGCTCTTCTGACTTGGTGTGTTTCTGGCACTCCTTGCAGCGGTCAGAGCTGTGTGTAACAACAGAGCCACAACTTCTCCACAAAATTCACATCTTGACTGTTTTGCCCTGTTGGATCAGAGCTCTTTTTGCCTTAAAAGCACATGGAGCACTCTGTGTTTACGATCAGGCTGTGGAAATGTCAAGGCTAATTACACTCGTGGGCTCCCAAGTGAGTAAGTGCATCCTTTAAAGAGTATCCTGTTGAGATCAACGGAGTAAGATGTTGGCGTGATCCCTTGCAAACTACTTAAAGGAAAAATGATAATAAAAGGAAAGGTCTAATAATAGAAACTAGGGATGGGAGAAGCCTGTTAGTTCACCTCGTCCATTCTACAGTGCTGAAAATTACTTTTTATATTCTATTGTGGAATGATTTCTTTTTTAGGTGAATGCAGTTCCAGATGCTTGGAAAACTGGAGCCCCCAATAATTGCTTCCCTTAAAGGACTGTGTTTTCTACCTCATCTCCCCTTTTACTCTGACTTTTTTTCTCCTCATTTCTCTGAGGTGTAAATTTTGGCCAGACACTGAAGTTCAGTTTTGTGTCTAAATCATCTGTGTATTACGTTCTATCTTTGAAAGTGACATAGAAAGTGGGGAGCTAGAGCCTCCCTAAAGTGAATGTGCCATGGCTTCTGGTCTAGACATGGTTTTGCACCCTTCCATCCCTCAGACAAGCCACACTTCCTCTGTCCATGTCTGTATGTGCACAGCATCGGGAACAATGCTGACCTGATTTAGAGCTCCTGCATGTTGCTCCAGCACAAGTAGATCATATACCTTGTGTCTGCACAGACCAGGCGAGGTTCCTGCACCCCTGTGGAGCCCCACTGAAATTAAGAGTACTCCATTTGGCAACAGAGCTCTGCACAAATTTGTTCATCGTGGGGTTGCCAGAGGCTTGCAGATACCATTGACTGTGACTGTCAGGGATGTTTAAGACACATCTGCAGGTCTGGAAAAATGCAGCTTGTTAAAATGAGTCCAAATCTGTCTGTAAATAAAAGGATAAAACTTGGTATTAATGCAGATCACTCACTACTGAATTGAAGTTTGGGTTCTGAATTATTTTAATAGAGATCTCAGGCTTGAAGGCAAATGCTTATCTGCAGGGGAAACCAAATCTCCTTACCTCATTCTCCAGTCAAATACACTCATCTAGTGCTCCCAAAGCATTTGAAGATCAGCAGATAACCCTCTTGACCTGAAGAAGGGAGAGTGTCATGGAGAAAGGCATCATTAACGACTTGGGAAGGTTAATTACAACATGCTTTTGCTGTTCTCTCCTCCCTCTCTGACCTCCATCATCCTTCCTAAGCACCCTTTAGCAAAGCCTCTTTCTTGCTCTTCTGTGTGCCTTGCCCCTTTTTCTTTCTAAAGATGCTGAGTGTGAGACTGGTTGACTTTGGGAGGCAGGTGTAAGGATTCTGTGAGGAGTAGGTAAGAAATATAGATTTAAACACCAGGGAGGGAAGCAGGGGGTAAGAAGAAAGGTGCAAAAGGATATAGATGTCTACAGGATGAGAAACTAAAACCCATTGCTGAATCTAGACTCATTCTGAACTACTGCTTGTTGCAATAGTTGTCTGATGTCTTGTCCCTGCCAGCTGCTGTCAGAAATGGTTAGTGTGGAGGCAGAGGGAGCAAAAAACCTGAGGTAGAACAGGGGCTCCATTTATCCTCCTGTCCTAAATCTTGAAGCAGAGTGGGTGTGTGTAATTGAGGAGTAGACGGTTAGGCCAAAGGAGGAGGCAGCTGTGTGAACTGAGCAACTCATTCTGAAAAGAGGATGAAGCCAGATCAGACTACATGGTGACAGATGGCCCACATCAGAAACCAGATGGCCCAGTGAGTCCCACCACTCCTGCTATGGAATAGCAAGTGGAGGAGGAGCCCACAGTGCAGTCCAACATGTTGTTACACTCTTATGTAAGGCCCACTCATGGTTTATAAGTGATGTTACATGTAGAAGGCCAGTCTGAGATGATGGGGTCATGTTATGTGACTATTAAGAAAGATTTCTTCCTTGAAAGGGTTATCTAGCCCTGGAACAGGCTGTCTGGAGATACATTTGAAAGATGTGTAGATGTGGTGCTGAGGAACATGTTGGACTCTATCTGAAAGGTCCCTTCCAACCAAAACCATGCTATGATGCTATAAGCCAGTGTGGTTGCAGGAAGGGTGATAGATCTGAGACCCAGCAAGCTTTCACAAACATATCTACATGTAGCTCATCAGCAAGCATGCCTTGGTGGCTTGCAGGTCAAACTGGCTATGCAGGTGGGCCTTGTAAGATGCTAATGCTCAGTTAAGGGTTTACCTAATTGATAGCATGCACAGATGATTCCTGCATCGTGCCATGACGAATAACCATCTGCTTGTTTACAAGCGCGGGAACCCTCCTTATCTCAAACAACCTCTCTGTTCTGCAGTGGTCCACCTCATGGGCCTGAGTGCTGTGATGCAGAAGTTGCTCTACAATTGCAGCAAGGCAGAGGCTGCACCCTGCTGCAGCTGGTTGTCCTTCCCATCTGTGGCATGTGTAATCACTCTAATATCAATAGTAATCTATGTGTTTTTCAGCTCTTACTACGTTTGCATCTGTGAGGTCTTGTCTTTTCCTTTCTTGGAGGCAATAAGAACCATCCAAGGCTTGGAAAGCTTAAAACATGAACTGAGAATGACGTGAAGGGAAGCAGATTTATGTCCCACTAATCCAGCCCCCATCTGTTTGGTACCCTGGGAACAGATTTCAAAGTGGTTCTGAAATGCTAATCTAGTAGTGAAATCCTGCTCCACTGTTAACGTCAAGTTTACTCAGAGATGTTTTGTACATATGTGAGTGCACCAAGACTTGCTGGGAGGGATTCGTGTGTGTTTTGGACACTGGGCTTTCAAATTAAAAGCTTAAAGTTCTGTTGGTCGTTAGGGCAGTGTACTATCCCAATATCTTAAGTGCAAGCCCCTTCCAAGAGTGCATTAAGCAATGCCGCTAACTCGTCAGCAAATTAAGTGCAAAGGCAATAGACTCCAGAGCAAATAGCTTTGGCTGGCACTGAGCTCAAATGGAGAGAGGTTTTCCCTTCACCATTAAATCTGGTGCTCTGGGGGTAGTGATTGATAGCTATTAAAAGCTCTAAAACTTGAAAGCATTAGTCAGCTCCTTTCTCAGACAAGGCTGTGTTTGACATTTGGAATTCCTGCGTCCTGTCTGACCTGTGGAAGTGTGTGCTAAGGGATCCTTTCTTGTTTGGGAGCTCTGAGCCCTGCACTCCTCTTCTCTCTCAGAGCTCATCTCCTGTCTCAGACACTGAGCACACTTGAAATGCACTTCCCTTATTTCCAAAGCACCTCTGCTAAATGTACCAAAACCTAACGTCCTTGATGAAAATGTTTGTAGGTCTGGTTTAGTAACCGCCGTGCTAGATGGAGGAAACAGGCAGGAGCCAATCAGCTGATGGCCTTCAACCATCTGATCCCAGGAGGATTCCCACCCAGTGCCATGCCGACTTTGCCCACGTACCAGCTCTCAGAGCCCTCCTATCAACCCACCTCCATACCGCAAGGTACAGTAGCCAACAGGTACTTGGGGAAATGTCACTGTGGGGTTTGTGTGCTGACCCACTGGGGGAATGTCTCCTTCTCTAACATACAGAAAGGGAAGGTGGGTAAATAAGTTTATCTGAGAGCAGAAAACCAGCTCTTCATTTCATATTGGGTAGCAGCAAGTGTTAGAATGCCAACAATCTGTCTTAATGTTGTCAGAATTCTGCAGCCTGTGATGGATTTGGAAGGGGAGCTTTGAATTTAGACTCTGCTAGATTTTGCTGTTAAAATCTCATCTGTAGGCTTTGTTCTTTTTCGAGCCAGGTGTCCTGCTCTTCTTGAGACCTGCCTCTTAACTGGAGGTGAAGTGAATGGTCTAGTTCAGGGCATTTTTCCAAACCCAGGGCTTCTCCCATCCATTGCTATGTTCACTACAAACCACAGAGGAATTCCTGTGCTGTGGCCAGGAAGGGAAAGCCTGTTAGCAGCCTTTTAAGCAAATAAAAAGTTCCTTTGTGTTTTGTTTATGTAAAGTATTGCTGTGTCGATCCTGAACAACATCTGCCCACTCAGGCTCGTCTGAAAGCTGCGTGTGCCTAGTGTTAGGATTTCTTGAGTCTGTTTAAAACTCGATGCCATGGTACTGGCCAGGTAAACGTCTAGCAATGTGAAAGATGTGCCTTGCTGCTGAACCAGTCCTTAGATGCAGGTCCTGATGCAATTCTGCCGAGCTTCGCTTCACGTAATGAATGTATTATGCCAGAGAAAAACGAGGAAAACATCTCAACATGTTTCTTTTGCTTCTAGCTGTGTCTGATCCCAGCAGCACTGTCCACAGACCTCAGCCTCTCCCTCCAAGCACTGTACACCAAAGCAGCCTCCCTTCAAATCCAGAGAGCAGCTCTGCCTATTGCCTCCCCAGCAGCAGGCATGGATTTTCCAGCTATACAGACAGCTTTGTGCCTCCGTCCGGACCCTCAAATCCCATGAACCCTGCCATTGGCAATGGCCTTTCACCTCAGGTCAGTCCTGTGTTTTCAGACAGAGGATTTGCTGTATACCAGAACCAAAGAGTCTATTCCCTCAGGCCACTGTATAATGAATTGCCAAATTTAAACCATAATGTATTCTTTATACAAGCCACATGATTTTAGTTTGCTGGCTTCCTTCTTTTCTTATTTTTTCCCCTCCTCCTGGCTGAATCAAGAGTCACAGCTTATATCTAATTTCAAGTGATTTATAATGTAATCATGCAGGCTTCATATTTGCATTCGGTTGTTAAGCAGTCATAACCTGCTGCTCTTCTCCTGAAGATCCAGGACTAGGTCTGGAAATCACTTATGTAGCTTTCTGTGAATAAAATATCTTTTTGAGGTGCTTTCACTGAGGTATTAATGAGTGGACCCGGAAAACAGCAGCCAAGCGGTAGGAGAATAGTTCCGACACTGAGCAGTGTGGCCTGAGACGAGCTCTAATCAAGTTATAAATGCATAAATTAGGAGCAATACCTCTCTCTGGCAATAGAGAGCTGCATGGACACTGTAATTGTTTTTCTAATTTGCATGAGCTCCTTTTAGGAAATCATGTTAATAAATTGCCTTGATAATTGCGTGTCAAAAGGTTGGTTACATTTGCCTACACGCGGCATCTGTCTGAAGCTGACATTATTAGTTAAAGCTTGAAGAGATGGTGGGTTATTTTATTAGGCTGGGCTTTGCCCAGGTGCTTGGGAAGAGCTGTCCACTAGATTCTGAGAAGTCACAAAGAGGATGCAATCTATAATTACAATCAGGAATCTCTTCAGGGCTGAAAGTGAGAGTTTGAACAGCTTTATCTGCTTTCTCCCCTTTTTTTTTCCTCTCAGTGGTTAGAAAAACAGAGAGAAGCTCAGAATGACACAAATGAAAAGTGAAAAGACAATTATACTCAATTACACACTAATCACTGACTATCACCGCTGCCTAAGCAGGGAGAGGGCATTCTAATAGGCAGAAAATGAGATTTTAATGGCACAAAGGGTGGCCAAAATAACGACTCAGATATCTTTGCCTCCTTCGTTTTCTTCAACTTGTGGTTTGCATCTCGGGAGTACAGTTCCTGGTTCCTGTGCAACGGTGATAACTCTGTGCAGCTGAAAAGTTCAAAGGCACCGGAGTTGAAAAGAATGAATAACAAAGGCAATGAAATAAACATTTTTGCCCAAAGGCAAAAGTTCATAAACCTTTTTTTGTAACAGTAAATGTAATTAAGTTTCACAGATTCCTATAGCGGAGAGCGAGGTACAAAACTTTATGGCTTGAAATCTCGAGGAAGGAAAAAAACCCCAACCCAACAGGAAAACAAATGGATGTATTCCCGACAAGACTTGGATGGGCTTGGTTGAAAAGAACTCTGATTTCTAAATGCAATCTCCCACAAAAGCCAGAACATGATGTTGGTCGCTTCATTTATTTATTTATTAGCAGGAGTGTGCCAAGCTCTGTGTCACAAATGCCTTCCTGGGGTTCAGTGTTATTCCATCAGAGGTAGTTGTTAGTGTCAGTTTAAAGGTTTCTCAGTTCTGGTGATGGGAAATGTGATTTTTAATTTTTTTTCTATTATTTTGTTGGGTTTGGTTCCTGCCTCTTCACAAAGCTTTTATTGTCTTGTGACACAGAAGCGGAGCACAGCAGCAAAGAAATCTTGTGATGTCTGGAAGAAGTGGGACAAAAAAGTCAGGCCGGGTTTCTTCCCCTCCCCAAAGTCTTGCTGATTTGAGGGTTGATATAATCAGAAGGAGATTCTAGAGCAGATTAGGTGACTTTAATCAGTTACTGGGCTTCTTTACACCCAGCCCTGAAACTTCAGTTGTTCTGGCTTTTTTTAACTTAGATTTCTGCAATCTTGTTTTACCCCAGTGCTTAGAGCTCCTGGTGGAGTCCTGCAGCTCTACCAACAGGTTTAGAAGGATATTGGTCATTCAGGAGCTGACACCATCACTCATTGTATCCAGTTAACTTTTGAACAGCTTCTTGCCACCTGAGTGCTTACTTTTACTGGCTGTTTAAAGATCCTTCCATTGAATAAAGAGAAAAACCATTCCTAAATTCATGCAGTACTATCAAGTGCTCCTCTAAAGCAGTTTTTGGACCTAAGTAATGATTAGAGATTTGTATAAAATGGGTATGTGTATAAAGTGATGTTATATAGAGAGGGATACAGCCTTGGATCGCTATTGTACGTGCAGCAAATTGTGGGACCGTAGCAGAACAGGGAATGTCTTTATGCCCCAAAGAGCCCTGGGTGTTGGTCATGAACATTGTGACATTTCTGTGTCTGACATGAAGGAGCATCCTCTTGTCACGCTTCCCCAGCTCTCTTCCTGCCTATGTTGAGGTGGTGGTGGCCAGCAAGTCCGGATTTCATGGAGCTAGAGAAACAGGAGTTTTCCTGCTGAGTGGGCATGTTGCAGTGCCCTGCCTGTGTGCATGGAATTTAGATGAGGAAGAAAGAGGGTCTTTTTACTAGCCACTGGGACCACAATAAATCTGGGTGTGTGAGCAATTAACATAATGTTTCCAGCCATCCATGTCTGCCTTGCAGACTCTGGACACTGTGTTTGAAGCTGAATTTACGGTGACTGAAACAGGAGAGAGGGGCTTTGTCTGAAGCCCAAATAATCTTTTGTGATTTTACTCCTTAAAGTGCAGAGTAAAACCTAATACTAGGATTCACCAGATCATATTCTTGCTAGACTTAAACCCCCTTATGCCCTTTAATTCAGTTTATTCCAAGTGAAGGTCTGACATGCAGGCAGGATGTTGTTTCCTTTCTAACTTTGTTCTCAAATACAGTGGAAAAATCTGTTGTGTAAGGCAAGCACAGAGCGAAGGCAGAGGACAAGCAGAGGTGGTTAGGGTGCTGTAATTTCAGTTTTTGTTGTGTTGGCTTTGAATGTGGAAGTTAGAGAGGACTACATGTCTTGGTTTAGCAAGCAGAATGCGCTGCAGCATACCCGTCTCGCAGGCTGGGTAATAAATGCTGTTGCTCTCCAATAGAGTAAGAATAGAACTAGTCTCACCTCGTTGATATTTAGCACTTTCAACACCAAGACGACATCTGCAGATCTCCTCCAGACAACTGATTATTCTCTTTGTCTGTCTGATTTACTTGTTGCTAGCTGGCGAGAGGATCTCTGTATTACAGCGCTGTGAAGGGCTGGGCTTTGCAGGACGGAGCAGGGAAACGATAGGCTCGTTTGTGTTTGATGAAAGAGCAACTCAACTGCAAGCACACCACCTCAGCTAGAGCTCCTTAAATATGTCAGAATGGAGATTATTAGTGTGTAATATATGTAAATTGCATATTTTTGTGTTTTCTATGCCTATTATGCAGCCTCTTGGCTTTCATGAATACGTTTATAGGCAATATCATATTTCCTTTTCAAATTAGGCTTCAGTTGCTCAGTGTATTTTCCTCTAACACACATTTGTTAACTCAGGCTTGTTAAGGGGTAGAATATCTGTGTGTTAATGCGTGTAGGGGATCTAACTGTGCTTCCGACCTGGCACATTCATTTGTGATCCTGGCGCAAATGGTCATCACTGGTTTTTCAGTGCTGCAAAACCCCCTTGCCTAACAACTGCAAGTGTGTGTTCTTACAAGAAAGCAGATTGTTTTTGAGACAGAGTATCAATATTTTGAACTGCTTCATTTAAGATAAGGGAAAAAGCTTTTCCGCTCTACATGGGCATCGCCTGACCTTGCCATGTGCTTCTTATTAGTGCAAAGCAGTGCACTGCCCCACACCAGGCAGTTCAGGCTGTTTGCTGGGTTGGAAGTGTGCTATGTTGGGCTCTCAGTGGATTCACTTGTTGCTGCCCATGAGGCCACTTGCTTCCTGTACTTAACCTGTAGGCTGCCCAGGCATAACTAGTATGACAATGTTATGTTTGTACTGGAAGAACACATGTATGTCATCTGTCTCCTGCTACACAGCATTCTTTTTTTTTTCCCTCCATGCCCTCTAGAAAACCTCTCAAGTCTACTTTTTCCTTTTCCCTGTCATCTTCCCCCATAACTGAGTCAAAGCAGCAGCTGTCAAGGTTGCAGCTTCAAAATGAGAAGCTGCCTAAATGTTGAGTGGGTTGTGTAGAAGGTCATAGCAGACTTTAACAAAGTTTGCCCTTCTTCTGCCACTACCTGGAGCTCAGGAGGAATCTTGATAAGAAAATTCCAGTCTCTTCCGTGAACAGTAGTAGAGATGCAGGCTGTTTCAAGGCTTCTTTCTTCTCCTGTCAAAACATTTCACTGCCTGAGTTTAAGAATTATCCCATAACTCTTTGCTGAGCTAGATCTTGGGCTGCTGGTTTCTCTGAAGCCTTTGAGAGCACTTGGTTTTCATTAACCTGAGGTATGGAGCTGATGGCAGCTGTCGAATCAGTTAGATATGTTCTTAGTGTCTTGTTAACTCTGATTTTAGGGGAAAGACAGGAACCACTGGCTAAAATCTTGCATTCCCTCATTAAATGGGATAGGAGAGGAAAGAAAAACAACGAATAATTTATTGTGCTTTGTCCTATACCTTCTTTCCAATTGCTGTCCAACCAGTTGCCCACAGAAACGTTCCCTTTGGATCCCAGTCCCGCACCAGTGAGGAGCTCACGACCTTTGTCACGCCGAACTTGGCTTTGAGAGCTCTCTGCTCAATGACCCAGGAACATGAGACAAAGCTCAGGGGTTACTTAGTGAGAAATAAAGTTAATTCACATGGTATTGTTGTCATGGAGAAAAGTTTTTGGTGGTTTTGTTTAAATTTGTTAGTTTCTCTTGTTTGAGGATACAAATTTTGTAATTGTTACTGTGCCAGAAGAGTAACATTTCAGATTTGGGGTTTGTGTTGTTTGTTTGTTTGAACCTTGTGGTATTTTAAATATTATAAGTGGACAGATAACACAACATCTGAAATAGATTAATAGAACAAGAATAATACATAGGTGATCATACATTTCAAATGTCCACCTTGACTTCTCTCTCTGGATGTCCTTGCCTATCTATCCCCAGAATGCCTAAAAGTTGGAGCAGGTGAGGCTACAGCCATAAAACCCCAAATCATAGAATCATAGAATCAACCAGGTTGGAAGAGATCTCGAAGCTCATCCAGTCCAACCTAGCACCCAGCCCTAGCCAATCAACCAGACCATGGCACCGAGTGCCTCATCCAGTCTTTTCTTGAAGACCTCCAGGGACGGTGCCTCCACCACCTCCCTGGGCAGCCCATTCCAATGCCAATCACTCTCTCTGTGAAGAACTTCTTCCTAATATCCAGCCTATACTTTCCCTGGCACAACTTGAGACTGTGTCCCCTTGTTCTATTGCTGGTTGCCTGGGAGAAGAGGCCACCCCCCACCTGGTTACAATGTCCCTTCAGGTAGTTGTAGACAGCAATGAGCTCTGCCCTGAGCCTCCTCTTCTGCAGGCTGCACACCCCCAGCTCCCTCAGCCTCTCCTCACAGGGTTTGTGTTCCAGGCCCCTCCCCAACTTTGTTGCCCTTCTCTGGACACCTTCCAGCACCTCAACATCTCTCTTGAACTGAGTGGCCCAGAACTGGACACAGGACTCAAGAAAGAAAAAGCTGTGAACTTCTCTGAGAATGGAAGGCAGTTGTGTGTAACATCAGGAGAAAATAGAAGAGAAAAAAGATTAACAAAACCCAACACAGCTATCTGAAGTAGAAAAATCTAAGAATTAACTAACAGAATTGTCTAGGCTGGTAAAGAACTTTAAGACCATTGAGCCCAAGCATTAACCCAACACTACCAAATCCACCACTAAACTGTGTCCCTCAGCACTGCATCTATATGGCTTTTAAGTCCTCCTAAGGATGACAATTCAACCACTTTCCTGGACTTCCACTTTTAGGGCTTGACAATGTTTTCCAGGAGGAAATTGTTCCTAATGCCCAACCTAAACCTCCCCTGCTACATCTTAAGAGCATTTGCCCATATCCTATGGCTTGCTATTTGGGATAACAAACCAACACCACACCTCATTCCAAACTCCTTTCAGGGAGCTGGAGAGAATGATTAGGTCTCCTCTAAGCCTCCTCTCCCGGCTGAAGAATCCCAGTTCCTGCAGCCACTCCTCATGAGATTGGTTCTCCAGACCCTTCACCAGCTTTGTTTCTCTGCTCCTGCACTTCAATGTCCTTCTTGTAATGAGGGGCCCCAAACTGAACCCATTAGCTGAGTGGAGGAGAACAGTTGCCTCTCTAGTCCTGCTGGCCACACTGTTTTGATACAGAGAACTGGCAGGGTGTATATGGAACCCCAGGTTCTTGGTTTTCTTCACTTTTAAAAGGTTTCTCTTCCTCTGTAGTAATCTGTACCATTTGGAATGTGCACAGGGAGAGTATTCACTGTCACTGTGGTCTTTAAGATATTTTTTTGCTCCATGTAGAAGTCCATTTTAAACCACTTGTAAAGTGAAAGTATGAGTCAGTCCTTCAGAGAGTAGAAGCTTGGCATGGGCTCATGAACTTCATTACAGAATTAGAGTTTACAAAATAGAAATATCAACAGGAATTTGACTACTTGCATATTTCTTCAGCTAAGGACTGATTCACGAATGAGGGCTTTGTTGTCAGTCACCAGAGATGGCTCCTGGAGGTCCTTTGCATTTTAGATACTAAACCCACCACAGCAGGAGTCAGTGGAAAGCATGAATCGTGGTGGGATCAGCAAGAGCTGAACTTCCTTACTGGCCTCAATTTCCTCCAACATTTCCTACCTCTTTAGAGAATTGGTTTATTTGTACCTTCATTTTTGCCAGCATATCAGTAGTGATCATCATTTTCTTATAAAAGCAAGACTGAGTGCTGAGTGAGAAGGCAAAGTGGCTTTTAGTGGTTAAAATAGCAAAACCCCACTTTTATTTGTCCCCATTGTTAATTAGCCTAATGACAGAGGTGCTCATTGATAGGAACCTCATGAATAAACCCTTCCTGACTGGTTGGGTTCCTCCAATTTTTATTGTCCAGCATCTTTCCCTGCTGCCCTCCTACATTTGTGGATGACTTTTTGCTTTTACCTAAATGGTTTGGATTTGTGGCCAGCATGTTGAGGGAGTTGGTTCTACTCCTCTGGTCTGGTGAGACCTCATTTGCAGTGCTATGTCCAGCTCTGGAGTCCTCAGCACAAGAAAGACTTGAACCTGTTGGAGCAGATCCAGAGCAAGCCCCCAGACTGATCTGAGGGCAGGAAACTCTGCTGTGAAGACAGGCTGAGAGAGTTGAGGTGGTTTTGGCCTGGACAAGGCTCTGGTGAGACCTTACTCATAGAATCACTGAATGTTAGGGTTTGGAAGAGACCTCCACTGATCATCCAGTCCCACCCCCCTGCATAAGCAGGATCATTCAGGGCAGGCTGCAGAGGAATTCATCCAGGCAGGTTTTGAAAGTCTCCACAGAAAGAGACTCAACAACCTCTCTGGGCAGCCTGTTCCAGTGCTTCATCACCCCACCCTCACCATAAAGAAGTATCTCCTCGTGTTGAGGTGGAACCTGCTGTGTTCCAGCTTGTGCCCATTGTTCCTTGTCCTATCTCTGGCCACCACCAAAACCACACTATCACCTTCATCTTAACACCGACCCCTCAGATCTTTATAGGCTGTGGTAAGGTCCCCTCTCAGTCTTCTCAAGACTGAACAGGCTGAGGTCTCAGTCTTTTTTCACAGGAGTGATGTTCACGTGCTTCAGTCATCCTTGCAGCTCTCCATAGGGTTCTCCACCAGATTCCTGTCCCTCTTGAACTGGGGAGCCCAAAACTGAGCACAGTATTTCAGGTGTGGTCTCACCAGGGCAGAGCCGAGGGGAGGAGAACGTCCCTAGACCTGCTGGACTTGTGGTCTTTTGGTACTTAAAGATGTCTCTAAGAAGGATGGGGACAGATGTTTTAGCAGGGCCTGTTGTGACAGGGCAAGAGGTGATGACTGTAAACTGAGGCGAAAGTTAGACTAGATGGAAGAAATTTTCCACATCAAGGATACTGAAACACTGGCAGAGGTTGCCCAGAGAGGTAGTAGATGCCCTATCCCTGAAAGACTTCAGAGTCAGGTTGTTAAGGGCTTTGATCAACCTGATTTGGTTGATGTGCTGACTGCAGATGATCTTTGAAGGTCTGTTCAAATCCAAAGCGAGCTATGACTTTGTAGCAAACTCCCACCTGTAAACCCAGCCATCTAGGTGTAGATCATGCAGTGGATGTGGCTGTATGGCCAAAGATTGAATTAGGTGAGAGTCCTGCTGTGAAAGCTTGGCAGATCCCATCCCCTGGCCATCTGCCAGACCAAAAGAAAAGGAAAAGAAACCAAAATCACTTTGTGTTTATTTTGCTTTCAGAGAGAATAAACCCATGTTACCCCAGTGTGGAGGGAAGGTGTGAGAGAGCCCTGCTAGTGACAGCTGCTCTGACCAGAACCTGTCTTTCGTGCTTTTGGTTGAGTAGAGTTTGGGAGGAGACAAGTTCACAAGCAGGGAGGAACTCTGTCTCAAATCTAGGCTTGTTATGAATTGTTATAAGCAACACTGCCATATCTAAGCTTTTAAACTCATGAGCTTATGATCTCTGATTGATTTTGTGTGTGCTTAGATATCCACTGTATTTGTCATATAAAGCTGTGAGTGTGTAGAGGCTGGAAAAGACCTTTGGTATGATTGAGTCTAACCACTAACCCAGCACTACCAAGTGACCATTCAATTGGCTGCCTAGGAGAGCAGACTGACCTTCCCCTTGCTCCTGCTTCCTCTGGGGTACGTGTAGAGAGCGAGGTCCCCCCTCAGCCTCCTTTTCTCCAGGCTTAACCACCACAGTTCCTTCAGCCACTCTTCACAAGACTTGCACTCTAGAACCTTCTCCATCTTTGTTGCCGTTCTCTGGACCTGGGCCAGCACCTCCAACGTCCTTCTTGCAGTAAGAGACCCAAAACTGAGCCAAAGATTTGAGGGGTGGCCTTGCCACTACTGAGTACAGGGGGATGATCCCTGCCCTGGTCCTGCTGGTCACTCTGTTCCTCATGCAGGACAGGATATTGTTGACCTTCTTGCATTTGAGTGCTCTCAAGAGTAGAATCATAGAGTCATAGAATCAACCAGGTTGGAAGAGACCTCCAAGATCATCCAGTCCAACCTATCACCCAGCCCTAACCAATCAACTAGACCATGGCACCAAGTGCCTCATCCAGTCTTTTCTTGAAGACCCTCAGGGATGGTGCCTCCACCACCTCCCTGGGCAGCCCATTCCAATGGGAAATCACTCTCTCTGTGAAGAACTTCTTCCTAATATCCAGCCTATCTTGGCCACCTGAGCATGGGCTGGCTCATATTCAGCTGGCTGTCGACTGACACCTCTGGGTGCTTTCCTTCTGTGTTTTACCTTTTCAATCACTGTGATGCTTCTGAAGCTTTTCCTTACCGCCAGGAGCCACAGGACCATCTCCTTTTTGAATGATGTTGGTAATGTTACCCAGTCCTGTCACTCTGTCATTAGCACCTGAAATAAGACACAAGTTTAGTGACAGGCTGAGATTGTGGTCAACACCAGTAATCTCCTGTAGATCAAAATGTAATTCACAAAGAATCAAGTTATCCCCTTAACTCCCCTAACTGTAGCCGCAGCATAGCTACTGCTGCTGTCTGCTAGTGCAAAACCAGTAGGAGGTCTCATTCGAGATCAGCGTGCAGAAGGTCACATCATCAAGTGGTCAAAGTCAGTGTGCTCACTCCTCTTTTCAGTAACCAAATACATGCTTCCTAGCGTTTGCCATTTGGTGTGGAAGGCTTTAGTTTGGTTTCTTCATCTATCCAGCAGAAATATTCATAGATACATATATAAAATGAATCAGCACTGTGGTTTGAGATCTGTGTAGCTAATTAACTTTAATTACTCCTCTAGAATCTCCCAGTCTAACGCACTGTAACCACCCTTTTTGTGTTCTTTCTGGTGTGATATTTTGGTTTTGAGAGGTTTTTCTCCAGTGAAAAGAGTTACCAGCAGGTAATGCCATTCATCTCAGAAGGAGTTGGAAATGTTCAGTGTTGGTGATGAATGAGGGTATCTGACCCACATCTGTTTTCCATTAGAATGGAACATTGCCCTGACATCGTTAGGAGCATTTGTCAAGATTCCCTGGACAGAGCTTCTGTAAATTACATGCTGCAAATGTGTCAGGGTCAGATAAGAGGATATCATTAACTCGACTAAAGTTTACTCATGATTCTGTCAGTTCAACTTAATACGTTAACTGCCAGCGATTTTCCTTGAGCTGTTTCATTAAATCTTTCATTCATAGGGCAGGGAAAGTCGGGGGGGGGATGTATTGCAGCACCCAAAAAATATCACACATGTTCTTCTCTCGTAAATCATATTAATTGCAGGCATGGTCACAAAGCACATTAAATTCAGGCATGCGTAAATGAATTAAAACATATGAGAATTTTATTGTGCCCATGGTGGGTCTTACACCCCCAAATGCCAACCACCCTTGGCAGGCAGAGTGTTTTGTTTAGGCAGAAGAAGCTTTGTCTCAGTTTAATGGCCTTTATTTCCTTGATAAAAGAAGTGTTTTCTAGTGGCTGATAATGGCCCAGATGTTGGGTACCTGATCTTAAAGGCTTTCATTGTTCAGTTGGTCTTTCAGGATCGCATCCTCAGCTCCTGATGGTGTGTTGGCACCCCCACGCTCCCCTCCAAAGGGGTTTGTCCCGGTGAACATTTTGGATGGGTTTAGATGTGCTGTCTTCTGTGGAGTCTGGTTGTTGCAGGTCACTGTTCTCTGTGCTATTCCTAATTGCACCTTTGGTTTCTGATGGAACTGCCCAGGGAGGTGCTGGAGTCGCCATCCCTGCAGGTGTTGAAGCCAAGCCTGGATGAGGCACTTAGTGCCATGGTCTGGTTGACTGGCTAGGGCTGGGTGCTAGGTTGCACTGGCTGAGCTTGGAGGTCTCTTCCAACCTGGTTGATTCTATGATTCTATTTTACCACAGAATCCCAGAATCCCACCAGAGGGAGTATTGGAAGGAACCTCTGGGAATCATCCAGTCCAACCTCCTATGCTAAACCAGGGTTACCCAGAGCAGGTTGCCCAGCACTACAATGTCCAGACAGGTTTCCTCCAGGAAAAGAGACTCCACAATCTGGAAAGTATGATCCAGGGCTCTGACACCCTCATAGGAAGGAATTTTTTTCCTCATGTTTAGGTGTCTCCTCCTGCACTCCAATTCGTGCCCGTTGCCCCTTGTTTTATCACTGAGTACCACTGGAAAGAGGCTGCCCTCACCCTCTTTCCTCCTGCCCCATGGATAGTGAGATCTCACAGTCTTCTCTGGGCTAAACAGCCCCAGGTCTCTCAGCCTACCTTTGTCAGAGAGCTGTGCCAGTCCTGACATCATCTTTGTAGCCTTCCTTGGACTTCCTCCAGTGGTTCCTCTCCAGTTTGAACCCAGAACTGGACCCAGTACTCCAGATGTGGCCTGACTAGGTCAATTATATAGACTGTTTTTTATTAGATAGACTCAGAGGCCATGTGCCAACATGTCTGCTTTGCGTTTTGTACATCTGAGAACAAAATACATGGAGCCCAAAGCCTCACAGCCCAGAGGGGTTATTTTCAGCTATAGGACTTCTTTTTATGAATAGACAGAATACTTGGAGCAGCATTTGGGTTCTAGGTGTTAAATCAGCCCTTGATTTTAGTTTAAACTCCTCTGGGATCTAGGTCAGCAAGACTGACACTGCATTGGCTTTCCCAAAGGAATTTGGAGGGCAGTGATTTGAGTAGATGGTAGATTGCATACGTTTATTTTCTTGCTGAAGCAGTCAGCTCTGCTCAGTCATTTCGAACTATACTGCTGCCTGTCAGCAGAAGGTCTGACCTGCAAAGCCCAGACAGTGATGTGTCTCTTTTTTATTGTGAAGCTGAGAGTGCTGAGCATTGTGCAGACTTGGCCCATCGATGACTTTCTAATAGATGAGGTGAAAGTCAGCCATGCCCTTCCTGTAGCTCCTTGCATAGGTGATAAGGTCAGGGCACTCACTGCACACAATGCTTCTGCCCTGAGGCTACTTCCCATACTGCTCTCAAAACAGACATGGCCAAAAATCTAATTACTTAGGTATTAATGAACTGCAGGATGACTCCAAAGGCCTCTGAAGAAGATATTTCTGAAAATATGGTTTCTGTTCTGCCATCAGCTTTCTCCACCTCAGAGACAGAGAGCTCTCAGGTCTGCTTTCAAGGGTCTGTGCTCCAAGGGCTTTATTTAGGTGCACATGCACTGACTGAAAATCACAGAATGCCAGCATGGCAGGGGTAGGAGGTGACCTCTGGAGACCATCTAGTCCAGCCCCCCTGCAAAAGCATGGTCACCCAGAGCAGTTTGCCCAGGACTGCAACTCTCCAAAGAAGAGGCTCTACAACCTGTTGAGATCATTGAGTCCAATGACTAACTCTGCCAAGTCTGGGACTAAACCATGAGTTGGAGCACAATGTCTCTGTGTCTTTGAAGCACCTCCAGGGATGGGGATTCAACCATCTCCCAGGGGGACCTGTTCCAGTGTTAACCCTTTCAGTGAAGAAGCTTCTCTTAATACTCAACTAAACCTCTCTCAGTGCAACCTGAGGCTCTTGTCCTATCTCTGTTACTCAGAAGAGTCTGAACCTCACCTTGCTTCAACCTCTTTTCAGGGAGTTCTAGAGAGTGGGAAGGTCTCCCTTGAGCTTCCTTTTCTCCAGGCTAAGCAACCTGAGTTCCCTCAACCACTCCTCATGTAAACTGTTCTCCAGACTCTTCACCATCTTTGTTGTCCGTCTCTGGACCCACTCCAGCACTTCAATGTCCTTCTTGCAGTGAGTGCCCCAAAACTGAACCCAGTACTAAGGGTGTGCCCTTGCCAGTGCTGATTACAGTGGCTGTTTGTTCAACTCAAGTAGCTGTTTGTCCAGCTGAAGCATGTGTGTGTGAGAGTGCCACGGAGCCCAGACCCTTCGCCCTGCTCTTGTAACACCATGGCGAAGGCCTGTAAATGCTGGGCTCACAGAGGTGCTGTGTGGGAAGGGAAGAGGCTGTGTGCTTATTTCTGATCAGCCACGTGTGCTTTAATCTCTGCTCTAACCCCTCACACCCCTGCCAGCAGAAATCATGCCCAGAGGGACGATTTTCAACACCAATGCTTACGTTGAGCTGTGTTTTTATGGCTCTTTCTCTTCTAACTCTTCACTTCACAGGACAGGAGTGTCCTAAGTGGACACAGGTTCTGCTACTGCATTGTCCTGAGCCAATGTCAGGTCACTGAGGATGCTGGATTTTCAGGATTGTGTGATTTTCCAAAGGTACAAAAGAAACCCTTTTGTAATTCCTTCTGCTAGTTTGAAGCAGGCTGGAATGTTTTGGTGAGACAAACTAGGTTGCAGGCTGTGAAAGGGAAGCAGTGGTGATGGCTACTGCACTCATAGGCTTGCTGGGAAGTATAAAAACATAAGTCAAAACATAGATAACACACTTGGCATCTCTCTCTTGGGCTGCTGGCTGAGCTGCAGCTCTCTAACCTCACCCTCCAGTTTGGGCTAAGCCACTTTGCTTCCTAACCCCCTGGCTGAACCTCCATTCTTCCTTGGGACTGGGGTAAGGTTGAGAGGGTCAGGGGAAAGGTGCAGGGGTGGTTGGGAGCCCCTCCTGGGGACTCAGGTTTCTGGGAGGGGAGTTGTGTTTCTGTATTACCTTTTCCCTTGTCTATATCTGTCTATAGCTGTATCTATTGTAAATACCTGCTTTAGAAATCACTCAGACTAGACTCAGTGGCTCTGGAAATATGAATGAAGCTTATATTTACAGCTGGCACAATAGACAAGCAGATAGTTACAGTATATACAGTTATAGACAGAAATAGACAAGGGAAAAGGTAATACAGAAACACAACTCCCCTCCCAGAAACCTGAGTGCCCAGGAGGGGCTCCCAACCACCCCTGCACCTTCCCCCTACCCCTCTCAACCTTACCCCAGTCCCAAGGAAGAATGGAGGTTTGGCCAGAGGTTAGGAAGCAAAGTGGCTTAGCCCAAACCGGAGGGTGAGGTTAGAGAGCTGCAGCTCAGCCAGCAGCCCCAGCAAGAGTGATACCAAGTGTCTTATCTATGTTTTGACTTATGCTTTTATACTTCTCAGCAGGCCTAGGAGTGCAGTAGCCATCACCATTGTTTCCCTTTCACAGCCTGCAATCTAGCTCTTCTCACCAAAACATTCCAGCCTGCTTCAAACTAGCACATTCATAACATGGAAAACCTCATTAAAACAATATTTAGAACTGTCAAAAGCCTTTCAGGAAGCAGTTTGTAGAAGACAAAAATTGAGCCTGACTATTTCAGCTTTTAGGGGATGAAATGCTGTGTAAATGAGGGGAGTTTGCAATCTCTGGTGATTCCAGAGAGTTTCTAAATTGCTTTTTGATTAACTTCAAATTCCTTTAATAGGTTTTGTGCATTGCAAAAGTTGTTTGAAGTAAACAGTAAATATCTTATAACCTGCATCCAAATTCCTCTTTTGTGTTTATAACTGAAAATTAAGTAAAGGAAGGCTTGGGATAGATTTTTGTAAGCTTCATTTTGCACAAATGCTTCCATTCAAGGAACATTCAGTGAACACCATCACTTAGACTCATGGATTTGAGCTTGGTAAAACAGAAGTGAACATTCTACTGCTCTGAGTAACTGGACTTCTTCCTCATCAGTTTTGGTGTCTGTGGAATATCTTGAGTGCATCTGATGCAGAGATGTTTCGTGCTCCTGAGGCAGGTATCTGGGGATCTCTTCTTGGTATACTCTGTGCCTCTTGTTCCTGATGAGACGTGAAGCCTCAATAGATATTCCTAACTCCTTAAACCATAGAATCAACCAGGTTGGAAGAGAGCTCCAAGCTCATCCTGTCCAACCTAGCCCCCAGCCCTAGCCAAGCAACCAGACCATGGCACCAAGTGCCCCATCCAGGCTTTGCTTGAACACCTCCGTGGATGGCAGCCCATCTCCACCACCTCCCTGGGCAGCCCATTCCAATCACTCTCTCTGGCAAAAACTTCCTCCTAACATCCAGCCTAGACCTCCTCTGGCACAATTTGAGACTGTGTCCCCTTGTTCTGTTGCTGCTTGCCTGGCAGAAGAGCCCAACCCCACTTGGCTACAGTCTCCCTTCAGGTTGCCCTGAGTCTTGTTTCCTTTATTTAAGGAACAAAGCTCAGAGCTGGAACCACAGGCTCCCTACAATATTGATCCCTTTTCCTTTGCAATGGAAGATAAATGCAGTTCAGGAGGAAGAATCAGATCTGCAGGAGCCAGACAAGCTTTAATTTGTTCTTTACCAGATGGCCTTCATTTCTAACAGTATCTTGTTAGCTTATGGTACATAGTGCAGTAAACCAAAATGCTTATCAAATAGTGGCTCAGGTATTTGTAGTGCCTGTTTTGGAGGACGAGCAACCTGTAGATGATCAGAATACACTGTTTTGGCAGAAGCTCTACGTCACCCATCTGTTACAAGCCACAGACTCCTTCTCAGGCTTTGAAGTGCAACACTGCAGCAGAAGTAAGCAATTCTCTCAGTTGTGCTTATTCTCAAGCTGCACTCTAGAGATGTGCCAGCAGAGGAAACACAGCAACCTGCAGCAGGAGGGATTTCTGTACACCAGGAACTTCTCTCTGTAGCTTCCTTTGCTCCAGCTTGGAAGTACAGGTGCTTTACATACTTCTTTTCTCTCTCCTGCTGGAGATGATGGCCCAGAGGGCTGTGCTCTTGTTGGGACAGCTCGTATTTTCCACTGATCTCCTGACTGCTCTGATTTCATAACTGTTCATGTACAAGCAACTTATTAAGGAAGTCACAGCTGACTTGAAGCTGGCCCGGAGTGCCTGACCATTTCTGTGGTGCCTTCTGAGTATGAAGCTGAGAACTGGTGTTGGCACCAGCACTTTTCCGCACCCATTTCTTTGCAGGCCAGCACACAGGGATTGCAGCAGCGGAACTTGTGGCTACTCAGACTGCTGCATGTGTTCAGGGTGTTCTGGGTGCTGGGATTCTTTGTTACTTTCATCAGTAGTGTCACCGTGGGCTGCTCCAAATTAATTTCATTTTAATGACTGCTGTTCTTGGGGAAATACTGTGGGAGCTTTGTCCCAGCTTTTCTTTCTGTGTAGATAATGCAAGGCAGCATAGCTGAAGAGCTGCTGCTTGCTTCTTGTTCTCTTATGATTGAGTCTTCAAAGAATAAACATCTGCAGAGATCCCAGCTGGGGCATAGGATCAGATGCTCTAAAATCATAGAAGTTTTTAAACTGATTTTCCATATTTGCCCTTGGCATGAGATCAACTAGATAATCTTTAAGGTCTCTTCCAACTCAAACCATACTGTGATGCTATGATTGGTTTGTGTTGGTTGTTAGTTTTGACTTTGGTGGATGATGTGACCAGATTCCACTTCCTCTTCGGATGGGGTGCTCAAAGCAGAGTTTGAATGTCATTAAGTTTGCCTGGTTTAGGGAATCAGACAATGGACTTGAGAAGTCCTGTGGCTTTGTAAGCAATGCAGTCCTCCTCATATTTAAATTGTTTCTGTTATTCTGCCTTTTCTTTTAGGTAATGGGCCTCCTGACTAACCATGGTGGTGTACCTCACCAACCCCAAACTGATTATGCCCTGTCCCCTCTAACTGGGGGCCTGGAGCCCACCACCACTGTCTCAGCCAGCTGCAGCCAGCGGTTAGATCACATGAAGAGTTTAGACAGCCTGCCAACATCCCAGTCCTACTGCCCACCAACCTACAGCACCACAGGTTACAGCATGGACCCTGTCACAGGCTACCAGTATGGACAGTATGGACAAAGTGAGTACCGTGACCTTTACTGTGCTGTACTGCTTCGTCAGCCTGAACTTTCTGTCTAACAAAGAGAGCTATGAGCAGAGATCCTAAGGGCTGGCTTCTCCTCCTCTCTGCGACTGAGTGGAGATAGCTGGTTGTTCGAGCAAGATTTCTGCTGCATAATTATTTTCTTAAGTGATGTCAACAACATCTTGATGTTATTAATTGTTGAGACTTGAAACCTGATTGCCATTAGGTAAAACATAAGGGTTGTCCAAAATGAAATAACCACTGGCATTCTGCTATTAGAAACACATGTTCTTAATGAGGTCAGCTCAAGAATCATTACAGTGCATAATCCCAGATACATTGAGTTTTGTCAAACTTGTCCCAGGAATAAAAATATTAGTCCCTTTCCTTTGATATATCAGTATTAAATATGACAATGTCAACCTGTAGTTGGCATGGCCCCATGCTGCGAGGTTGTCACAGCATGACTTGAAAAGCTTCTCTTGCTTTTTTGCAGGTGCCTTTCATTATCTGAAGCCAGATATTGCATAAATGAACTGTCCACTTCAAGCTAAAGCTGGTCTTATTTTCCGGTCTCACTCCAAGGCTTGGATACGAGAGATCTTCTCAACACACTGCAGTCTAAACTGGGGCAGTCCCACTGAGAGAAGCAGGCTTCTTGTGTTCTCTCCAGTCATAGCTTTTAGTTGACTTTTGAAGGCTGGACAAAGCTACGCAGAAGACAAAGGCCAAAAGCAATAAGGAACAAATAAATCGGCCACGGTTCATTGTGACTGGCTATACAAATGAGAGCAGCGTTTAACCCTGCTGCCTGGCAAAACATTCCACTTTTTGTTGTTGAAATTAATGTGCATTGATTGGGACAAATGGAACATTCTGAAACTTGGAGCAGTTGAGCTCTGCCTACTCTGACTCATCTGACAGCCAGTGCTGACTTCACTCCAACTTCAAAACTGCGCTGTTTCTGCAGCAGGGGCGGGAGGAACTCTTTCTGTTGTAGACACTGGAAACTGTCACCAAGAGGCAATGCCACAGTCCATAGGAAGCTAAGATGAGTGCAAAAGACTTCCAGAGCACCCCATTGGTTACCTTACTGTGCTTTTGTAATCATCTTGTTAATAACTATCACTTAAAAGTTTTGCTTTACGAAAACATCAAGATCTTGTGTACCCCAAAAAGCAGGTTTTAGCTTGCTGCCTGTGCTTCTCCTAGTCTCTTGGCTAGGATACCTCCTCTTTTTGAGCAAACGTGGGAGGAAAAGGTCTCCAACAACACAGCTGATTTTTCCCAACTGCCTAGCAATGTGCAATACTGTGTACCTCACCCAGGCTTTGGGATCACCCAAAGTCTTAGAGATAGAAGCAGAACTATATTTTTGCAGGTACTTTTATTTTTGCAGTGCAGAATTCCTGATGGCAGAACATGAAAATGTTGTGGTCTGCTGGAGGACTCAACTCCAGCTCCTTGATCCCGATTTAAAGGTCACGTTCAGGAAAAGGTAGGAAGAAATGGCAAGGTTTACATTTTGTTTTATTTAGCGATGTACAGGGCCTGTATTTGACACATTTGTTTAAATTATACAGCGAGATCCAATAGAGAAAAAGAAAATATAACTCTAGGAACCAAGGTTTACAAGAAGTTTGCGTTGTGACATTTTAGAATGTCAATAAACTGTGTTTTGTGATGTTGAGAGGAAGAGGAAGATGGAAGGCGACGTTATTTATTTCTCTCTATTCTTAGAACAAGGGGGGGAGGCAGAACACAAATACATTCCTTTTAGCGTTAAGGACTATGAAGTAGTGAGCTAGATTAGGTTCAGTACAGAGGTTAGGTCACACATGGGTCTTACAGATGATGGAGAAACGAAATGTTATCTTTGTGTTGCAGCCTCTACAACAACACCTGTTGTTTAAAAAAGCCAAACGAAAAACCACCACCACCAAACCCCAAACAACAGCAACAATAAGGAACAACAATAAAAAAGAAACCTGTAAAAAGCTCAGTAAATATTTACTATTTATAATGATGAAACATTATGAAGACTTGCAAAGCACTGATGATTTTTGTCCTAAAATGTAGTATTGTGCTAAATACATTGATACATTTTAATCTGAATATCATGAAGAAATAAACCATGTTATCTTCAACGCAAACTGGACCTGCCATGGGAGTGTGTTCTGTGCTGGAGCCTCAGGCAGCCCCTGTGCCTGACCTAGGATGAGAAAGTTGCCCTCACTACAAGACATTGAGTGCTGGAGTGGGTCCAGAGAAGGGCAGCAGAGCTGGTGAAGGCTCTGGAGGACAGGTTGTCTCTGGAGTGGCTGGGGGAACTGGGGTTGTTTAGTCTGGAGACAAGGAGGTTCAAGGGAGACCTTTTCTCTTTCTATAATTCCCTGAAAGGGAGATTGCAGCAAGGTGGGGGTTGGTCTCTTCTTAGAATCACAGAATCAGTCAGGGTTGGAAGGGACCACAAGGACCATCCAGTTCCAACTCCCCTGCCATGGGCAGGGACACCCTACTCTAGAGCAGGCTGCACACAGCCTCAGCCAGCCTGGCCTTAAACAAGTCATAGCATGAGAGGAAATGGCCTCAAGTTGCACCAGAGGAGGTTCTGATCGACCGTTAGGAGAAAGTTCATCACTGAGAGGGTGATCAAACACTGGAATAGCCATCCTGGCCTGCATCAGGAATGGTGTGGTCAGCAGGAGCAGGGAGGTCATTCTGCCCCTGTACTCTGCACTGCTTAGACCACACCTTGAGTATTGTGTTCAGTTCTGGGCCCCCCAGTTTAGGAGGGACATTGAGATGCTTGAGTGTGTCCAGAGAAGGGCGACGAGGCTGGGGAGAGGCCTTGAGCACAGCCCTACGAGGAGAGGCTGAGGGAGCTGGGATTGGTTAGCCTGGAGAAGAGGAGGCTCAGGGGTGACCTTATTGCTGTCTACAACTACCTGAGGGGAGGTTGTGGCCAGGAGGAGGTTGCTCTCTTCTCTCAGGTGGCCAGCACCAGAACGAGAGGACACAGCCTCAGGCTGCACCAGGGGAGATTTAGGCTGGAGGTGAGGAGAAAGTTCTTCCCTGAGAGAGTCATTGGACACTGGAATGGGCTGCCCGGGGAGGTGGTGGAGTCGCCGTCCCTGGGGCTGTTCAAGGCAGGACTGGACGTGGCACTTGGTGCCATGGTCTGGCCTTGAGCTCTGTGCTAAAGGGTTGGACTTGATGATCTGTGAGGTCTCTTCCAACCCTGATGATACTGTGAGACTGTGAACCCCAGGGAAGTGGTTGCATTCTGTAGTAGTTCAAGGCTTATTGGAACATTCTAAAAAGAGAAATTGGTACTTCCCTGGAAGTTCAGTGCAGGATCTGAATGAGCAGGGCATTGATTGTGAAAGAACAGCAATGCTAAAGTCTGTAATGATAATGGTTTGCTGAGAGGTATTTCTTTCTGCTTCATTTCTCTGATAGACTCGAAATTTCTGTGCCAATTCACATTGAGAGGTCTCATATTAATACGAATCCCCTGCTGTAAACTGCTACCTTTTCTGAACTTTTTTTCCCTCAATGTTGCTTGCCCTCCCCAAGGACTTGTCTCTTGGCACTTGTCTAATGTCCTAGGCTGGCTGCAAAGGCCAAATAAGGCTCTTTTCACCCACTTGCAATTCCCTTGCTTTAAAGTACAGGATAAAATCTTGCTTACACAATTTTGAGATGAAGAAGGGCTGCCTGAGTGCTCCTTCCCAGGAAGAGCTTATCTTTGTGGCAGGATGACTGCAAAATGCCACTCTTACTGTCTGTCCTATGCCAGAAGCTGTTAGGGGATGGACAGAGCTGTGATTAATCATGGAATTACAGAATAGTTTGGAGGCACCTTTAAAGGTCATCCAGTTCTAACCCCTCTGCAATCAGCAGGGGCACCTTCAACTAGATTGGGTTGCTTAGAGCCCCATCCAAGCTGACCTGGAGTGTTTCCAGGGATGGGGCATCTACCACCTCTTTGGGAAACCTGGGCCTGTGTCTCACCACCCTCAGTATATAAAAAAGCCTTCCTTCTGTCTAGTCTTGATCTCCTTCTTTTAGTTTAAACCCACTGCCCCTTGTCCTGCTGTAGCAATTCTCCCCCATCCCCACAGTGCTGCTGAGGGCCTCCCCTGACCTAAGTTAGAGTGGCCTTTTGACTGCCCCATCCTCTTTGTAAATGTCTCCCAAGCACTTCCCTGTGTGAGGGGCTGCTGCAGGGCAGGACAGCCTGGAAACAAGGAGAAAAGAATCCAATCCTCTTGCAGACAAACCATGGAAGCAGTGAGTCGGGATGAGATCTTGCCAGGGGAAGTGAGGAGCTTGGGGCTGCGGGACTCAGCAGTTTCCTGATTTATGGTGCACTGCAGGAATCTCTGATGGAGCTCTAAGGGCTGCCCTGGGTGCTGCTGACCCCTTCTTATTAGCACTGTCAAGGTTGAGGAGGTTCTTGGGAGCCAGATGTGTTTTTCTGGAAAACAACTCCTGAGCAGTGTGAGCCTGCCATGGATATTGTGTTTGACAGAAACACCACAGAATGGCACTGAGGAATGCGCTCACAGCAGTGGAGCACAACCCCCCATGCTGATGAGTAAAGGAAGGGTGGATCCCAGGGACCTTCATCTTGGGCTTTTGTTGGGTTGGGGTTTTGTTGGGCTTTTTGGTCTTTTTTTTATTTTTTTGTTGGGGGGAGGCAGGGAGGAGGTGGTTGGCATAATTTTAGAGATGGAAATAAATAACAACAGCTGCCTGTCATCTCCTGGACAGAAGGACTGGGAACTCTCGAGAGGCAGACTTTGATGAAACAATATTTCTTCCTTGTGGCACAGCCATGATTTTTATTCATTCTTTGCTTTTGAATCTACCTTCATCTACAAATAACCTATGCCAAGATAGGCATTGGGGCATTTGCATTGCACTATGTTCCCATTCCTTTATTTGAGCATGGGTAATATTTAATGCAAGAGCTAGGAAAAGAGTTCTTTTTAATGGCACCTATTTTCCTCCCAATGTCCCTGGATAATTCAGTGCATCCAGCAACAGAAGAAGGGGACACAGTCTCAAGTTGTGCCAGGGCAGGTCTAGGCTGGATGTTAGGAGGAAGTTGTTGGCAGAGAGAGTGATTGGCATTGGAATGGGCTGCCCAGGGAGGTGGTGGAGTGGCTGTGGCTGGAGGTGTTGAAGCCAAGCCTGGCTGGGGCACTTAGTGCCATGGTCTGGTTAACTGGCTAGGGCTGGGTGCTAGGTTGGAGCTTGGAGCTCTCTTCCAACCTAGTTGATTCTATGATCCCATCTGCACAAAACTGATGTATAAACATTTTTGTCTCAAAAAGCACACAGAATTTTCCACTCAATGTTGCTGAAAAGTCTTTTGTCTGCCCATGGGTGGCCAAGAAGGCCAATGGCATCCTGGCCTATGTCAGTGATAGAGTGGTCAGCAGCATTAGGGCCATGATTATCTTCCTCAACTTGATGCTGGTGAAACTGAATCTTGAAAACTGAGTTCAGTTTTGGGCTCTCACTCCAAGAATGACATTGAGGTGCTTGAGCACATCCAGAGAGGGCAACAAAGCTGGTGAAGGGTCCAGAGAACAAGTCTTGTGAGGAGTGGCTGAAGGAACTGAGGTTGTTTAGCTAAGAGAAAAGCAGACTCCGAGAAGACCTTGCTCTCTACTATTACCTGAGAGGAGTATGGAGTGAGGTGGGTGCCAGTCTCCTCTTCCTAGTAACAAGTGATAGGACAAAAAAGAAACGGCTTCAAGCTGTGCCGGGGAGGTTTAGCTTGGATATTAGGAAAACATTCTTCACTGAAAGAGTAGTTAAATGGTAAAATAGGGTGCCCAGGGAAAGTGCACTTAGTGCCATGGTCTGGTTGACTGGCTAGGGCTGGCTGCTAGGTTGGACTGGATGAGCTTGGAGGTCTCTTCCAACCTGGATGAGTCTATGATTCTGTGAATGTGTCACCATCCCTGGTGGTGTTCAAAAATAGGTGAATGTGGTGCTGAGGGTCGTGGTTTAGCAGTGGGCTTGGCAGTGCTGGGGAAGTGTTTGGATTCAATGATCTTGAAGGCTTTTTCCAAGCAAAATGGTTCTATGCTTCTGTGAGTTTATGACAGACTACACCATACAAATCGTTACATGTGAATTTTGTGCTGCAGTCTCTTCCATGTTAGAAATGTATCACAGAATCAAGCAGGTTGGAAGAGACCTCCAAGCTCATCCAGACCAACCTAGCACCCAGCTCTATCCTCTCTTGTCAGGGTGCTGTTGCTTGCTGCTAACATGTGACATATTTTCACTATGTCAGTAACCATGAAAGTTGCCAGTGTTTTCTGTTCATGCATTCTTCTGACCCTAAAGTCTATAAAGTGAATGACTAGAAGGTATCTTTCTATGAAATACTAAGAAATTAATTTAAGGTAATAGCAAGGAGACCATCAGAAAGTTGGAACAGCTTGAACTCATAAACCTCTTTGTGTTGTTCGCTTCAGTGTTCTGTGGCTCACTCAATAATTGCAAGGAAACCTGCACCCTGATTAGAAACCCCCATTTTTAATTTATTTTGGCTTTCCCAATGACATCTTGATGTTGCCTAGAGCCAGAAAGAAATAATTGGGAATGATATGAACAACTGCACTAAATGAAATTGCTGAATTTCTGTCCCCTGAACAGAGGCCTTGAGCACAAGCCCTATGAGGAGAGGCTGAGGGAGCTGGGATTGGTTAGCCTGGAGAAGAGGAGGCTCAGGGCAGACCTTATTGCTGTCTACAACTACCTGAGGGGAGGTTGTGGCCAGGAGGAGGTTGCTCTCTTCTCTCAGGTGGCCAGCACCAGAACGAGAGGACACAGCCTCAGGCTGCACCAGGGGAGATTTAGGCTGGAGGTGAGGAGAAAGTTCTTCCCTGAGAGAGTCATTGGACACTGGAATGGGCTGCCCGGGGAGGTGGTGGAGTCGCCGTCCCTGGAGCTGTTCAAGGCAGGACTGGACGTGGCACTTGGTGCCATGGTCTGGCCTTGAGCTCTGTGGTAAAGGGTTGGACTTGATGATCTGTGAGGTCTCTTCCAACCTTGGTGATACTGTGACACTGTGATTAAGTAGGTATTTAGTTTAGAATACATGTGTGACAGTGCAAAGTTCATTCACCACCACCTGACAATGTCTCATGTCTCTTCCAGTTTATTCTGTAGTTGAGCTGTCATAAATCAGTGTAAGATCATCTTAAGTGATGGTGAGTTAATCTGAATTTGTTCAAGATACTGTAAAGCACCCAAAATTGCAGCCTGCTGCTGAGGTCATTGCAGGCAAAGGTCGTTTGGTCTGTCAGATTTTCACTACAGTACTTCTGGGCAGTTCATGGCAGGCTGGGAAGTTCTCATCAGTCACAGGGAGCAAAGTGCTTTAGCTAATTGGCATCAAAACTAAACGGCATCAAAACCTCCCAAAATGTTTCTGGTAGAAGTAGCTCTCAAAATCCGTATGCATGCATAGCACCAGAGCTCAGTTCTGTGTAGCCATCTCGGCTCCACGAGCGAAACTTCGCCGTGCTCGCACGGTTAAATCTTTGCTGGCTTCATTTCTGTTGCCTCAGAGCTGATAGCTGAGTAGGTTCATGATCCAGAGTGCCCGTGGACAGCTCGGGCGCTGCAGCGCTCCGACATGCGCTGTTTATTATTCAGCTACTCAGGCAATGTCATGAAAAATCATAACAAAGCTAGGAAGACACAGCACATTTGACCTCTGCTGAATAATTTAATAAAGCCAGCTTGATACACAAATATGAAAGAGCAGTTGCTGATAAGAGCAGAACTATTGCTTCCTTGTCTGAGAATTGGAAACAGTTCAGGAGCTTTATTAACTATTCGGTGTCTTCATCTTCTGCAAAGTTTGTCCCTTAGGCCATAACCAAATGTTAAGCTACTTGTTTCTTCCTGCACTCTCCTCCTTTCAGCACTCACATGAGGCTCTTTGCTTCTGCTGCACACAATTAAGCTCTCAGTTCTTCTTAGGCCTCTAGAACTCTTTTTTTTCTCATGGACTCTGTTGCACTTAGACAAATGTTTTTCTCCCTGTGTTTATTCAGAAGGATCTGAAGTGCATATACCTGTAAAAAGAAAACAAAGCCCAAGCTTTTCGAGTCACAGGTACTCTGCTTAACCCATAGCACTTTATCACTCAACAGTTCAGAGCCCACTCTTATCTGATTATCCTCTTGGTTGGTAGTGGAATAATTTACAAAGTGTACAAATCATAGAATGCTTTAGGTTGGAAGAGACCTCAAGGATCATCCAGTTCCAACATCTTGCCATAGGCAGAGACCCCTCTCACTAGAACAGGTTGCTAAAGGTCTCATCCAAGCTGGCCTTGAACACCTCCAAGCGTGGGAGAATTTTCTTGCTAACAGGACATGAGCTGATAAGCATGAGAACCTGTGCTGCAAAGTGTCCTTGAGTCCACCTTGGAGTCACAATACCAGGCGCTGGGCGCCCCCCCATGTGCAGCTGCAGGAGGAGGCTGAGCCCGCCAGATGCAGGGGTGGGCACCACAGCTTGTTTTGATACAGAATGACCTATCTGTACCTTACACATAACTTTGAGCCTATCTGTGCTTTCCACTTGTACCAATCTCAAGCTAAGTTAGTTGTGCACACCTCTTCCAGGTAGTATGTAAGCCACTGCATTGCCTCAATGAAGCACACCCTACTACATGCCCCAGCTGATGCTGAGTTGACTCGGCAGCACCCTGATCCTCACGCCTCCGCTGGATTCCCGCGGCTGCAGCCAAGGAGGGACTTCTCCAGAGGCTTCGGAAATGCTGTTTTTGTTCTGCTCCTCTGTCCTGATGAAAGGTCCTTCAGGGCCCTCTGAGGAGTGGTGGAGCAGGCAGGGTGCATCCAGATCCTGGGCAACACCGGGCATGGTGCCTTGTTGGGGTCTTAGCTCTCTGTCAAGTGCTTTGCTCAGCATTTCCCTGCACTTTTTCTCCCTTCTCTCCATCATAAGTCCCCACCTGTTGAAAGACCCCCTCTTTCCTTCTGTCTCTTTCACACTGTGGCTTGCTGGTGACCTCAAGACCTTCTGCTCCACAGATGCCTACCAATGAGACCTTTTTTTTTCTCAGTGCCTATGTCAACTTAAAGAGCTTTTCTTTCCTCTGCTCTTCCCAAAGGCTGGGATCACCCTGATGCCTCAGTGAGGATCGCAGGGGCAGGGTGCACTGCCATTGCTTCCCACTGCAGGCACCACAGAATCGGAGTCCCAGCATGGTGAGCATTGGAAGGGCCTTTGGGGATCATCTAATCCAACCCTCTTGCTAAGGCAGGGTCATCCAAAACAGGTTGCCCAGGTTTGCAATGTCCAAGTGGGCTTGCAATCTCTCCAGAGAAGGAGACTCCCCAGCCTCTCTGAGCAGCCTTTCTGGTGCTCTGGCACCCTCACAGGATATCCTCATGTTCAGGTGTAAACTCCTGGGTTCCAGTTTGTGCTCATTGCCCCTTCTCCTGTTGCTGGGCATTACTGAAAAGGATATAGAATTGTAGAATCAGTCAGGGTTGGAAGGGACCACCAGGATCAGCCAGTCCCAACCCCCTGCCATGGGCAGGGACACCCTACCCTAGAGCAGGCTGCACACAGCCTCAGCCAGCCTGGCCTCAAACACCTCCAGCCATGGGGCCTCAACCACCTCCCTGGGCAACCCATTCCAGCCTCTCACCACTCTCACGCTCAACAACTTCCTCACATCCAGGCTGACTCTCCCCACCTCCAGCTTTGCTCCATTCCCCCCAGTCCTGGCACTCCCTCACAGCCTCAAAAGTCCCTCCCCAGCTTTTTTGTAGCCCACTTCAGATCCTGGCAGGCCACAAGAAGGTCACCTGGGAGTCTCCTCTGCTCCAGCCTGCACAGCCCCAACTCTTTCAGTCTGTGCTCACAACAGAGCTGCTGCAGCCCTCTGAGCATCCTCCTGGCCCTGCTCTGGACACTCTCCAGCATCTCCACAGCCCTCTTGTAATGGGGGCTCCAGAGCTGGATGCAGTACTCCAGGTGGTGTCTCAGCAGAGCAGAGCAGAGGGGCAGAATCCCCTCCCTGGCCCTGCTGGCCACACTTCTGCTGCTGCTGCAGCCCAGGCTCTGGTTGTCTTTCTGGGCTGCAAGTGCACACTGCTGGCTCCTGTGGAGCTTCTCCTCCAGCAGCACCCCCAAGTCCCTCTCCTCAGGGCTGCTCTCCAGCCACTCACTGCCCAGCCTGCATTTGTGCTTGGCATTGCCCCGACCCGGATGCAGGAGCTTGCATCTGGTCCCATCCCATCTGGTCCCATCCCATCTGGTCCCATCCTCTCACCCTCAGCCATGTATGTATAGATAAGCATTGATGAGGTCCCCTCTCAGGCTGCTCTTCTCCGGGCTAAGCAGCCTCAGGGCTCTCAGGCTCGCCTCAGGGCAGAGCAGAGCTTGCAGGTGTCCTGCAGAACGGCGCCTCACAGCTGCACCTCTCGCTGAGGCCGAGAGGAGCTCTAAACCATCAGGGCTGGCTGAGTTGAACAGAGGGTGATGAGTACGTGTGGAGTGGTAAGATGAAGTTTGGTGCTCCTTTTATGGGTCAGAGAGATCACTAAGTGTGGTGTAGTGTAGCCATGTGGGGCCTGGGGCAGGCTGAGCGAGGGGCACTGAGCAGCACCCGCCTTGGGCAGAGCAGCCAGCAGCTGTGCAGGCAGTCCTGGGCAGGGCAGCTGCCACCTCCCAGGGGCAGGTCCTGGCTTGCTGGGGAGCATCAGGAGTGTGAGCAGGAAATGGGACAGCACTCGGCTGGGCTGCAGGGTGTGTAGGGGCTCTGTGAGGTCAGCCACCTTGTCTCTCTGGTGCCAGGCATTCAGCTGCCACACGCAGTGGCACAGCTTCCCCTCTGGGTGGGGAGGAGAAGCAGCAGGAAACATGCTGGCAATCCTGCTAGAAACCTGAGCAGTGCTTTGCCGCAAAGGGGAAGCTAAATGCAGTTTTCACATGACTGCTGCTGTCCCACAGAAGGTGCATGGCATGTGGGGAGGGAAGGTGTTGCTGTGGCCTCTTGGTGCTGCCAGAAGGAAGACGGTGCTGTGGCCCCTCTGGTGCCAGAAGGAAGATGGTGCTGTGCCTTCTTGGTGCTGCCAGAAGGAAGATGGTGCTGTGCCCTGTTGGTGTTGCCAGAAGGAAGATGCTGCTGTGGTCCCTCAGTGGTGCCAGAAGGAAGATGCTGCTGTGGCCCCTCAGTGGTGCCAGAAGGAAGATGGTGCTGTGGCCCCTCAGTGGTGCCAGAAGGAAGATGCTGCTGTGGCCCCTCAGTGGTGCCAGAAGGAAGATGCTGCTGTGGCCCCTCAGTGGTGCCAGAAGGAAGATGCTGCTGTGGCCCCTCAGTGGTGCCAGAAGCAGATTTTCTTGGAGCGTGTGGGGTCAGTGAGAGGGGTGGCTGAGGGGAGCATCCAGGCAGACATATTTGTGTCAGTGGCAGAGGTGGATGGCTTTGGGCAGAGATTGATCTGTCCTTTGGGAGAAGCTGGGAATAGCATCAGCCATTTCTGGCCCCAGGCCCTGGTGCATGGATAACTGAAAACCAAATCATGCTTCCTTTGCAGGTGCTGCTGTGGGATGCGGTGGAGCTGTGGCAGTCCCAGGCAATCTGCAGGTGACAGCACTGTGGTACGGTCAGGATCAGGGTGGCTGGCAAACCTCTGCTTGATAACTGCACCTGGGATCCAAAGCAGATCACTCCTGTGGGCCTGTGCTTTAGGCTGGCTTTGTTTCCAGAGCATTTTGTCAGACTCAGTCTTGATTCAAACTGTGTGCCCCAGGGCTGAGACTGTGCTGAGGTCTCAGGTGTGAGGTATTGGTCAGTCTTGCAGGTGTTGGGAATATTCCCCAAGGCCAGGTGGGTGTCCCCAGCTGGGGTAGCAAGGTACAGGGCTTGCCTGCTTTGCATTAGTGAGAACCAAGCATGGTGAACAAGCCTCAGTGCAAACAGTTGGTTTGGGTAACATTGCCCTGGAGATCTTGGTAAGCCCTATCTGGGGTTTAGACACTCATCAGGCCTGTGGCAGAAACTGCTGCCTGCCTCCTTTTGTCATGCTTACCTGTAAAGGGCTACATAAATGCCCTATATGTAAGAGACATGGAAGAATCTGTCTCTCCAGTTCCCCAGCCCCCTAAAGCTTCTTATTCTTCTATGTCCAGAAAATCTAAAGGAAAACAAAAGCTGTGCTGGTACCACAAGCTCTCTTACCAAAAACAAAATCACAGTATCACAGTTTATTACAGTCTCACAGTATCATCAGGGTTGGAAGAGACCTCACAGATCATCAAGTCCAACCCTTTACCACAGAGCTCAAGGCCAGACCATGGCACCAAGTGCCACGTCCAGTCCTGCCTTGAACAGCCCCAGGGACGGCGACTCCACCACCTCCCCGGGCAGCCCATTCCAGTGTCCAATGACTCTCTCAGGGAAGAACTTTCTCCTCACCTCCAGCCTGAATTTCCCCTGGCACAGCCTGAGGCTGTGTCCTCTTGTTCTGGTGCTGGCCACCTGAGAGAAGAGAGCAACCTCCTCCTGGCCACAGCCACCCCTCAGGTAGTTGTAGACAGCAATGAGGTCTGCCCTGAGCCTCCTCTTCTCCAGGCTAACCAATCCCAGCTCCCTCAGCCTCTCCTCGTAGGGCTGTGCTCAAGGCCTCTCCCCAGCCTCGTTGCCCTTCTCTGGACACGCTCAAGCATCTCAATGTCCCTCCTAAACTGGGCATTTGGAACAGTTATTTACTCCCAGAGCTTTAAAAAAATCCTTAAAATGAATACACACAGTGGGCAAGGAGCTCAGTCTTATATCCATGTAGATCCAGACACTTTGCTTTGGTTTCTAGTGGAAATGTTAGTTGTGTGTGAAGACCTGGAGATAGCACAGATGAGTGAATAGGGCAATTTTGATCTGTGAAACTACAGTGCTGTTGCTTCTATTCTGATTCTGCTCAAGTTCATCAGGAAAGATTAACTTTGGCAGCTTATTCAGTGACTAAATCTTGATATTTTTGTGGCTTAATTCATAACATAACTGTAAGCTATTGCCCTGTGTTTATATTTCCCATCCATTTCTCACATTTCCAAAGCATACTGATATGTGATCCTGGCAATTTAGCTACCATAATTGGCATTTTTCTAGGGCCAAAAGGAAACAAATTCCTTATCCTCCATACTTCTTTAATTTCTGAAGAACAACAAGTAACATGGTTAATCCTCTTTTTGATCTTCCTTCCCCCCCCCCCCCCCCCCCCCCCCTTTGAGTTTTTCTTATGGTCTTTTCCTTTTAATCTTTTACTTTCTTTTTAATCTTCACTCGTTGTCCCCCCTGCATTTGAAGAATTTCATGTACTTACATCTCTAAAATGAACTGCACCACTTTATGGAAACAGCTCTTTAGGATCTTGTTCAAAGCACCATTATGTCCTTTTAGCTGTTTGAGGGGGGGTGAAAAAGAAAAACAACAACAACAACAACAAAAAAAAACAACCAACTATAGGAAAAGCAACTTTAAAGCTGTTTCTGTTTGTACAGCCTAACATAACATTGATCTGTTGAAGGAGATACAGAAACAGTGCCCTGAAGCACTCTAAGGTACAATAAAGCAAGATTATTCTAGAAGAGCAGAAGGATACATTAGCATCTTCCTCTAATTGGGGTTGGGTCATATCATCCAGCTTCTGATGCAGGTGTGTTTGGGCAAGAGCAATTCACAGGAGGGGCAGAGCAGGGTAACACAGATGAGCTTTGTGAGGCGTCAGCAAGCAACTGAAAGGCAGGTGAAGAAAGTACAAGTCTGTGTGTGCCTTAGAAATAACCCATGTGTATGTGTGAGGCTGTCAGTATAGAGGAATGGTGATTGTGCACCTTGAGAAGCAGGCTGCTGCAGCTCTGTGTTAAGAAGCAGACTGAAAGAGTTGGGGCTGTTCAGTCTGGAGAAGAGGTAACCTTATGGTGGTCTTTCAGTATCTGAAGGGGGTCTACCAAAAAGCTGGGGAAGGACTCTTCAGGATATCAGGGAGTGACAGGACTGGGGGGAATGGAGTGAAGGTCGTGGAAGCTCCTTCTCTAGAGACTTTCAAGACCTGTCTGGGTGTGTTCCTCTGTGATAGTGTTGTCCTGCTCTGGCAGGGGGGTTGGACTCAGTAATCTCCTTGGGTCCTTCCCACTCTAACATCCTGTGAGCCTGTGATCCTGGAGATAAGTAGGTTCAGGCTGGACATTAGGATGAAGTTGTTGAGCAGGAGAGTGGTGAGAGGCTGGAATGGGTTGCCCAGGGAGGTGGTTGAGGCCCCATGGCTGGAGGTGTTTGAGGCCAGGCTGGCTGAGGCTGTGTGCAGCCTGCTCTAGGGTAGGGTGTCCCTGGGCATGGCAGGGGGGTTGGGACTGGCTGATCCTTGTGCTCACTTCCCACCCTAACTGATTCTATGAAATGCAGGCACTACTCCTTTGTGGCATATCCCAAACTATCACTATGGGTTTGCTGGTGTGATTTCTATTGCTTGTTTTGCCACACAGTTGTGGTGTCCTATGTCTCCTTCCCTCTCTCTTCTGTACTTATTTTAACAATATCAGAAACCCAGAAACTTGGCCAGCAGGCAAGAAATGTACAGGGCTTAGGATGTATCCAGTTGGATTTCTGTAGAAGCCCATGCTCCTTTTGCTGAAGCAAACTCTTTTATGTAAAAAACACAGCATCCAGCAAGACTTTACAGTGTCCTAGAAAAGTTGCAAACTCTACATGAAAATCTTTCCCCTGCTCCACGAGTGTCAGCTGGGCACGGTTCCCCTGACGATTTTGTGTTAGCTTAAGGAATGTCTTTCATTTATACTTAAACTGATGATAGACCTTTTCTGCTCTCTTCTCAGAAAGAGATTAGGTCCTCTAAATGTGGTCTCCTTTAGCCACAAGGATAGGTGAGTAAGATCTCTCCCATAACTTGGCCCTAACCAAGAACAGGATTTGGCTTTGCTCTTTATGGGGATTTTTCCTCTTTCTTTCTTTCTTTCTTTCTTTCTTTCTTTTTTTTTTTTCTCTAAAAGACTGATTTTAAAACAAATAATTAAAGTGCAGAGCTGAACGTTTCTCCTAGAAGTTGCATGTTCTAAATGCACTTATACCATAGTCTGCTGCTCGTATAACATTACAGACTCCACTTTCATCTTGCTCTTTACAAGAAAGCCTTAATGACAAACGCAGGCTGTTTGGTGATACCGATATACTGCAATCTTAGCATGTGAATTAGTCATCATCCAATCAGTTCAGGGGGTCAGGCCTAAAGAAACAGTGCAGAGTTGGCAAACTGCTAGCCGGGGTGATGTGCTCTCCACTTCAAAGTCAGGGTGCTTACTCCCCACAACTCAGATCACAGAGAGGAACAGCTGGCATTGTCGTTTGTGGCAGCAAGGCGCTTTTTTCCCTCCCCTCCACTCAGATAAGGTTTCACTGCTTTCTAAAACAACAATTTACTTTAGAGTGACCTAGCCTGTAAAACACAATAGGAAGCAGGAATCCAAAGCGCTCTGCGCTGCCATTATCATGCAAGTAGTCATGACCTGTGACAAACCCACTGGAGAAGACTTAACCCTCTTGCTCCTTGGCTGAAAATACTCAGTGCCGTCCACTCGCCAAAGGCAGTCAAGGGTTTCACAGTCTCACAGTATCATCAGGGTTGGAAGAGACCTCGCAGATCATCAAGTCCAACCCTTTACCACAGAGCTCAAGGCCAGACCATGGCACCAAGTGCCACGTCCAGTCCTGCCTTGAACAGCTCCAGGGACGGCGACTCCACCACCTCCCCGGGCAGCCCATTCCAGTGTCCAATGACTCTCTCAGGGAAGAACTTTCTCCTCACCTCCAGCCTAAATTTCCCCTGGTGCAGCCTGAGGCTGTGTCCTCTTGTTCTGGTGCTGGCCACCTGAGAGAAGAGAGCAACCTCCTCCTGGCCACAACCACCCCTCAGGTAGTTGCAGACAGCAATGAGGTCTGCCCTGAGCCTCCTCTTCTCCAGGCTAACCAATCCCAGTTCCCTCAGCCTCTCCTCGTAGGGCTGTGCTCAAGGCCTCTCCCCAGCCTCGTTGCCCTTCTCTGGACACACTCAAGCATCTGAACATCCCTTTTAAACTGGGGGGCCCAGAACTGAACACAGCTCTCAAGGTGTGGTCTAACCAGTGCAGAGTACAGAGGCAGAATGACCTCCCTGCTCCTGCTGGCCACACCATTCCTGATGCAGGCCAGGATGCCACTGGCTCTCTTGGCCACCTGGGCACACTGCTGGCTCATGTTCAGGTGGGTATCAATCAGCACCCCCAGATCCCTCTCTGTCTGGCTGCTCTCAGCCACTCTGACCCCAGCCTGTATCTCTGCATGGGGTTGTTGTGGCCAAAGTGCAGCACCCTGCACTTGGAGCTATTGAACACCATCCCCTTGGACTCTGCCCATCTGTCCAGGTGGTCAAGGTCCTGCTGCAGAGCCCTTCTTCCCTCCAACCCAGCCACATCTGCCCCCAGCTTGGTGTCATCTGCACACTTGCTGATGACTGACTCCATGCTCTCATCCAGGTCATCTATGAAGATGTTAAAGAGGATGGGGCCCAGCATTGATCCCTGAGGGACACCACTAGTGACAGCTGCCAGCTGGATGTGGCACCATTCACCACCACTCTCTGGGTCTGGCCCTCCAGCCAGTTCCTAACCCAGCACAGAGTGTTGCCATCCAAGCCATGGGCTGACAGCTTAGCCAGCAGTTTGCTGTGGGGGACAGTGTCAAAGGCCTTCCTGAAGTCCAGACAGACCACATCCACAGGCCTCCCCACAGCCACCAAGCAGTCACCTGATCACAGAAGGAGATCAGGTTGGAGAGGCAGGATCTGCCCTTCCTAAACCCATTCTCCAGAATGACTTTAGAGGCAGTTGTGCTGGTGTCAGTACAATTCCCTGGTGTGTTTTCGTTGTGCGAGGTGTTTGCGGCAGCACACAGCTACAGGCGACCAGCCCTGCTGCTTCCATGGACACCTTCAAGCCTTCAGCTTCCTACGTGAGCTCTGAGGCTGTCACCTTTGACTTGAAACCCAGGTTTTCATGTTTAGCTTTTAGACAGTGGTATCACAGACTCCCAGCACGGAGGGGAGCTCTGAAGATCATCCAGTCCGACTGCCCTGCCAAAGCAGGGTCACCCAGAGCGGGTGGCCCAGGATGGTGTGGTTCAGGTGGGTTTGGAATCTCTCCAGAGGAGAAGACTCCACAGCCACTCTGGGCAGCTCGGTCCAGTGCTGTAGCACCCTCGCAGGAAGGAAGATTTTTCTTCGTGTTCAGATGGAGCCTCCTTTGTTCTAGTCTGTGCCCATTTTCCTGTTGCTGAGCATCACTGTAAAGGGTCTGACTTCATCCTCTTGACCCCTCTTAGATACTGGTAAGCATAAATTTGTATTTATACTTATAGCAACTGAGTGAAAGGTCAGGTCAGTATTCCACAACCGTCTCTTCCCCTGAGCACTGGTTGGCTTCACAAGCGGTGTGTTTTGATGGCCTTCCTTGTAGGGACTGTGTGAAAAGGTGACAGGCTTTGGGCCATGCTCTTGCACATCTGACTGGCTGTGATGCTGAGAGGAAGCACCTGAGGATGACGCTTAGAAATCATGCTTTTTGGAAAACGTTTGAGGCTGTTTGTGCCCTTCAGCTTAGGGAGAGATGTAAGCACCTTCCTGATTTATTTATTCTTCCTTTTCTGTTTCCTTCTCCTGCCTCTCTCACTGCTCCCACTGCTGCCTTTCGTTTGGTGAGCTTAGCAGATTTGGTCCCCGAAGAGAGAGGGAGGGGAAGAGAGTGGGGGCGCACCCCCTGCTCCCCTCACCACCCCACCTCCATTTCTAACTGCCTGGCAGATGTATGTCTTGGGGATTTGTTATTACTCCATTATTGTTATTATTAATAGACCTGACTCCACAGGCAAGGCAGGCTTATCTGCCAAATGCCTCATAATCAAAGGACTGAGACTCAGTAAGTGCTTAACAGCATTCCTTACCAAAAGAGGAGACCATTACAGGCCAGATCCCACTCCTGTTACAGCCAGTGGATACATTCCCACCTCAGTGAAGCATTGCTCCTTCTGGGCCTCTTGGATGCTTGCTCCCCTCTGTGTTTTCTGCCATGCTTTTTAACTCCTCGATATGAACCAAACAGCTTTAGCGTCTCTCATCTCGCAATGTGTTCTGCAACTTCTGGAAAGGAACCTGGATACAAGGAAAAATGCTACAGAACAAAAAGAGCCACAATACAAACCATATGACAACGCCTATTTCTTCATCCTCTTTGTCATGTTGTTTTACTCTTTCCTGGCATTGACTGTCTTTTTTGGTTATGTACGCTCAAAGAAAGCTGTTTCAAAGAGAGATCCTTACCAGGAGTTCATCCAGGACAGGAATCGGAATAAGAAGTGGAACATGACCCGGCCGGTGGTGGTGAAATTTGACTTTGAAGAAGAAAGTATTCTTTGAACTTCTTCAGCCAGAGTATACTGCAAAATGCACCAGGCTGTCTCTGCTGCCTACATTTCAGGTGAAGAGCCACCTCTCATCCGCCTCCCTCGCGGCAAATCAAAGCGCTGCTTAAAATAGATAATGCAAAAGACAGGCATTTTGGGTTGGTTTTGGGTTTTGGTGGTGTAATCTGTTGCTGGAATGATGCTTTTCTAAATATTGGAGAAGTCTTCTGATCTATAAAACAGCTCTGGAAAATGACCTCTTGTAGCTGTTACTCCCAGCTTGGTGGGACAAGAATGGGAACCTATCCTGTGTCAAGGCTGGATTTAAGACAGAGGACTGGTTTGTTTATGCATCCAGGGGAATGCTGTTGCTTCCAAGCTGTTCAGACCTGGAAATTGTTGTGTGCTGTCCGTGGAAAGCGCCTCCCTTGAACGGCAGAATGCATTTTACCATGCCTGGACCAGCAGAGGCTCTTCAGCATGTAAATAGAGAAAAGCTCCTCTTGCGTTCCCTCCCCTCAAAAATTAATTTCACATGCTATGGCAAAGGATTCCAAAAACCATCTGCAAAATGTAATTAAAAATGCATCTAGTGGAAAATCAGGTTGTGGACTCAGTGACTCTGGAGTTCTTGCCTTTTCCCTCTCTTACATGTTGGGCTGGGGTTTTATTATTTTGGTTTTGGTTTTTAAATCTCTTTTCCTTGTCAATTTCTCACTGAAAAGTGCGTTTTGGTCCTAAGGAACAGTAACTACAGCTGAGCAGAAACCTAACAGAGGAACAGCTTTGTGTCTGCAATAAATATTTGCTAAACAGTGGTACAAGCTTCACTCAGAATACCCTGAATATGTGACATTACCATTGGTTTACTCCTCACTCCTTAATCACCTACTTAATAAAAGAAGTATTAAAAGGTGTAATGGCTCTACCATGGAACATGTTGCTGTGCTTAATATACAAGAGTGCTGCTTGTTGTGTTGTGATATGATGTGATATGACATGCACTGCTTTGTGGTAGTCTTCTGAGACCTTGGTTTGTTTGCTTTCTCTACAGTCTCTCAGTTTATGTCTTGTTGCAGACCGATTTAGATGCATTATATACATATATATATACATCTGCATTACAGTTCCTGGTGCTGCTCAGAGGGCTCTCTGAGCACAGCAGTCATTTTGAAGTGATAGGCTTTGCTGTTCCTTTATATGTGCACAAAAAAAGTAGAGTAAATAAATGTTCAGGAATGTATTAACATTTCTACTAGTGAAACTACAATTTGATTTACTTGTGTGTAGTGTTCACAATTACACCCTGCCCAGTTTAGATTTTTCTAAGTATTGAAAAAAACCACACCTTGAGTCCTGTGTTCAGTTCTGGGCCCCCCAGTTTAAAAGGGACGTTGAGATGCTTGAGCGTGTCCAGAGAAGGGCGACGAGGCTGGGGAGAGGCCTTGAGCACAGCCCTACGAGGAGAGGCTGAGGGAGCTGGGATTGGTTAGCCTGGAGAAGAGGAGGCTCAGGGGAGACCTTATTGCTGTCTACAACTACCTGAGGGGAGGTTGTGGCCAGGAGGAGGTTGCTCTCTTCTCTCAGGTGGCCAGCACCAGAACGAGAGGACACAGCCTCAGGCTGTGCCAGGGGAGATTTAGGCTGGAGGTGAGGAGAAAGTTCTTCCCTGAGAGAGTCATTGGGCACTGGAATGGGCTGCCCGGGGAGGTGGTGGAGTCGCCGTCCCTGGAGCTGTTCAAGGCAGGACTGGACGTGGCACTTGGTGCCATGGTCTGGCCTTGAGCTCTGTGGCAAAGGGTTGGACTTGGTGATCTGTGAGGTCTTTTCCAACCCTGATGATACTGTGAGACTGTGATAATGTGAAAATCCATATTTTTTTTTCTCTGTTAAGTGATTGGATGTTGTTTTTCCTCTTTCCTGGCAGGATGGGTTTGGTGTTTGTGGTGTGTGTGCAGGCAGGCAGGCTGATGGAACTAAAACTGCACCAATGTTTGTAGAAACAGTCCCACTGCCTCCGATCACAGTGTTCTGTCACTGATAGCTCTGAAGATAATAAGGACAAGGTGATGCTTTCTCCATTGTGTTCACCCAGTCTGCAAGGATCTGTTGGTTGGAGACCATCTGAACTGGCGACCACTCCTTTGGTCCAAGTGTGGGGGTGGGAGATATACAGAGCATTGATGTAGAAGGGTACGAGCATAAGCACTTAAACAGGCCAGAAAATGTTCACAGATGTATTTTTTGCTGAACTCATCCAACTCTAATTTAAATGGTTTTGACTATTGAAACAAGACCAGAACTGCAGTTCTTGCACACATCAGTGTTTCGTCTATGTTGTACATGTCCTGGCTGCTTTGTCTAGAAAGTTCGGGGTGAAAGGATGACAGTTCAAGTCATCTGTGTTCACATTGTGCTCCTGACTTTGGAGTATCCGAAACGAAAATCGCTTGTGCTTGGGTGTCTTGTTACAGCTAGGAGCTAGGGGGGAGACTTGCTCTTTGGAAAGGTTGTGGATGTAGTATAACAGGAGATCCCTTCTATTTTTATCTTGCAGCCAGTGCTTTTTTTGACTCTCTACTGTGTATGCTTTAATGTTTAAGATGACAAAGATCAATGGTTTTGGAGCTTCATTCAAACCCATGTCCTCCATTTCTGTAAGCTGTTCCAGCTTTTGTCTTACCAAGCAATTATCAGATCAGCCTAAATCCCTTAAACATTCTTTAGCAATGTGCTGCCATTGTCTAGTGTTTAGGCTTTTTGGAAACATTCACAACTCATTTAGCAACAAGACCACAAGCTCTTCAAACAATTTTGCACAGTGTGTGCGTGCATGTATGTGGATGCCAACAAGACCAGGCTTTTTCCTACCCTATCTTCATGCAGCAGCAAAAATGTCTCTTTGTAAATGCTAGCCACGGGGCATGTTGGTGACATTATTAGCCTTTCTTCTGTCTGTCAAAGCCCGTTTGTCCCTGCCCAGGAGATCTTATTGCTAACAAATGAGAGAGGACACTTGGATGCTACAGGACCAGAGGCATGGCTTCAGCCGTAGCAGGGTTTCTGTAACTTCAGCTCCGTAACTTCAGCTGCCCTTCCTGACATCTAAACTGGTGAACTAGCTCAAGCTAGAAAGGTAGGAGGTTTGGAGGTGTGCCACAACCCTCTCTGAAGTTTTGGGCATTGAACACTGGCTCTGAAGAACAAGCAAGGCCTCTGACACTTCATTGTCTGGTGAGATTGAGGAGCAAAAGATGCGTTTTTCTCAGTAGAAGGAGATGTAACAGGACACTAATTTTTGGTCTATCCATAGCATCCTGTGTTGGCTTCCTGCACTGGAGGAGATAGAAAAGGGTGAGGGCTGAGAGGATAAAGTGACACATACTGTGCTGCAAAACCGCTGAAGCAGTTAACGTGCTGCTATACAGCTGTGTGAAACTGCTATCTGTACAGTGCCTACAGAGCTCACAGAAGCCTGTGATGTGCAGCCTTGTCAGTCTCCTTTATAGCCACTTCTGGCTTTCTGCATGTGGGGTGTGAAACGGGAATAGGAGAGCCAAAACAACCCCATTCACCGTGAGCCACCAAGTGTGAAGTATGGGTTTGCAGTGCTGAGATGCTGAGGACCAGAGAAAGTGAGAGGGCAGCGCAAAGTACCGTACCCATCAGAGGCTTAGCCCAGGCCAGGGGCTATGTGAGCATTCCGAAGGCTTCACTGAAATGCAGGCAACTTGCAGTTTACAACCAGCTACTTACTGTAGCTTTCCTGGTCTGGTCTGTGAGGAGGTGTCTTGGTTTGAGCTAGAACAGAAAGAATTCTGTTCAGGGACTTAACTTCTTAGCTCAGTCTCTTCTCAGTGATGGCACATCCTGAAGTTCACAGCAGGTGAACCCGCAGACAGTGGCTGCTTCCAGCAGTGAGAACACTGCTGTCTAGAGTTACTGACTAACTCAACCCAAGTAAGGGTTGGGGGTGCAGAAAGACTCTTGCCTAGACTAGCTCACCTGCAGAACAAGGTCACTGATGAATTTTGTGTAGGACATTGAGGTGGAATAAGTAAGAGGTGACCCTAAACTGACCAACAAGGGATTCTGCTCCATATTCAGTGTAAAGCTGAGGGATCAACAACGTCAAGCCTCTTCTTCAGTGGCTGGTGTCCAAAGAGGACTCTGTTGGTTCCAGCTTTGGTCCTGATCCACATGTTTCAGAACCCAGTTCTATTATCCAGCTCCTGGATCCATTTTCTACCTGCTGCCAAGTCCAGTCTGGGACTTCCCTGGTGCCTGCCCACAGCATCAGTGTTGACAGTGAAGTCATTGACATCAGGGGCTTGAGTTCTATGTTGGTTTGTATCTATTTCATGTCATAGTCATTAGCTCCATTAGAGCTGGTTTAGTTTCTTTCCCAGTCCATTAGTCTCTATTCCCTATTTCCTTTCTCTTCCCCTTGGGGAAGAAAGAGGGATTCATAGAGATTGTCTGTCACTCGTGTGGTGGCCAGCTCAGCCCTAACCCTTGACAGAAGGTCTACTCCTGAATGAACTCTCTGATAAATATTAGATTGTTCTCTAGTTTTTCATGCACATGTGTGCTTATGTGGGTTTGAGAGTAGTAAGGGTCTGTCACTCTCTGAATATCAGAAGTATGATGGATAAGCAGGGTCAGCTAATGGTTGATATTTGGGACTGCCCTCACTGGTGTAAATCTGGGGTAAGTTAATTTGGCTGTTTAAATTTTGCTGTTAGCTGGTATATGAGTTATTCAAGGACTGAATTGTGCCTTGTAGGTACATTTTGATTACTTACAGCTCAGATACCTACAAATGAAACTTTCTGCTTCTGTGGGGACTCCAAAATGTATATGACCGAGTTTTTCTGGAGCCTGTAGGCAGCTGTATCCATTAAGAGTAGTATTCTGCTGGAGCTATTAATGCATGGAAGGGCTGATGGTAGTGACCGCTGATGCATGCCAGAGAAATGAAGTGTGCCTGAATTAAAGCAGCCTGATGTTGTACATGTTTCTACCTCCTTTTCTCCCTAATTTGCATGTTAGATGCTGCAAGCTTTCAGCACTTCCTCTGTGGCATGCATAGACATTGCATGCACAGACAGAGCCTGGTATTTTGAAAGAGAACCTTTTTTTCCTATCAGAGGAACATCTAAAGTGGATTTGCAGAATTCTCCAAGCACCCCTCTGGCCTGAATTCAGAGGAGCACACAAGTGTGTGCTGAAGCCTTCCATCAGTGGTGTGTGTGAGGGCAGAGGGACTTGGCAAGCACAGTAAACACATGCTGCCATGCTTTCCAGAGCATGCATGCTCCCTGGAGCTGGGATTTCAGGAAGTGTGGCAAACCAGAACCAACTTAGGCAGCGGAAACAGGCTGGGTTTCTTCCTTTTGGGTGTGGGATCTGTAACAGTAAATCCTTTGCCATCGAAGTAAGCATAGTGAATTAACAGAGCTCATGCTGCTGGGAGAAAGGGAATCCTGTGGGCTTGCTTAGGATAACATGAATGTGAACTCTCCAAAGACATGTTTCCTTGCAGAATGACAGGCTTAGGGGAAACCTTCCAACTTTCCTAGTTACCCTGAAATATGTGGAGGGCGCAGTGAGAAGTGATTGATAGCTGCTTGTAGCCTGGCTGCATGTTACTTCAACTTGGTTTTTAGAGTCCCAGAAGCAGAGCCTTATTTTCAGCCTGGGAATGCTATGTGACCCAGCACATGAAATTGCATTAAATATCGATGACCCTTGGCAGTGACCCCTCCCCTCCATAGCTCTGCTTTCATCCCACGAGCAGGAAGAGGGCTGAAGGGGTCATGAAATGAACACAAAGACAAAAGATTCTGACAACAGAGGTTAGGTAGCTAGGTGTCCTCACGCTTATAGGAAGGCACTGAATGTATGTTCAAGCATCCAAGAGAAAACTGTATCTGTTCTGTCTTATTTGGAAGCCTGTGCTCAGACACTGAATGCTGGGCTGGGGTATCTGTCCTTGATTCCTGTCCCAGCAAAGCATTCCTTAGCTAGTAGTGGCAGTTGCATGCTGATGGCATCGTTTCTAACTCTTGTGTCCTGAAGAGGATTAACATTGATTTGACAGTTGTGCTAGCAAAACTCCAAAGATTGGACTGATTGCTTTGTCCTTTGCTTTGAAGTGTCCCACTACAGTAACACTTTAAACCCCATATTTAATACATGGTGTAGCTACTCGGGATCTTTATTACAGCTACAGAGGATGTGGTATCTGATCTAGCTGAAGATGTCACTACGTATTGCAGGAGGCTTGAACTAGATGAGCTTTAAAGGTCCCTTCCCTGGATGAGGGGATTGAGTCCAGCATCAGTAAGTTTGCAGATGACACCAAGCTAGGGGCAGGTGTTGATCTGTTGGAAGGTAGGAGAGCCCTGCAGAGGGACCTGGCCAGGCTGGATGGGTGGGCAGAGGCCAATGGGATGAGATTTACACAAGGCCAAGTGCAGGGTTCTACACTTTGGCCACAACAACCCCAAGCAGCACTACAGGCTGGGGACAGAGTGGCTGGAGAGCAGCCAGGAGGAAAGGGACCTGGGGGTACTGATAGACAGTAGGCTGAAGATGAGGCAGCAGTGTGCCCAGGTGGCCAAGAGAGCCAATGGCATCCTGGCCTGCATCAGGAACAGTGTGGGCAGTAGGACAAGGGAGGTTATTCTGCCCCTGTACTCAGCACTGTTCAGGCCACACCTTGAGTGCTGTGTCCAGTTCTGGGCCCCTCAATTCAAGAAGGATGTTGAGGTGCTGGAACATGTCCAGAGAAGGGCAACAAAGCTGGTGAGGGGCCTGGAGCACAAATCCTATGAGGAGAGGCTGAGGGAGCTGGGCCTGTTTAGCCTGGAGAAGAGGAGGCTCAGGGGTGATCTTATTACTGTCTACAACTACCTGAAGGGACATTGTAGCCAGGTGGGGGGTGGCCTCTTCTCCCAGGTAACCAGCAATAGAACAAGGGGACACAGTCTCAAGTTGTGCCAGGGTAGGTATAGGCTGGATGTTAGGAAGAAGTTCTTCCCAGAGAGAGTGATTGGCATTGGAATGGGCTGCCCAGGGAGGTGGTGGAGGCACCGTCCCTGGGGGTCTTCAAGAAAAGCCTGGCTGAGGCACTTAGTGCCATGGTCTGGTTGACTGGTTAGGGCTGGGTGCTAGGTTGGGCTGGATGATTTTGGAGTTCTCTTTCAACCTGGTTGATTCTATGATTCTGTGATTCTTCCAATCCAAACCATCCTGTGGTTTTGAGATGTTATAGACAGATAAATGTCTGTGGTTTTGATGTACTATAAGGATGGGCTCACAGAACTACTAAAGGAGAATCTGGACTTCTATTGGGCTAAGCATGGTCCTTGCTTCAGTAGAACTTTTAAGTGTTGTGGTCCACAGTGACATTGACAAACCAAACAATCTCACACTGTTGTTTTTTTAGGAAGAGGAAAGGACAGAAGAAATACATTTGACATAATGCAAAGAATCTGTGGTGTTTTTTTCCTCCCCTTAAGGGAATAGCTTTATGTAAAGATGTATTAATTTTCAGTAGGGCATTCTTATTGAAGAGACCTGTGAAAGTTTTTGATATGAAGCACCATTAGATAATGAGATGAATGATCTGCTCACGCAGTGTCATCTGGCTTTATTTAATGTGTATAGTTAGAAGTTTTGCTGAAACATTTTCTGTGTCTTTTTCCCTCCATCCCCATCAGAAAGGCTGAGAGGTCTGAGTCTGGTTAGCCTGGAGAAGACAGCACTGAGAGAAGATCCTCTCAATGCTTATAAACATCTAAATGGTGAGGAGCAAGAGGATGTGGCCAGACCCTTTTCAGTGGTGCCCTGTGACAGGACAAGGGGCAATGGGCACAACTTGGAACCCATCAGGTTCCATCTGATTATGAGATAAAAACTTCTTTGCTATGAGTGTGCTGGAGCCCTGGTGCAGGTTGCCACGAGAGGCTGTGGAGTCTCCTTCTCTGAAGAGATTCCAAACCTGCTTGAATGTAATCCTGGGCAGTCTGCTCTGGGTGACCCTGCTTGAGCAGGGGTGTTGGATTGGATGGCCTCCAGAGGTCCCTTCCAACTCCCACCATGCCAGGATTCTGTGATTTCATGGTATTTGCCAATTCATCCTGACTGCTGTGTTTACTTGTAGTAAAGTGGCTCTGTCAGGGCCTCTCTGGAGCTCTTCTGTGATGGCTTATCAGTACTAATCCTGCTGGACTCAGGGGAGATCTGCCCTCAGCAGTGAGTACTCTTAGCCTAGCAGGGTTGCTGGCTTTCATAGGGGAGCCCTAGAATAGGACAATTCTCATTTCATGGTCATTTAAAGAAAACTGCCCTGCTGAGTCATTAAATTTGGCTCCACTCTTGGAATTGTGAGCAAATCAGAAACTGTTTGCCCCCAGTTGCCCTCTCAAGTAATTTTGGTGTGTTTTTCTAACTTTCTTCTGTCTGCTTTGATCCTGCATTCTTGTGTGTGTACAGGGCTTTGGTTACAAGACAGATTGTAGAGGACAGCAGACATGGTGCTGAGCAATGTGGTTTAGTAGCAACCTGGTGGCACTGTGTTAATGGTTGAAGTCGATGATCCTAACAGTCTCTTTCTGCCAAAACAATTCTATGATATAAGCCATCCTTTTTTCCCCCTCTCTAGCTTTATCTTGGCATCAGCTTGGATGCTTAGCTTACCTGAAGGGGATGAAAATTGTTTAAGCCCAGCACAGAGGTGCTGCTCATGGTGACCAGCTTCAGGCACTGAGCAGAGCAGTTTGCTGAGAGGTAAGGAGTAACTGTAGAGAGAGATATAAGTGAGTGAGCTTAATTAAAAATGCAAACAAGCAGCTCTGCTGCAAAAGAATCTATCTCCTTTAACATCCTCGTAGGTAAGCTTAGGAAGCATGGGTTAGATGAGTGGACAATGCATTGAGACCTGGCTGAAGGACAGAGCACAGAGAGTTGTGATCAATGGTGCAGAGTCTAGTTGGAAGCCTGTGGCTGGTGATGCTCGTCAGGGCTCAGTACTGGGTTCAATCTTGTTCAACATACTCATCAATGATCTATTGGAAGTGTACTCTTGGAATGTTTGCTGCTGATCCAAAATGACGAGAAGTGGCTGATAGACCACTGGGCTGCACAGCTATTCAGCAAGATGTGGCCAGGCTGGGAAGCTGGGCACAAGTGAATGTCATGAAGTTCAACAAGGGTAAGTGGAGTCCTGCACCTGAGCAGGAATAACCCCCTGCACCAGTACAAGTGAGAGGTTGACTGCAAATGCCTTCTCAAAGCCAATATAGCTTCACTGATTGACACCAACTGAGGACCTATGCAGTGGTCCTTACATGCACTTGTAAGAAATTCCTTTCCCTTGTATTGAATTGAATTATTTAATGAGTAAACTGTGGCCTTGGGGAGAGAAAATGAAAGCAGGTAACGTTTTTGTCCTGTCAAGGATCAAGGCTGGGCTGGCCACTGAAGAGGAGGGTTGCTGCTGGTGACTTTATTGTGAATATGATGTCCATGGAACGGAATCCCTTCTCCTATCTGCCTCTCCACACAGGTGCCACTTGTTTGCTGCACTTCAGGGCAGGGAATAAGATTTAACTCCTTTTCACAGGGGCAAGTCTAAACAAGAGCCTTTCTGCACCCCAGTCCTTGATAGTAACTCTAAACACCAGTGTTAGAAGTAGCCCCTGTCTGTGAGAACATGTCATGGGCTACAGACAGTTTGATCACTGAGAAGAGAATGAGCTGAGAAGCAAAATCACTGAACTGTGTTCTGTTCTAGCTCAAACCAGAACATGTGATTTACTTCTATTTTTCCAAGATTCCTGCAAAGCAAATGGGATCCTTTATTCTCAGTCTGAATGCTCTTTCACCATTGCTAGAAAACAATGCTTGCTGGTTTTTATTTAAGACACCCATCCCTTATTTTAACTTTTTTTTTTTTTAATATATTTTTATTTTCCATCTGAACATTCTTTATGAGTCAGTAAACAGGACACCTGTCAGCCAACTGTGAGCTGAGTGTCTGTAATTTACAGAAAGGCTGGCCATAAAGTGCTTGAAGCTCAAGGGACTTGGGTACCACCCAGTGCAGAACAGATTAATTTCACGGTGTTTTTCTGCATTTGCACAAATTAAAAATAGGAGAGTCTCTGCTTTGGTGGTTTCTACTTCTTGAATTCAGTTTCTTCAGTTAGCTTTGCACTCAGGTTTGGACGCTCAGTGTTTTCCCAAAGTCCAAGTTTATGCCGGTTGGATGTGTGGATCTATTCACCTGCCTCTATCCTGTTAGTGTCTGATAGAGAATTATAGCATGTTAGGGGTTGGAAGGGCCCTCAAAAGATCATCCAGTCCAACCCCCAGAAGGGATTGTTCCTGTAACATCTGTTCACCACCAGCTTTCTTCACTTGGACATTCCCCTTGTTGGCATGTTTCAGATCTAACCTTCCTACCTTACATGTTACTGTTGGAGAAACTCCAATCCTGGGGACTCCAGATTTGTCTTCAGTCCTGCTCCAGACAGTTTTGATGTTTCATGTTGGACTCAGTGTTTAAAGAGACAGAACTGTGGCTTTGGGAATGTCTCCTGGTAGTTTTGCAGAAACTGTGCTTTGAACAGCTCCCAGTGATGTAATATAATTCATCCACGTTTAAACCTAGCCAGATTTGTCCAGACCATTCTTGAATGTGTTCTTTCTTCTTTTTCTCTTCCTTTCCCTCTAGCCAAAGCTAGTTTAAAAAAAAAAGTTTTCCCTCAACTCCTGCATAAAGTTGCCATGAAAACAAAACCTTTCAAACCTGCTGAGAAATGGAAAAGCCACAAAAGGATAATTTGGGGCCAGAAAGAATAGCTACAACAATAGTTTGGTGACTCAGAACGTCTTAAATCACATCATTCTCTAGGCTTTAGATGTCCCTGGATGGGGTCAGTCTGCAAATTGGTGACTTTGCCTGGAGCAAGTTTTGCAATTTAGTAAACGCCTCTTTGCAGTTCCCATGATGGTTTTTACATGTGGCCTGGTGGATGCTGCTCTGAGATAAAGCCTCTGTGCATTGCTGGGACTGCACAGGAAATAAACTGAGCATCTTCTGGAGGACTGAGCGACATCTCCTAAGCTGTCCACATTTTTTTTGCTATTAAGTCTGGGTTTGATTTTGGTTCAGTTTTCAATTTTCATAGTTTTAGGTATTTTTCCTGCTCTTCAGACAATCAGGATGAGGCTTCATCTGCTCTGCACTTTTGGATGAGGAAGGTTCTTCTAAGGTCAATCTAAATACTTCCTGGCACTACTGCCCAGGTGGCCAAGAGAGGCAATGGCATCCTGGCCTGCATCAGGAACAGTGTGGCCAGTAGGACAAGGGAGGTTATTCTGCCCCTGTACTCAGCACTGGTCAGGCCACACCTTGAGTGCTGTGTCCAGTTCTGGGCTCCTCAGTTCAAGAAAGATGTTGAGGTGCTGCAACATGTCCAGAGAAGGGCAACAAAGCTGGTGAGGGGCCTGGAGCACAAATCCTATGAGGTTGAGGGAGCTGGGCCTGTTTAGCCTGGAGAAGAGGAGGCTCAGGGGTGATCTTATTACTGTCTACAACTACCTGAAGGGACATTGTAGCCAGGTGGGGGGTGGCCTCTTCTGCCAGGTAACCAGCAATAGAACAAGGGGACACAGTCTCAAGTTGTGCCAGGGTAGGTCTAGGCTGGATGTTAGGAAGAAGTTCTTCCCAGAGAGAGTGATTGGCATTGGAATGGGCTGCCCAGGGAGGTGGTGGAGGCACCGTCCCTGGAGGTCTTCAAGAAAAGCCTGGATGAGGCACTTAGTGCCATGGTCTGGTTGATTGGCTAGGGCTGGGTGCTAGGTTGGACTGGATGATCTTGGAGGTCTCTTCCAACCTGGTTGATTCTGTGATTCTGTGATTCTATGATAGTGAGGTGAAGCACCTTCTGTGGTTAATGAAGTGAAACAGTAATGATCCTGAGAGTATTTTAACTCACCTGTTAAAAACATGTATGTTAAAAATGGTTTATCACCTTCCAGGATCACTCTCTCCCTTTCTTCATTTTATCAATTTAGAATCACAGAATCAATCAGGTTGGAAGAGACCTCCAAGATCATCCAGTGCAACCTAGCACCCAGCCCTATCCAGTCAACTAGACTTGATAAAAAGGAATTCTGTGTATGAAAAAGCAGTTATAGTTAACACCCAAATCAACAAATTCCTCATCTATGATTGCTTCATAGTTGTAATCTATTCCTTTATTTCCCAAACTGAATCAATATGCCATGTGTGGTGATGTTTTTTTTCTGAGATCAGGAAGGTTGGCTTGTGTGTGCTTAGCTCTTGAGGGCTGATGATGCATCTTTATTACAGGAGGGTATTCTGCTGAGTATCTTGTAGCTGTTGCCTAGTTTTACACAATCATAAAGTCACTGAATGGTCAGGGGTTTGAAGGGACCTCTGGAGATCATCTAATCCAATACACTTGCTAATGTAGGGTCCCCCAGAGCAGGTGGACCAGGACCACAGTGTCCAGAGAGGTTTGGAATCTTTCCAGAGAAGAAGTCTCCTTAACATCTCTGGGCAGCCTGGTCCAGTGCTGCAACACCCTTACGGGAAAGCAATTGTTTTTCTCATGTTTTATTCCTCTTTATTCCACTGTAATTTGCCTAGCTGCAAAGTGTCTTGAACTTTCTACTAGTGTTCAACCAGGACTGAGCTCATGGTGTGACTGAGGGCAAAGCAGAAGACAGTTGGAGTTGGCTGCTGTTACCTGCTGACATAAATCACTTGAGTATATCAGCCCTGATGTGTTTGGGCCAAGTAAAGATAAGCTGGGATGAATGACTCTCATTCCATAAACAGCTGTTGTAAAACAGGGAAGTCATTGTTGGTTCTCGCTGCTTGCCCTTTTACTTTTAGGAGTACCTGTAAGGATGCTGCTGCTGCTCTCCCTGTGTTAACGGAGTGCAGAGGTACAGCTGCAGCAATACCCTGGCAGATTTTGCAAGCTCCAAAAATAGACTTTGCCTTTCCTGCCTTTAGCCTTCCTGCCTTAAAGGAGGGCTGAGCTTCAGCAGTGCATTTTCCAGAGACTGTGCCTAACTCACATGTGCAAGTTTTCCATTCGAGAACTAATTAGTTTTGGATGAGTAACTCATCAGCTTTAAGTAACAATAAGAATCATATTTCCAGGAACACTTTCCTTGGTTTAGAGAACTGGAATTGACTGTGGAAGTGTGGTTACTGAATCTAGTTACTTCTAACAGAGTCTCCTTTCAAAGACTTCAGGAAGAGCTTCCTGCTAGAAAGTGTTTGAAATGCAGCTGGCTGGGTGACTGGATTGTAGCCAGACAATAGGAGGGATAGTTCAGCTGAAACCATTTCCTTGGAGTCATTTAAGAACAGATTAGATAAACACTGGCTCTGGGTACACTAGTATTGAGGGTGGACCTCTGAAAATGCTTCCAGTTAACACCCTTGACGTGAGCCATGTAGCTTGTTCAGTCAATTTGTTACACAGACTTGCAGTTGGTCTTGGTTATGAAAGTTTTCTTAAAGCACTGCCTGGGCTTTAATCTTCAACTCAGGGGCAAATTCTTAAACTGAAGACCCTTAGAGAGTGTGCCTCTCCTTGAAAACCAGCCTGCACTCTAGTTTTTCATTATTTGAGCATCCAACTGGTGTCTACTGCCTTCTGCTGCTGCTGTCAAGTGAAGCAATTTCAGCCCTTCTCTTTTCCTGCCTGTTTTCCTTTCACTCTCAGAGGATGCCCTCTCTGCTAGGTTTTTACCCCTCTGAAGACTGCTCCTTTTCACATCATTGCTAACCAAGGGGGTATGCAAAGATCTACATCTTTCTCAAAGTCTGGATTTTTGGGTGTTTGATCACCCCTGGGCAAATGATTTCTACATATTTTGCCTTCTTGCTCTCTCTTGAGAATCTTCTGCTTCAGCTCTGCTCTGATTTCACACTCTGTCCATTTACAGTCAGGCAAGATTGCAGTAAAATAAATTGGTTCCCCTGACACGCTGTGGGATGTGTTTCTCTTGCCTGGTGTCATGTTCTTTGTGACTTGTTTTTTTCATTACTCAGAAGAGAAGGGAGAAAGGTGAAGACCCTGGGCTTCTGTATTTCTCAGTTATCTCTTTACTCTCAATTTTAGCTTTTACTTCATGTCTGTCAGCATTATACCATCCAAATGTGCTTCACTCAAAGTGAAACTCTTTGCCCTTCAGTGTTTTACCTTTACACTTCACTGCAGAATCCACAACTTATCACAACCCCATGACAAGAAAGGAACCCGTGAGCCTCATCATGCACCTCTGTTGCTTTGACTGTCTGAGGTTGTTGGTTTACATACCAGGAGTATGTAGACGAGATGAGAAGAGCTTCTTGACCCACTGAGGCCTGCCCCTATTAACCCTGAAAAAAATCTAATCAACCCACCCATCACCACTGAGAACTAACAAGTTCAGTTGGTGGCTTCAGCTTCTGGTTTCCTCCACAAACGCAGATTCAAGTCTCCTTTGAACTGGCTATCATTATCTGCTTTCATTGCTGGCTGTGTTCATTTGTTGCTCATCTCAGCTACCTGATAGGTGGCTAAATTTCATCTGATCTGCATGCCACAGCCTCATTTTCAACTTTGCTTTGTGCCTTCTCCCTTATAGCAGCTCAGTGACGTAAGTTTGTTATCTTCCTTTATTGTGTGTGTGCCTCAGTGTTCACACAGAGAAGCTGTGTTTGCTTTTTGAGGTGATTTTGGTAACTGTGGATATAAATCTTCACTGCAGAGCTGATCTGAGTTGATCACACTTATTTGAACTGCCCTTTCACTCCAGCAAGTGGCAGCAGCTACAGCGATGGGCAGCATGCAGGGGGGACCACAAGAACTTTATCAGCAGCAGTAGGTTTGGGCTCTCAATGCTGATCCAGTCAAGCCATCTTTGAAGGCTGTCAATTGTGTTTGAGGCAGTTGTTTGTGGTGTGCTTAGCCCATCAGACAAGGTGCCAGGGAAGCTGAAACTGAAGAAAGACTGATAATTTCTCCCAGTTTCCTCTCATTCATGTGAAAATGCTTGGTGTCTTCCTTAATTTCCAGAGCCTACAGCAATGATGTTTACTGGGAGAGGTTTTCACTGATATGATAATAAATAAGTCAGTGTGTACTCAAGTGGCCAAGAAGGCCAACAGCATCCTGGCCTGTATGAGCAGTAGTGTGACCAGCAGGACTAGGGACATTCCCCTCTGCTCAGCACCAGTGAGGCCAGACCTTGAATACTAGGTTCAGTTTTAGGCCCCTCACTGTAAGAAGGACACTGGGGTGAGGTGCTGAAGCAGGTCCAAAGAAGGATGACAAAGCTGGTAAAGGGTCTAGAGAACAAGTCCTGTAAGGAGTGGTTGAGGGAAATGCTTTCCTTTCCTTAGCCTGGAGAGGAAGAGGCTGAGGGGAGACCTTCCTCTTTACAACTCCCTGAATGGAGGCTGAAACCAAGTGGCAGTTGCTCTCCTCTGCCAAGAAAAAAACAACAGGACAAGAGGAAATGGCCTTAAGTTTCTGTGATGGTTTGGGTGTTCCCTGTCTCCCTGCCCCTCCCCCTTCAGAAATCACCCAGACTAGACTCAGGGGCTCTGGAAATTGAATGAAGCTTATATTTACAGCTGGCACAATAGACAAGCAGAGATTTGCAGTAGATACAGCTATAGACAGAGATAGATAAGGTAAAAGGTAATACAGAAACACAACTCCCCTCCTAGAAACCTGAGCCCCAGGAGGGACTCCCAGCCACCCTTCCACCTTCTCCCACCTCTCTCTACCTTACCCTAGACACTGCTTTGTGCCCAAGGAAGATTGGAGGGTTGGCCAGGGGTGTTAGGAAGCAGGTGAATTAATCAGAGAGGCAGCAGGTTAGGTTAGAGAGAGAAATGCAGCCCACAGCCTGGACAGAGAGAAACTCCCTTATCAATGTTTGGATTCTTGCTCTTATACATCCCAGCAAGCCTACGAGTGCAGTAGCCATCAGCATTGTTTTCTTCTCACAGCCTGTGATCTAGTTCTTCTTACCAAATCATTCTATCTAGCTTCAAACTAGTGCAGTTTCCCTATGGAAGGTTTAGCTTGTGTATCAGGAACTGCTTCTTCCCTGAAAGAGTTGTCAAGCCCTGGAACAAGCTGCCCAGGGAAGCAGTGGAGTTATTATCCCTGGAGACATACAAAGCACATGCAGATGGTTTAGTGGTGGACTTGGTAGTGTTGGGTTAGTGGTTAGATCTGATGATGATGAAGGTCTTTTCCAGCTTCATCGATTCTACAATTCTCAAATAAACTGCCAAACACCAAGGAAAGGCAGAAGAGTAGTGTAGCCTTACCTTTCTTACAGCTCTGCAAAACTCTACTGCCTCCCTGAAAAAATGCCACCTGGAGGTCCTTTGCCTTGAGAGGTGATGCATTGATACCTAGTAAATCCTCTTCTGACTGACTCTGTGCATGTACTGCTGGAGTTGAGGAAATTTTGTTGGAAAGAGAGAGGAAAAAAACATAATTAAAGAAAACCAAAAGGGTATTTGGGTTTCCAGTACTGCCTAATAATAGTCAAACTTCTCTGCAATTATTTTTGGACCATGCCTTTAGTTACAGTATCACACAGTATCACCAAGGTTGGAAGAGACCTCACAGATCATCAAGTCCAACCCTTTACCACAGAGCTCAAGGCCAGACCATGGCACCAAGTGCCACGTCCAGTCCTGCCTTGAACAGCTCCAGGGATGGCGACTCCACCACCTCCCCGGGCAGCCCATTCCAGTGTCCAATGACTCTCTCAGGGAAGAACTTTCTCCTCACCTCCAGCCTAAATCTCCCCTGGCACAGCCTGAGGCTGTGTCCTCTTGTTCTGGTGCTGGCCACCTGAGAGAAGAGAGCAACCTCCTCCTGGCCACAACCACCCCTCAGGTAGTTGTAGACAGCAATAAGGTCTGCCCTGAGCCTCCTCTTCTCCAGGCTAACCAATCCCAGCTCCCTCAGCCTCTCCTCGTAGGGCTGTGCTCAAGGCCTCTCCCCAGCCTCGTTGCCCTTCTCTGGACACGCTCAAGCATCTCAATGTCCCTCCTAAACTGGGGGGCCCAGATCTGAACACAGTACTCAAGATGTGGTCTAACCAGTGCAGAGTACAGGGGCAGAATGACCTCCCTGCTCCTGCTGGCCACACCATTCCTGATGCAGGCCAGGATGCCTCTGGCTCTCTTGGCCACCTGGGCACACTGCTGGCTCATGTTCAGGTGGGTATCAATCAGCACCCCCAGATCCCTCTCTGTCTGGCTGCTCTCAGCCACTCCGACCCCAGTCTGTATCTCTGCATGGGGTTGTTGTGGCCAAAGTGCAGCACCCTGCAGTTCATGTAGAAAGGGAAAAGCTGCACAACACCAAAGGAACCAGGCTAAGAAGGTCCTTGGGTAAGGATCTGCTTGCCTGATTCTACTTCTGCCGATTGCCGTGTGTTGCAGTTCATGTATAGCAGGCAATATGTTTCCTATTTGCATAACTGTTCATGTTTTAAACAACCCTTTCTCAGAGCAACAATGTGTACTTTCCCCTTAAAACTATTTGTCTTGATATGTTTTCCAATTTCTGGCCCTGGCACATCAAACCCAATAGAAAAACTTCTTTGGGGAAGATGAAATCTGCTGGTGATGTAATCTGTGTAACTGATGTCTCTCTCTTTCCTTCACAGCTCCACTGAATATGCTGCCTTTTATTTTCTGTCTCATAAACTCAACAGTAAAAGACAGCTGATAAAAGTAACTTTGGGATTTTAGGCCCTCATGTTTTAGGTTTGTGAAACAGTCATAGAATCAGTCAGGGTTGGAAGGGACCACAAGGATCACTTAGTTCAAATCCCCCTGCCATGGGCAGGGACACCCTACCCTAGAGCAGGCTGGCCAGAGCCCCATCCAGCCTGGCCTTAAGCACCTTCAGGGATGAGGCCTCAACCACCTCCCTGGGCAACCCATTCCAGGGTCATATAAGTGACTTAGCTGGGATAGAAGTGGCAGATAGATAAGAGGAAGACTCAGTGTCAGTCAGTCAGTGGGTACATGGATCTCCAACGTGACAAGGATTTGTTGATGTAAAGAGTGTCGTGGAGGGTCTGTAGGCCCAAAAACAGGCTTGTTTGTGTCCTGTCCTGTCTGGACCTGTTTTTCTGCCAGGACCCCTGGCTCGTGTCTCCCCGGTGTAAGCCCATGTGATCCCCATATTTGGGAAAGTCCAGGCAAGTGTCTTTTGCCTATTATGGCATGGTTTGGCTACCTGCCAACCTGATTGGTCATTCTAGTGGCTGAAGGAGCCCATACTCAATAAATAGGGGTGCACAGGTAAACAAAGTGCTCAGATGCTCAGACTCACGCTCAGACGCTCCTGCTCTGACCCACTCGCAGCTTGCAGCTCCCCTGCCTGCGTACCTTAGTTGCAGAGCTCATTTAAGCCTGCCTCTATATATGTGGAGCTCATCATTTCCCAGCCAGCGGTGCACATCTGCATGCCCCTGTGTTATCAGGACCAGATCCTGCATTGCCTGCCTTTGCCTACGGAGCTCAGCCTCCCAGCAGCCGCACACCTTGTGTGCCCACTGCCTATCATTGCCTGGTAAGCGCCGTTGTCACTAAGGACAAGGGAGGTTATTCTTCTCCTGTACTCAGCACTGCTCAGGCCATACCTTCAGTGCTGTGTCCAGTTCTGGGCCCCTCAATTCAAGAGAGATGCTGAGGTTCTGGAATGTGTCCAGAGAAGGGCGACAAGGCTGGTGAGTGGCCTGGAACACAAATCCTATGAGGAGAGGTTGAGGGAGCTGGGGGTGTTTAGGCTGGAGAAGAGGAGGCTCAGGGCAGAGCTCATTGCTGACTACAACTACCTGAAGGGACATTGTAGCCAGGTAGGGGGTGCCTTCTTCTGCCAGGCAACCAGCAATAGAACAAGGAAGTTCTTCACAGAGAGAGTGATTGGCATTGGAATGGGCTGCCCAGGGAGGTGGTGGAGTCACTGTCCCTGGGGGTCTTCAAGAAAAGACTGGATGAGGCACTTAGTGCCATGGTCTGGTTGACTGGATAGGGCTGGGTGCTAGGTTGGACTGGATGATCTCAGAGGTCTCTTCCAACCTGGTTGATTCTATGATTCTACTTGAGGCCATTTTCTCTTCTCCTAATATGTGTCAATGCATCCATAATATATTTCTTCTTTGATGAAGCAAAAGGAGAAGTAATTATTTTATTGCCTTCTAAACATTATCAAACCCATTGTTAAATGCCCTGTTTTAGATAAATCTAATTAGGAAGCTGATTTTCACTTATTTTGAGTTCCCTTCTGCTGCCAGAAAGCTGTGACACAGTGCTCTTAATATCAGTGAGGCTCCATTCAAAGACAGCAAGAATGTTTGGCTATCTGTTAAACAGCTTAGTTATGTAAAATCAGCTCTACTGTAGGAATCAAAAACTCACTCTTTTTGTGGTTTCAGAAAACAAGCCCTGCTCAAGGAAGTCAAGGCAAGGCTGGTGGACCGAAGCTCAACAGAAAACCAAGCAGAGCCTGGGCTGCAGCAGCAGAAGTGTGGCCAGCAGGTGGAGGGAGGTGATTCTCCCCCTTTGCTCTGCTGAGACCCCACCTGGAGTACTGCATCCAGTTCTGGAGCCCCTGGGACAAGAGGGATGTGGAGATGCTGGAGAGTGTCCAGAGCAGGGCCAGGAGGATGCTCAGAGGCTGCAGCAGCTCTGCTGTGAGCACAGACTGAAAGAGTTGGGGCTGTGCAGGCTGGAGCAGAGGAGGCTCCCAGGTGATCTTCTTGTGGCCTGCCAGCATCTGAAGTGGGCTACAAAAAAGCTGGGGAGGGACTTCTGAGGCTGTGAGGAAGTGGCAGGACTGGGGAGAATGGAGCAAAGCTGGAGGTGGGGAGAGTGAGGCTGGAGGTGAGGAGGAAGTTGTTGAGCATGAGAGTGGTGAGAGGCTGGAATGGGTTGCCCAGGTAGGTGGTTGAGGCTCCATGACTGGAGGTGTTTGAGGCCAGGCTGGCTGAGGCTGTGTGCAGCCTGCTCTAGGGTAGGGTGTCCCTGGGCATGGCAGGGGGTTGGAACTGGCTGATCCTTCCAACCCTGCCTGATTCTATGATTCAATAGAACATATTTTTCTTCATTTAATGTAGTCATTTTTAATTGTTATGCCTATACACATATATCAAAAGCAAAGCAAACTGTTCTCCTGCAAGGAGCAAACATATCTTCTTAGTCACTTAGCTTCTGTGATGTTTTAGCCTGGGATATTATGGGAAATCCTGGAAAATATTTAAGCCAAACAGCACCAAACAAATAGCGCTCAGCACTACAGCTTTTCTAATTAGCTGGAAATCAAAAGAACAGATGTCAAAGAGAAGGATTTTCCTTTGTTCTTTCCTTAAAAGTAATTCTAATTTACTCTCTTCAAAAATGTCAATGAAACAAAAGTAGTACTTAGGCCAAAAGTGAAGCAAACCTCTTTGTTAAATGCACAAGTTAAAGTTACAGGGGAATCATCATAGAACAGTTTGGGTTGGAAGGGACCTTAGAAATCATCTGGTTCCAATCCTCCTGCCATGGGCAGAGACACCTCCTACTAGACCAAGTAGCTCAAGGCCCCCTCCAACTCAGCTTGGAACACTTTCAGGCTTAGAGTTTCCACAACTTCTCTAGGCAACCTGTTCCAGTGTCTCACCACCTCATGGGGAAGAATTTCTTCCTAATGCCTCATCTAAATTGATCTTTTCCAGGTTGAAGCCATTACCTCCCATCCACTACCTTTGTAGAAAGTCCCTCTCCAGCTATCCTGTAGGCTCCATTCAAATACTTAAAGGCATCTCTAAGGTCTTACCAGAGCCTTCTCTTCTGGCTAAACAACCCCAGCATTCTCAGCCTGTCCTCACAACAGAGGGATTCTAGCCTCCTGAACACTCCTCTGGCCTCCTCTGGACCTGCTCCAACACATCAGTGTCCTTCTTGTTTCAGGGGCTCTGGTGCTGGACACAGCACTGCTGGTGGTGTCTCACCAGAGTGTAGCAGAGGGGCAGAATCCCTTCCCTTGACCTGCTGGCTGCTCTGCTGACTTCTGGGGCATATTTGGCTTCTGGGCTATGAGTGCACTTTGCTGGCTCATATTGAGCTTCTCATCAACCAGCACCAGCAATTCCTTCTCCTCAGGACTGCTCTCCATGCATTCTCCACCCAGACAGCACTTGTGCTTAGGAGGAAAATCTAAGATGCTGTGGATGGCAACCTGAATTGTAAGAGATTATGTCAAGAATGGAGGAGCAGTATCACACAATTGCCTATATTGGAAAAGACCTTTGAGAGCAATCATTAGCTTAATGCTGACAAGTCCTTGACTAAACCATATCCCTAAGCACTGCACCTGTGACTAATCCAGTGACAGTGGAGGGCTTGCTTAGTGATGTTTGAACAGATGCTCTTTGAGTAAATGCTGTTGTCACAAACTTACCTTACACTTCGTGTTGCTAGAAGCTGCTTCATGGCAAATGGAAGCCAGCTATGTTGCTTTGACCCCAAGGCTGGCTAAGATAAGCACTTTCAAAGTCATTGGCAAATAGCCACACGTTACTTCTGCTGGCTTTGGTGGAACCTCTACATGAGCTTCTGATTTGTCTTGTTCATGGGAGTGTGGAGTCTTGACTGTTCTGCCTCATATTGGTCTGAAGACCACAAAAAAGCATATTCAAATTGTGGCCTGAGAGAAAGCCACAGAAATGTTGTATTCCAAAGCCACAATAATATCCAAGGTCAAGTACAGAGATAATATGACAGATGGGAATGAATGCAGGAATAGGCATCTGGTCTGGAGACCAAATACATTGCATAAATTTAGCCCACAATAGAAATGTTAAGTTCAAGCAATCACACCAATCCCATAGCCTGTTAAGTTTGGTTATGACTTTTGATATGATTCCAGTGGAATTTGTAACAAAAAAGTTGAATTTAGTCCTCACAGTATTTTTCCATGATGCAGCAGGAACAATATATAGAAAATAAGAATCAGATTTATGGTTGTGTTTAGACAGTGACAAAAAACAATGTAGAATGGATAATCCTTGCCATGGATTATCTGTGGAGTCTGTGTGTGCTTGTTCAATGGGACCTACAACCACTCATGTTCACAGGATCACAGGATGTGAGGGGTTGGAAGGGACCCAAGGAGGTCATCGAGTCCAAACCCCCCTGCCAGAGCAGGACCATACTATCTAACACAGATCACAGACAAGCCTTGAAGGTCTCCAGAGGAGGAGACTCCACAGCCTCTCTGGGCATCCTGTGACAGTGCTCTGGGACCCTTACAGACAAGAAGTTCCCCCTTGTGTTGAGGCAGAACTTATTTTGCTGCAGCTTACACCCATTGCTCCTTGTCCTATCCCAGGCAGCAGTGAGCTGAGCCTGTCCCCCCCATCCTGGCAGCCCTCAGATACTTATAAACATTCATCAAATTCCCTCTCAGTCTTCTCTTCTCCAGACTGAAAACCCCGGGTCCCTCAGCCTCTCCTCATCAGCCATGCCCTCCTGTCCCCTCATCATCCTTGTAGCCCTCTGCTGGGCCCTCTTTGACAGATCCCTGTCCCTCTTCAACTGGGGAGCCCAAAACTGAACACAGTGTTCAAGATGAGGTCTCAGCAGGGCAAAGTAGAGGGGAAGGAGAACCTCCCTTGATCTGCTGGACACACTCTTCCTAACAGACCCCAGGATCCCATTGGCCTTCTTGGCCACAGGTGCACATTGCTGTGCCATGGGGAACTTGTTAGCCACCAGGACCCCCAGGTCCCTCTCCACAGGGCTGCTCTCCAGCAGTCACCTCCCAGCCTGTACTGCTGCAGTTTATTATTCCTCCCCAGGTGCAGGACTCTGCACTTGTCCTTATTGAACTTCATCTGGTTCCTCTGTGCCCAGCTCTCCCCCTCTGAGCCTATTTCATTATTGCCACTGTTGCAGGCTTTACAAACAAACACCTGTACTATGAGGTCAAAAAGCTTTTGAGTAGACTGTATACCATTGGTGTAACTCAAGCCTGGCTTTACACTTCCTGACCCTTCTCCATCTGGTGCTGACACATGATTTATTAAGGCACACAGGTCAAACTTGCTTCTGTTGCTTGACTGCCCATAAACTCCTTTTGTACAGGGAGAAGAAGAAAATATCAGCACTCAATAAATCAGAAAATGAAGGAATGCTGAAGATCAAATCCAAAGTGGAGGGAAGTCAGGAAGAGCGTTTGTGTTTTCACTAAAGTTTGGATTGGGATGGTCCTTGTAGAAAGCTTCTTGTACAAAACTTTCACTACAACAATGTTTAGTTTTTCTTAGTATCACATTTTCCTACAGTGTGGTAAAAGCAGACAACTGTAATGCTTTTGAATGTTTGAAAGAGGTCATACCCAGCAGCTAATTCATTTTTCACTGTATCCTCATTCCTGTTAAAGTCTAGAAGATCTGTACTGCTATTTAATGGGAAATTTGAAGACCAAAGAATGAAAAACAGAACCAAGATGCTATTTACCAGTACTCTGAGACTTGGGTGGATGCTTTGAATTCTGCTTGTTGGGCTAAATGGTTACATCAGGCTGAAATAATTGAACTGGCTGATTTTACTCCTTTAAAACCAAACAAAACCAACCCCAAAAATCCGTGTTCCATTTGCCTGGAAAAAGATTTGATACCCTTTTAGAGCCTTTCCTCTAAAGGTATTGGATAGGATTTTCAGGCACTCGGTATGATGATAAATTAAGTTTATGGAGATGGGAAGTGCTGCTCTTCAGGGCTGAAAAATGAGCTTGCAAATATAATGTGGTTTTGTGAACACCAAGACTCAGCTCTGGGAGGCAGAAGAGTAACTGCTCCTTTTGGCATCCTTTTAATTTCATCAACGCTCAGAAGAGCTTGTTCCAAACCCTGGTGATACTTGTGTAGCATGCAGAGAGATTTTCCTTGGTTTCAGTTTGGAGGACAAAACAGGAATCAAAGTCAATTTTGTCTGTGTTGGATTTGCATCATTAACAGAAGAAGGGAAAACCAAAATCATAAGCCCTTCTAGTTTGTAAAAAGCAATTTAGAGCCTTCCTACTCTTGGAGATTAAATCTCTTTCCAAACAATCAGTCAGATTTTAGGCACCTCACTTGTCTGTCCAGCTGTATCATCAGAGAATTGTTTTCTGTAAAGAAACAATTTGTGTTTCATGGTACAACATGAAGATCTTAAGGTTGGAGCCCCATCTGCAGCAGCAATTGGCAGTGGCATGATATAGCACATGGCTTTAACTGATGCAATGGAGTTGTGGTAAAGGCTGTTTTAGGTGTAAGCCTGGGTTGTTTGGGTTTTTGGGGATGTCTTAGACATGGAATATATTTGTAGCCAGTATACAAATTACCACCACCAAAAAACCTCTATGCTTGTAACTGTCCATTACAGAACCATAGAATAGTTTGGGTTGGAAGTGACCTTAAAGATTGCCGAGTTCCAACCCCCTTGCCATGGGCAGGGATGCTTCCTGCTAGAGCAGGTTGCTCAAGGCCCCATCCAACCTGGCTTTAAACACTTCCAGGTTTGCAATCTCTGCAGCTTCTCTGGGCATTCTGTTGCAGTGCTTCACCACTCTTACGGGGAAGAATTCCTTTCTAACATCTAATGTCAATCCAGCTTCTTCCAGCTTTCACCCACTGGCTCTCATCCAGTCACTGCATACCTCTGTAGTGTGTCCTTCTCCAGTTATCTTGTAGGCTTCTTTCAATAATTACTGAAAGACTTCTATAGGGTCTTGCTGGAGGTCTTTTGTTCTCTGCTTCCTTAATTATGAGAGGAGGTAGAACAGATTTATTTTGTTCTGTGACTGGAATTTGGGTGCTGGTTTGGAGACAAACTTGTGGAGGCACTTTTGTGACCCACAGGTCTTGTGGTGAAGGTGAAGGTCTTCCCCAAACTCAAGCAACTCCTTGGGCTTTCCAGATTGAGAGGTGCCATCACCCTGTGGAAGGGTAAGTGAAATACATGAACCAGTTCATTTTTCTATCATCTGAACTGAAAAACTTACTGAGTAGAAAAACATACATGTAGACAGTGTGGCTTAATTTTTGCCAGCTCTTTGGTGCTCAAAAATATATATGAGCCTAACTTCACTCACTTGTGTCGTGGACAGCTATACATTAAACTGCTGTGTGTATTTACACAGCTCATGAGAAATCATCTCAACTGGGGACAGAGAAAGAAACTTTCAGGAACGTGGATAGATGCTGGATGTTTTATATTTGAGTAGCTCTGGAATAGGCATCTTAACTTTATAGACCATGTATTTGATGGGATTGCAACATATGATTACAAGCTTAGATAAGCTCATGTGGACATGCATAAGAGTGTTAAGTGTCTGGGAAAAAATGAAGGGAAGACTTCAGGGGAAAGAAAAAATCCTGTGTTCTGACTAATCAGTTCATCAGCCATCACACTTTCGTGTCCTGCTATACAACCATGTTCTTCCCAGGGATGGAGTTTCTCACATGACACGAGATATGCCCAGGGTAATAAATCCTAGCAGTGGCATTGCACCAAAACAAGACATAAATGCAGGCTTTATGCATCTCACTATAGCTTATTTTACAGTTGTTCTGTGTCTTCTAATGCAGAGCTTCTCATTGAGGCCTTTCCCAGCCTCATTGCCCAGTTGACAAGTTCAGATTGAAAGCAGTAACATGAATACACCTGAGATGATGCTGGGTTCAGCTTTGGGCCCCTTGCTGCAAGAAGGACATTGAGGAGCTGGAGCGGGTCCAGAGAAGGGCAACAAAGCTGATGATAGATCTAGAGAATAAATATGGTGAGGAGCAGCTGAGGGAACTGGGCTTGCTCAGCCTGTAGGAAAGAAGGCTGAGGGGAGACCACCTTGCTCTCTACAGCTACCTGAAAGGAGGTTGCAGTGAGGTGAGTGTTGATCTCTTCTGCCAAGCAGCAAGTGACAAGACTAGAGGAAATGGCCTCAAGTTGAGCCAGGGGAGGTTTAAGTTGGACACAAGAAACAATTTCTTCCCCCAAAGCATAAAATCCTGGAAAGGGCTGACCATGGCAGTGGTGGAGTCACCATCCCTGCAGGTGTTTAAAAGCTGAGTAGATGCAGTGCTGTAGGATGTGATTTAGCACCAGACTTGCTAGTATTGGGCAGGTGGTTGATTCAGTGATTTTAGAGCTCTCCTCTAGCCTAGAGGATTCTGTGATTCGATGAATGATGGTACACAGGTTGCCAAACTGCCCACAGAATAAATAGGTTAGCACACAGATCCCTTCAGCTAAGGAGAAATATTGAATCTCTCCTTATCCTGTTTCCTGACACCCTGAAGGTGCAAATTTGGTGATATTTTTTCTTTGTCTTTTAAGGAACTTGGTAGATGGTCAGGGTCAGACTGTGAACGGTATCTGTGGAAGCTGTAGCCTTTCCCTGCTACTGGGGGACTTGGGGGATTTGAGTGGCAGTCTTCAGATACTAAGGACCACATATGCTTCCCTGACAGAACCTCTGTGGAGCTTCCCAGTAAACCCCCGATGGAGCTGACGAGGACGTGAGATCTTGGTTGTTCTGCTTCGTGGAAGAGTTACAGGATATGCTTAATGCCAGGCAGTAATTCACTTCTCTGATGTGAAACAGTACCACATGAGGCACCTTTCCCGCAGTAGCTGTGAGCAGCCTCATTATCTTTTCCAGTGACTGTCCTGACTCCTTGTGGCCACTGAAGACACTCGTCACAGACTGGTTTTTGCGGGGACTGCTTCATGCTGCGATGTGGTATGGGACAGTTCTTATCGGATTTAATTACAACATTGGACATGCCACATTAGGACACAGAACTGTTAGAGCGGGTCCAGAGGAGCGCCGTGAAGATGATCAGAGAGTTTGAGCACCTCTCCTATGAAGACAGGCTGAGAGAGTTGGGATTGTTCAGCCTGGAGAAGAAAAGGCTTTGGGGAGACCTTAGAGCAGCATTCTAGTATTTGAAGGGGGCCTGCAGCATAGCTACAGAGGGACCTGTTACAAAGGCATGTGGTGACAGCATGAGGGGTGATGGTTTCAAACTGGAAGAAGCTCGATTTTAACTACACATTGGGAAGAAATTCTTCCTCCTGAGGTGGTGTGCCCAGAGGTGTTGTGGAGGCTTCAAGCTTCTAAGTGTTTAAAGACAGGCTGGAGGGCCCTTGAGCAACCTGGTCTAATAGAAGGTGTCCCTGCCCGTGGCAGGGGGGCTGGAACTAGATGATCTTCAAGGTCCTTTCCAGCCCCAACTGTTCTATGATAAAAGCAGGCCATTGCTCATCCTTTGGCTCTGTAGAACTCTCTGCTTGCATAACTAGATTTCTCTCTGGAAATTAGGAGGTGTCTTGTAGAGCTTTACTAGCCTTGAATGCTTCTACAGTGCTCCGAGAGCTCTTTGCTGTTAACCTTAGCTGTCCTGTGTGGTCTTCACACCTCACACAACTGCAGTGACAACAGGCATAAGTATAACAGAGCCCAGATGAAGGACATCTGAGAGATTTCTGTCTGTCAAGCTCTGTGATACACAGCTGCACTCAAACTCACCATTTTCCATCCTTGCACCTTCATTTTACATTCATTTTAATGGCTTGTTTGGTTGTTTAGCAGGACTCAAATTTGCCAGGTGCAGAATGCTTCTTTATCTCTGTAATGCTGACAATTGCTTTCCCTGCCTCTCCTGGATTAGTTTGTGTTTTGTTTGGCTTCTTGCCTGTATGAGAACAGACTACAAATTAGCTGAATTACCCAAAAGCAGCATCAGCAACAGGCACTGCCTGTCAGCAGTTGAAAATTGTTAATGTAGCTGTGGGGAGAGGATCTTCAAGTACTCCCCAACATCTGAAAATTTGTCAGTAATTCTTTGGGCATGCTTATGAGATCCTTTGGGAGGAGCTGAGGATGGAAGCAAGCAGAGGAGATCTTGGTCAGGTTCACAAAGTTAAATCTTAATGTTATCAAGGTAGAGAGGGCAGCCTGTTTGTTTTCTCTCCTGCACTGATGTGGGTGGTTTTTCCTTGTGGTTGGCTACTGTGATTAGTTTTGGATAAAAAGCTGCTACTGGTTGTGAATGGCTGAAGCTTATGGAATAGAATTAGCTTCCACTGTGACTTTCCCAGGTGCATTGATGAAAATAGAAAGTGTTGCCTTCTCAGTTAATACTTTAACATTTAAAACTGCATGTCAAAATCCAGCTGCAACTAGAATCAAATGCATGTCTCAGAAGTCTTCCTGTAACAAGGTAAAAGAATTGCTGACTGCCCCTTCCAAAGAGAGTTTGCTTTGTTACTGACCTTCTAAAGTCCAGTTTGACACTTCCTTCTTGGTGCATGTTGAGAGGGTGGCAGAGAGCAGTGATGACAGAATTTCAAAGGTGTGCTTGGGCAGTGCTTGGTTAATGGTTGAACTCAGTGATCTTGCAGGTCTTTTCCAACCTCAATGGCTCTATGATGCCATAATTATCTTCCTAGAATCAAAGTAAAGACGTACCTAAGGAAGAGCTTGTCATTCTCTGCTTCTGGTCTCCACCCTGCCAGCTGCCAGGTCCCATCAGCAGCCTTTCCCTTCCGCGTTTCCCATTGCAGATGCTAGAGTGCCACACGCAGTCAGAAGTGCAGCACACCACCAGCAGCTCCAGAGCTGTGCCGAGCAAAGGCAAGCGATGAGCGATTCACCTTGGGGTTAGTCTGTGCTATTTCAGCTGGCAGAGAGCTTACAGGCAGTCCTAGGACTGACACATGGCTTGTTCAACGAGGGGGAAGCTACCAAATGGTCTGTGTAACAGTATGGTTTCTGAGTGTGATAGAGTACAGCCCATCTCTAAAGGAGGTATGTAATCACTGGGAGAGCAAAGGCCAGCAAAGCATGCAATTTTAGCCCTGCATCTTCCCTATAAAGATCAAATGTTACAACCATATCGTTTAAATGGCTTTCTGGGGAGATCTCAAAGGCACTTGGTAAGAATCAAGTATGCAAGGAATTGTTTTTCACTGACTGGAGGAAAAATTATTGCAGGGATTTTTTTGTTTATACTGACCAGCACCTGAATGTACCTTTGGGTTCACATTTATCCATTCTTTGGCTTTGAAAGGGCTGTAACTGGGTGGGTTCAGCCAGCACCAATAAGTACTGCTGCCACAGGACACAACTGCTCTTCTCTGCTGCCTGTGATTCCTTGTTGCCATCCCTCTGATCTGCTTCCGTTCAGGCAGTGCATGGTGAGGAGGACTGGAAAAGTATCTAGCCCAAAAGGCAGCAGAGTTGTGCCCAGATTTCCACTCGTGTTTCTCTGGAACTGCGGGAGCTGTGTCTGTGCCTGGTGGTGAGTGGGCAGGCTGGCGTGACAAAGGCAAAGGGTAAGAGATCTGCCTGCCTTACTAAAGGGTGTGTCAAGGTGGCAAAGAACAAAGGAGCTGTGTTAAAGACTTCTCTGAAGAGGGGAGAGGAGAGGGGCAAAAGGGATAAGTCATTGTCAGTGGTGTCTGAGTAAGGGCTTGAGAAACAAGGAAGTTTGGGAGAAGAAAAAGGAGGGGCATGTACTTAAGGAAAGAAGAGGGATTATTCTGGTTGGAGCAGATGAAAGGAGAGGAGGCTGCATCCCTGCTGTGGATGGGAAAAAATCTGTGCCAGGAAGGGAGATCCTAGATAGCTGACAGAACTCCAACCAAAGCCCTGAGAGCTCCCAGTGAGGAACTGAGGCTGTCAAGAATTGGACATAAATATCTGACTTACACTCCCTGTGCTTTCCATCATACAGAATAACACAGCCAGAAACCTTTTGGTCAGGTCATGTCTGTCTGTTCCAGAGCTTTGCAGAGGGGAATTGTAAAGCAAGTATGAAAGTCTGGCAAATGACTGGTTTGATGTTTTGTTGTGTTACTGGAGGCTTTATGGTGAGGCCTCAAGGTCCATTCCTCTGACAGGAGCACAGACACACACTCTACACAGGAATTGCAAGGGCTGAAGAATATGGGACAGTTTCAGCCTGCTGGTAGCTTTCAGGCACTCCTGTTATGAGAGCACATCAGCAAAGTGCAGGAGGAAGAACTGTGTCCAGTTCTGGACTCCACACTTCGAAAGGGACAAAGAACTCCTGGAGAGAGACCAGCAGAAGCTACAAAGATGCTGAGGAGACTGAAGCACCTCTCTGATGGGGAAAGGCTGAGAGACCTGCGGCTGTTTAGCCTGGAGAAGACCATGAAGGGATTTTCTCAATGCTCAGCAGTATCTAAAGGGGTAGGGTCAAAAGCAGGGGGGCAGAATCTTTTCAGGTGTACCCAGAGATAGCATAAAAGGCAACAGATGCAAACTTGAACCCAATATGTTCCACCTGAAGGTAAGGAAAAAAATCTTTCTTGTGAGAGTGCTGGAGCCCTGGAGCAGGCTGCCCAGAGTGGTTGTGCAGCCTCCTTTTCTGAAGAGATTCCAAACCCACCCAGATTTGATCCTGGGCAACCTGCTTTAGCAGAGGTCCCTTCCAACCCCTACTATTGTGTGCTTAGGCTGTGCCAGGTCATGTTTATTGACTAAGGCTTCAGAGGCTGCTCTGTGCTGAGCCCCCCAAACCCTAACTCTCAGCCTCTGAGGAGCTGCCTTAGAGATAGCACTGTAAGTAGCGGGAAGCTCCTGTCTTTAGGAGCACTCCTCCTGCTGCTTTTTCCAGGCTTGGAGGACTTTGACATCAGCTATTCTCAGAAGGGTTTTTTTCAGTCTCTGAATGCAGCTGGATGCTTGAGAGTGGTTGTGGGGGTTTATTCTCCCTGAGTGTCCTCTTTCCCTGTACTGATGAAAGAAAAGGAGTTGTTTCCTGGTCCGACACTGATGCTTTCAAACACTTTGCTGCTGAAAAGTTCTGAGTAGCAACAGAGAAGGGGGAAAGAGGGGTGGAGAGGCTGAGAATGTCAGTTTCCTCAGATTGTAAAATAAAACGTGAAATCTTTGTTTTGGGGAAAAAAGGGATGTGTTTTGAAAATAAAACCTGCTTGTGTTTAGGAAGAGGTTGTAGGCAGGGCTCTGCGCCTGTGTACTTGTTGCCTTGCACAGTATCATTGATTTGTTTGACCACATCAACTTTCTGCTGGGGAGTTTTGTTCACCCTCTTGACATGCAAAGAAATGCTGCATCTGAAACTTCATCTGCTTTTGACAGTTTGAGCTGCTCTTGTGCTTTAGAAGCACAAACAGGACACAATATGCATAGGATGCTCGAGGCATGCAGCTGGTACTGAAAGACTTTGGTGTGTTCCTGTTTTCTAGCAAGTGCATCACAGGCTCACAGGATGTTAGGGGTTGGAAGGGACCCAAGGAGATCATCCAGTCCAACCCTCCTGCCAGAGCAGGACCATATTGTCTAACACAGATCACAGAGGAACACATCCAGACAGGCCTTGAAAGTCTCCAGAGAAGGAGACTCCACAACCTCTCTGGGCAGCCTGTGCCAGTGCTCTGGGACCCTTCCAGGAAAGAAGTTCTCCCTTGTGTTGAGGTGGAACCTCCTGTGCTGCAACTTACACCCACTGCTCCTTGTCCTATCCCAGGCAGCAGTGAGCAGAGCCTGTCCCCCACTCCTGGCAGCCCTCAGATACTTACAAACATTTATCAAATCCCCTCTAAGTCTTCTTTTCTCCAGACTAAGCAGCCTCAGGTCCCTCAGCCTCTCCTCATCAGCCATGCATAGTTCTAGTGAAATGCTGGGATGTCTTTGAGTGCAATATGTGTGTCTTGAGCTCATACTGTGTTAATGTAAGTAGAATCACAGAATGTTTTGCATCGGGAGTGGCATTGAAAGGTCTGCAATAAGCAGGTACCCCTCTGCAGTAAGCAGGGATATCTTCAACTAGAGCAGGTTGTTCAAAGCACTGTCTGCCAACCTGGAATGTGTCCAGAGATGGGGCATCCACTGCATCTCTGGTGAACCTGGGCCATTGCTTCATCACACTCGGTGTAAGACAATTCTTCCTTATATCTAATTTGAATCTCCCCTCTTTTAGTTTAAAACCATCACTCCTTGACCTGTCATAGCAGGCCCTGCTAAAATACTACAGAAATACAAATATTATCAGTTTTAAAAGACAGATTTAACATCATAGAATCAACCAGGTTGGAAGGTTTGTTGCCCTTCTCTGGATACCTTCCAGCACCTCAACATCTCTCTTGAATTGAGGAGCCCAGAACTGGACACAGCACTCAAGCTGTGGCCTGAGCAGTGCTGAGCACAGGGGCACAAGAACCTCCCTTGTCCTGCTGCCCACACTGCTCCTGAGCTAGTCCAGGATGCCATTGGCTCTGCTGCCCACCTGGGAACACTGCTGCCTCCTCTTCAGCTCCTCTCTCCCAGCACCCCCAGCTCCCTCTCTGCCTGGCTGCTCTCAGCCACTCTGTCCCCAGCCTGTAGCACTGCTTGGGGTTGTTGTGGCCAAAGTGCAGAACCCTGCACTTGGCCTTCTTTGATCTCATCCCATTGGCCTCTGCCCACCCATCCAGCCTGGCCAGGTCCCTCTGCAGGGCTCTCCTACCCTCCAACAGCTCCACAGCTGCTCCTAGCTTGGTGTCATCTGCAAACTTACTGATGCTGGACTCAATCCCCTCATCCAGATCATCATTAGAGATGTTGAACAGGACTGTGCCCAGCACTGATCCCTGGGGCACACCAGTGGTGACAGCTGCCAGCTGGATGTGGCACCATTCACCGCCACTGTCTGGGCCCAGACCTCCAGCCAGTTCTTGACCCAGCACAGAGTGAATCTGTCCAAGCCATGAGCTGCCAGCTGTGCCAGGAGCTTGTTGTGGCAGACAGTGTCAAAGGCTTTGCTGCAGTCCAGACAGACTCCATCCACAGCCTGCCCCACGCTCACCAGGCAGGAACTTGATCATAAAAGGAGATCAGGTTGGTCAGACAGGACCTGCCCTTCCTAAACCCACGTTGGCTGGGCCTGATCCCTTGGCCATCCTGTAGGTGCTGTGTGATTGCACTCAATGTGACCTGTTCCATCACCTTGCCTGGCACTGAGGTCAGGCTGACAGGGCTGTAGTTTTCTGGTTCCTCCCTCTGGCCCTTCTTGTGGATGGGATCCCATTGGCCAGATGCATTGTTCCTTTCTTTGTTAACTAAGACCCAGATGGGAGACACAGCTGCAAGTGCCCAAGAGACTGAAGTGTTGCTTTATGGATGTGCCTGGGTCCTGCCTGAGGACACAGCCTCAAGCTGTGCCAGGGGAGATTTAGGCTGGAGGTGAGGAGAAAGTTCTTCCCTGAGAGAGTCATTGGACACTGGAATGGGCTGCCCGGGGAGGTGGTGGAGTCGCCGTCCCTGGAGCTGTTCAAGGCAGGACTGGACGTGGCACTTGGTGCCATGGTCTGGCCTTGAGCTCTGTGGTAAAGGGTTGGACTTGATGATCTGTGAGGTCTCTTCCAACCCTGATGATACTGGGATACTGTGATACTGCAGGCAGCACAGGGCACAGTGTAGAACCGAGCAGGACACAAACACATCCATTCAGCTGCCAGCACTGGTGAGTCAGGATCGGTCAGAGAGGCAGCTATAAATAGAAGTGGTAGCAGAAGGTTATTTCTGTGAAGGACTCCTACGTGAGGGCGAGCTGCTTGCCTGGGATGTTGAGCAAGTCAGGCAAAGGAGAGTGACAGGAATGGAAGGTGGCGTCCAGCAGGCAAGAGATGGGAGCTGTATCTCTAACAACAGGAGGGAAAACCATGACATTCAGTTACAGTGTTAGCTTGTTGAAATCACCACCCTTAAAAACTGGAATCTCTTAAAACATTTAAGTAGTGATTTTGGTGTTCTGGTTTTCCCCCCCTTCTCTTTGCACACACAATTCACATGAGAGATTTTAAAATGATAGTGAATTTTACTTTCTACAGGGCTCACCTACTAAGAGTTCTGCCCATTGATATCAGTCTTGAAAAGCTTGGAATGGTTGTGAATTCTTTTTTGCTGGCCTTTTCTATGACTCTTCCCCAAAATAAATTAGCTTTGGGAGGAGCCCTCTCATGACAAAGTTATGACAAAAATTGGTTTTCCTGCATATGATGTCCTGAGTGGTATATAGAACTCTTTTGAGAAGGTAAGAAATTCTAACAAATATGTAATCATAGAATCAGTCAGGGTTGGAAAGGACCACAAGGATCATCCAGCTCCAATCCCCCTGCCTTGGGCAGGGACCCTCTAGCCCAGATGGGAAGTGAGTGGCTGGAGAACAGCCCTGAGGAGAGGGACTTGGGGGTGCTGGTGGAGGAGAAGCTCAGCAGGAGCCAGCAGTGTGCACTTGCAGCCCACAAAGCCAAGCAGAGCCTGGGCTGCAGCAGCAGAAGTGTGGCCAGCAGGGCCAGGGAGGGGATTCTCCTCCTCTGCTGCACTCTGCTCAGACGCCACCTGGAGTACTGCATCCAGCTCTGGAGCCCCCATTACAAGAGGGATGTGGAGATGCTGGAACATGTCCAGAGCAGGGCCAGGAGGATGCTCAGAGGCTGCAGCAGCTCTGCTGTGAGCACAGACTGAAAGAGTTGGGGCTGTGCAGGCTGGAGCAGAGTTCCCTAACCCTTTCCTTCTCCTTCCTGGAAAGGTGATTGGTCTGGCCCAATCCTGCTTCCTTTCAGCAGCTCACTCCTAGCTGGTGGGCTCACAGCAGGCCACCAGATGCCTAGCTTAGGTGGTCTTCTTTCCCGTGTCACCTCAGGATCACCATTCACCGTGACTGAGAGACGAGGAGAGCAGCTTGATGCAGGCTAAGTTCTGTTCATTGTACTTTCAGCACTTGGTTATACACCTTAACATACAAGCTAAAAGATCGTGCCAGATCCTAGCTGGTCATTAAGACAGACCTCAGCCCATACCTCATCAGACAGACCTCATATGTTAGCAACTAGATAAGCAAAGGTTAACAAACCACAGGCTCATATTCCATGTAACTCTGTCTGCCACAACATTCTTAAGGTCATTTCAACCCTCTATTTACTTAACTTAGTACTTTTCCCCTTCACACATTCTGAATCCATGGCTTATGTTCTAGTATGTCAGCACTAAAAGTCCTACCATTCCCAACACCCATTACAAGAAGAATGTGGCTGGAGAGTGTCCAGAGCAGGGCCAGGAGGATGCTGAGAGGCTGCAGCAGCTCTGCTGTGAGCACAGACTGAAAGAGTTGGGGCTGTGCAGGCTGGAGCAGAGGAGGCTCCCAGGTGACCTTCTTGTGGCCTTCCAGGATCTGAAGGGGACCTCCAAAAAAGCTGGGGAGGGACTTTTGAGCCTGTCAGGGAATGACAGGACTGGGGGGAATGGAGCAAAGCTGGAGGTGGGGAGAGTCAGGCTGGAGGTGAGGAGGAAGTTCCTCAGCATGAGAGTGGTGAGAGGCTGGACTGGGTTGCCCAGGGAGGTGTTTGAGGCCCCATGGCTGGAGGTGTTTAAGGCCAGGCTGGCTGAGGCTGTGTGCAGCCTGCTCTAGGGTAGGGTGTCCCTGGGCATGGCAGTGGGGTTGGAACTGGCTGCTCCTTGTGGTCCCGTCCAACCCTGACTGATTCTATGATTCTGTGTAAATAGGAAGTAGGTACTAAAAGTTCTAAGGGAGAAGAGATTCTTTTGGTCCCCAGGAATTACAGAATTGCAGAATGCTAAGGGTTGAAAGGGGCCTCTGGAGATAACGTGTAAAACAGGGTCACCCAGAGCAGGGTGCTCAGCATCACAACGTTCAGGTGAGTTTGGAATCTCTCCAGAGGAGGCCCCACAGCCTCTGCAGGCAGCCTGGTCCAGTGCACTGGCACACTCACAGTGTTCCTCAGGTACAGATGGGAACTACTGCCTTCCAGTTTGTGCCCATCTGCCCTTGTTCTTCTGATGGGCACCTCTGAAAAGAGTCTGGCCCCATCCTCTTGCCCCCTGCCCTTTAGATACTGTTAAGTGTTGACAAAATACCCTCTCAGTCTTCTCCAGGCTAAACAGCCTCAAGTCATAGAATCATAGAATGGTTTAGGTTGGAAGGGACCTCAAAGCTCAGCCAGTTCCAACCCCCTGCCTCAGACAGGGACACCTCCCACTAGAACAGGTCACTCAAGGCTTCATCTAACCTGGCCTTCAAAACCTCCAGGGAGATTGTGGAGCACAGAAGCACCCAATGTGATCACATTGGGTGCTTCTGTGCTCCACAACCTCCCTGTGCAATCTGTGCCAGTGTCTCACCACCCTCAACCTGTGCCTCACTGCAAAGAACCCTTTCCTAACATCCACTTTCAATCTCCCCTCTGCCAGTTCAAACCCATTCCCCCTTGTCCTGTCGTTACAAGACCTTGTCAATAGTCCCTCCCCAGCCTTTCTGTAGCCCCCTTCAGATACTGGAAGGCCACTCCAAAGTCTCTTGAAAGCATTCTCCTCTCCAGACTGCAGAGCCCCAAGTCTTGTAGCCTGTTCTCATAGCAGAGCTGCTGCAGCCCTCTGAGCATCTTCTTGGCCTCCTCTGGACTTGCTCTAATAGTTCCATGTCCTTCTTGTGTTGGGGGCTGCAGAACTGCACACAGGACTCCAGGTGGGGTCTGAGGAGAGCAGAGCAAAGGGGCAGCATCTCCTTGTCACAAGATGCATCAGCCCCCTCAGCAGCTCATAATGGCAGATCATGACATTAAAAGACACATAAGGAGTAGAAACATTTAGGATAAGGGTGGGTAATTAAAAAGAGCTGTATAGGCTCCATTGCTACTCATGTTTGCAGCAAAGAGAGGACAAAGACATGATATTAACATAGAAGTGAGGTTCCCAGCTCTGTAAGAAAAGGCTCATGTGCCATGACCTCTTTTCTGAGATGAGGGAATACAGCCAAATATAGTGGGAGTAGTGGGTAGGAGTAAGAGCAGGATTAGGGCCAGTGCAAGCCTGTTTGTGATGCACATGTGCTGCACTTTAGTCACTCAGGAGCGGGCTGGAGCTGAGAGCCAAGTCTGGATTTAGGATGGGAGTGCTGGAGTGCAGAGGTGTTTGGCAGAGGAGCTTTAAGGCAGATCTGGAGGCAATGTGTAAGCGGGCACTGAAGCGGTTCAACCACGTGTGTGCAATTCCTGGGTGAGAAGCTGTGCTGCCACATCTTTACAGGGCTCACCTGAGGAGATTAGTGGTGCTGAAGGGCAAGGTGTTGCCATTGGCACTGCATCCTGCTTATGCCAGAAGAATTCTATGGAACCTGCTTGTGGCAAAGGCAAAGCTTGTTCATATCTGTCTGCAAAAGATGATGCCCACATTGCCTGCATCTGGCCTATTGGAGAGGAAGATGATTGCTGGGAAGTACAAAACGGAGTCAAAACTTTATCAGATTGGGATCTGGGTTTGGTTCAGTTCCTTTTACAACAGCACATTTATTCCAGATACTTATTTTATGGATGAGATGGTAGAATACCTTGTCTTTGAAGAATGTACAAATGTGGTTAAATCATAGAATCAACCAAGGTGGAAGATACCTCCAAGCTCACCCAGTCCAACCTATCACCCACCCCTGCTACTCTGGTGTAGTAATTTTCACAGCTAACACATAACTTCAGAGAAACCTTGATGAGCCAGTGTGTGACCAGGTAGCCCAGAAGGCCAACGGCATCCTGGCCTGTACCAGGAATGATGTGGCCAGCAGGGGCTGTTCCCTGTATTTAGCACTGGTGAGGCCACATTTTGAATACTGGGTTCAGTTTTGGGCTTCTCACTACAAGAAGGATTTTGAGGTTCTGGAGCATTCCAGAGATGTGCAAAGAAACTGGTGAAGGGTCTAAAGCAGAATTCCTGTGAGGAATGGCTGAGTGACCTGGACTGTTTAACCTGGAGACAAGGAGGCTCAGAGGAAACCTCACTCTACAACTCCTTGAAAGAAGGCTGGAGTGAGATGGGTGTTGGTGTCTTCTCCCAGGTAATACGTGACAGGATGAGAGGAAGTGGCCTCAAGTTGCACCAGGAGAGGTTTAAACTGGACATTAGGAAAAGTTTCTTCCCTATGAAAGGGTTGTCAAGCCCTGGCACAGGCTGCCCAGGGAAGTGATGGAGTTACTGTCCCTGGAAATGTTCAGAGAATGTGAGGATGTATTGCCTATGGCATAGCTTAGTAACAGCTGGGTAGTGTTGGGTTAACAGGTAGACTCAATGATCTTGGAGGTCTTTTTCAACCTTGAGATTATATGAATACCTTAATGGAACAAGTCTCTCTTTACAAAGTACTTAGGTCACATTCAAACAACTCAGTTGCCATAATCATGGTTCTGTGATGTACTGGGCTCTCCTACAGCTTAATTATCATAAGCATTGTACTGGCAGAGGATGGAAGGGAAGGAGCAATTTGTGCCTTCTCCATTCACAGCTTGTTGCTTTGGTTATTATCATCACAGTTGGTTTCTAAATGGTTTGATTAAGGAGATCTACTGATGATGATGATGATTTATGGTGATGATGATGACTTGTTCTCAATATCACTTTAGTGAAATTCAAAGCTGGGAGGAACATCTTGGTGGCTTTGTTGTACTTATCACCAGTACAGTAAAGAAATAACATATGAGAGTAACACCAAGTAATGAATTTGTCATTTGTTGGTTGGAATGAATGTAAAAGATCAGAACATGTGGGGGGTGGCCTCTTCTCCCAGGTAACCAGCAATAGAACAAGGGGACACAGTCTCAAGTTGTGCCAGGGTAGGTATAGGCTGGATATTAGGAAGAAGTTCTTCACAGAGAGAGTGGTTGGCATTGGAATGGGCTGCCCAGGGAGGTGGTGGAGGCACCGTCCCTGGGGGTCTTCAAGAGAAGCCTGGATGAGGCACTTAGTGCCATGGTCTGGTTGATTGGTTAGGGCTGGGTGCTAGGTTGGACTGGATGATCTTGGAGGTCTCTTCCAACCTGGTTGATTCTATGATATGATATGATTCTATGATATCTATGATATGATATTAAAATGTCTTTTTTTCCAACAAAATAGGGGAGAGAAAATAGAAATACTCTAATGAATGGATTTAAATTTTAAGTTCCTATTAATCTAGAAGCTTTTCTCCTTTGGAGAGATTCCCAAGCTGCCTGAACATTGTGCTGGGCAACCTGCTCTGATTCATGTCCTGGACAGATCATAGAATTATAGAATCAAGCAGGTTGGAAGAGACCTCCAAGCTCAGCCAGTCCAACCTAGCACCCAGCCCTGGACAATCAACCAGACCATGGGACTAAGTGCCCCAGCCAGGCTTGGCTTCAACACCTCCAGGGACAGCAACTCCACCACCTCCCTGGGCAGCCCATTCCAATGCCAATCACTCTCTCTGACAACAACTTCCTCCTAACATCCATCCTAGACCTCCCCTGGCACAACTTGAGACTGTGTCCCCTTCTTCTGTTGCTGCTTGCCTGGCAGAAGAGACCAACCCCACCTGGCTACAGCTTTTGTCTCAAATGTAACATTTTGTTTGATCCTCTGAAATGAGTGTTTTTCTGAGAGTGAGGACCTGGAGGGCTCATTTCAGTGTAAAGGTGGAACACTTTTCAGTTCAGATCATCTTTTTTTCTAAAACCCTACTATTCACATGGGTCTAGTGATGAGCTCTGATTCTTTGCTTTTTAATAGGGGTGAGTACCTTAACTAAAAGCACTTTGTCTCTAGGAAAAATCCAGCCCCAAAACATGAGGTTCACACATCATTTCCAGTAATGTGCTACCAGACTGATTATGGCATCTCTTAAGCATGTGTGAGGAGGGAGGGGGGAAGCAGTAAACAAGTACCTAGCATGTATTTTTAAGAGCAGGTGGCTTAATCTTCTACTAAATAAAGCAATAATTCCAGCATATTCTGGTGATTACAGATAATAGTCATCCAGGTAATATTAGCTTTTTCAGGTGTGGCACCTTGTTCTAGGTGTTGTAACCTGTCGTTTACTCCTTCAGTGTCTTCAAGTTTACTTAGTAATTGCTTTGCTGAAAACCAGATTATATATTATTTAGCTGTCAGCTGTGTTGGAGAAGTGCCAAATGTTACCCAATAAACAACAGGGAGATCAAGTCAGGCATGAAGCAAGGACTCAACTTGTTTTCTTGTGAGATGGTTGATATTGGACAGAAGTTCTGAGCTGAGTCTTTCTGCCTTTGCTTTATTGTACAAGTGGACTTAGAAACTTTAACTTCTCACTTAAACAGCAGACAGAACTATCTTAGCTATCAAAAATTGACCCTCAAACTACTTTGATTTGAGGAAAAGCTCCAAGCAGTCCTCAGTTCAGCAAGGTGCTTCTAGATGAAGAAGTGTATTTTCTCAGTGTAACTTAAGGTCCATAAAACTAGTTGGAAGCATCTCATGGTCAATGCCTTTCAGAATCAGAACAAGAATCCCTCTTGAAGCTTCCCTTTGAGCAAAGCAGAGAAACTCACTGACCCCTGGTTTGGGTCACACCCCCTGTGCTCAGCACTGCTCAGGCCACCCCTGGAGTGCTGTGTCCAGTTCTTGGGCTCCTCAATTCAAGAGAGATGTTGAGGTGCTGGAAGGTGTCCAGAGAAGGGCAGCAAGGCTGGGGAGGGGCCTGGAACACAGCCCTGTGAGGAGAGGCTGAGGGAGGTGGGGGTGTGCAGCCTAGAGAAGGGGAGGCTCAGGGCAGACCTCATTGCTGTCTACAGCTGCCTGAAGGGAGGCTGTAACCAGGTGGGGTTGGTCTCTTCTGCCAGGCAATCAGCAACAGAACAAGGGGACACAGTCTCAAGTATTATCCAACCCTGATAATACTGTGATACTGTGATACTGTGAAGTTGTGCCAGGGGAGGTCTAGGCTGGATGTGAGGAGGAAGTTGTTGGCAGAGAGAGTGATTGGCATTGGAATGGGCTGCCCAGGGAGGTGGTGGAGTTGCTGTCCCTGGAGGTGTTGAAGCCAAGTCTGGTTGGGGCACTTAGTGCCATGGTCTGGTTGATTGGCCAGGGCTGGGTGCTAGGTTGGATTGGATGATTTTGGAAGCCTCTTCCAGTCTGGTTGATTCTATGATAAGCTCCTGAGCATTAAAGTAAGGAAGTTCTATCAGTGCTGTGATACAGCCAGGCAACAGAGACAAGACAAAACCACCAAGGAAGTCCATGATGTGATCAAGGCTGGGAATAGGCTGTTTGGTCTTGAAAACCTTTAAGGGCTTCAGGGGCCTGGGTTGTATGCTTGCATTGAGAGCTCTCATGTCCCTTTTGTGAAGGGTTTTTTGAGTCAAACAAGTAAGCATTTAAACTAGCAGGCTGCCTCATTTCCCATCCCCTTGGAGTGTTCTCCAGCAGAAGCAAGCTAGGCAGAAAGGAGGCCGTGGCACAATGGCTGGTCGGTCAAGTGAGTCCTTACAGCCTCTTGTGCCATTCACATCCATCACAACAGCTTGTGGGCAGAGAGCAGGAGTGGAAACTATTTGGAGGGTGTACTTCCCACCCTTCCCTCCTGCGCTACTCTGCCTGAAGCAACCTGTTTGATCCCATATATGTTATTTTCCCTGTCGGAAAATGACTCCCGCTCCAAACAGGATTAGGGAGCTTGGCAAAGGGAGGGTGAATTTAATTATAGGACAAACCAACATTCCCTCCCCCAGGAGCCTTGGCTTTGGCTGTCACTTCTGATGCTTACTCTCTATAAATGCTATCTGGTTGGCCTGTGCTCCTTTTCATCTGATAAGATGACATCTTTTGCACTCTTGTCTGTAAAGATTTCAGATGCTGATGGATTAAAACAGGCAATCTGCAGAACACAGTGAGTGATGCTTTTAACTATGCTGAAATTACAGCATTAGCTTGACATCTCATCTAAGTTTAGACACTTTGAAGCACCTAAAGTATGAGGAAAGTCTTTCCAGGCTTTTCCCATTGGATGGAGCAAGACAAATCTCCGCTCAGGTGTAAGGAGGATTGAATTTTCAGCACAGATTTAGTTTTCTCTTCCATCTGCTGAAAGAACATACAGTGACAAAGGTCCTAATGACAGCTGAGATGAAACTGGATATTACAGGGGGGAAATAGATTACTTTATTGACAGTTATCACATGTCCTTAACTTTGTGCACACTAAAGAGTTGCACTGTAATGCATCATTCTGGGAATCTGAGGTTGATTGTTTCACAAACCTTAGCATTCTTGCAAGCTGAGATGCTTTCATGTTCCTTTCCAATGAACAGGTAGGACAGACTGCTACAGTGTCCAGAGCTTTAGAGTCCTGAGGGGGCAGTCCTGAGGGGGCAGTACTGAGGGTCTCTCATTAGTCTTTGCACCCTGGCTGAAAAATAAAGGGCAAAAAAAGCTCTCTTCCTTGCCTTCAGGTAGCCCAGGTTGAAAGCCCCATTTTTTTTTGTCCATAAATAGAAGGGAGCTGTAGAAAAATCCCATTCATGCTGGCTCTGCAAAGAAGCTGTTTTCATTAAGCAGATAATTGTCCTGACAAATTACACAAAGTTCTAAGTCTTACTGTTGTCACCAGCACTCGGTGAAGGTCTTCTCTCCATGCATCTGCTCCTGACAACCAAAGTTAACAGATGTCTGCACAGATTATGAAGGAGTAAAACAACACTAAGTTAGAAACAATGACAAATGGGTATGTCAAGGGGTGAAAGGAGGTCAAGGAAAAGTCAAAATAGGAATTTCAGTACTGCTTGATGGATCTTACCTGGTATTCTCTCTCAGTATATTGGGATTGGGGCAATGAAAGACTAGGATCCTGTCCAGCAGTTGTCTCACCTGTAGCATTTTAGGTGCAAGTCCCAGCCACGTGAGAAAGATCAATCCCTATGCTGACAGCAGAACATAACTGAGGGCAGAACTGGGGAACAGCAGCCTTATAGTTCTGTACTGAACAGATACTGGAGGGAATCCAGCTCATCAGAAGTGCTCTAAGACACACACTTGGTGTTTTTTCTGAGTTTCTATGGCCTGGTCTAGAGCTTGTGTAAACTGAAGAAAAAAAGACTCCTACTGGATTCAAGAGCATTTATCAAGTTGTTGCTAACAGCTGAGTGAGCAGTTGCATTTCTGTGTACTGTTTTCATCCTGAATGAAAGCAAAGCAAACCTTTATCAGATGAAACAGACATTCCTTGTTTCATCCTCATCAGAATGGTTTAGAAGATTGCTCTGGTTATTTCCTTTCAACATGATGTCAAGGGTTAGAGCTAGGCTCTCCACCTGATGAGTGCTCTCTAGGACACCCCTCTCCCCTCTCCCAAAAGGGAAGTGAATAAAAAATGGAGAGAGCTTAATAAGTTGGGAAACTAAACCAGATTGAATGGAAATAAGAACAATACAATTAAACAGAGACAAACCAACACAAAGCACAAACTCTGATGGCAATAATTGTCACCTTCACCACCGGTGCTGGGGAAGTCTAAGGCTGGACTCAGTGGCAGATGGGGATTGGATTCAGGAATTAGATTCTGGAAGTGGATTCAGGGACACAGAGGTTGACATTGAAGGCAGAAGGTGCATAGTCTTCCATGGACACCTACCACTGAAGAAGAGGCTTTTCATGTCATGTCATAGAATCAACCAGGTTGGAAGAGACCTCCAAGATCATCCAGTCCAACCTAGCACCCAGCCCTATCCAATCAACCAGACCATGGCACTAAGTGCCTCATCCAGTCCTTTCTTGAAGACCCCCAGGGACGGTGCCTCCACCACCTCCCTGGGCAGCCCATTCCAATGCCAATCACTCTCTCTGTGAAGAACTTCTTCCTAATATCCAGCCTATACCTACCCTGGCACAACTTGAGACTGTGTCCCCTTGTTCTATTGCTGGTTGCCTGGGAGAAGAGGCCACCCCCCACCTGGCTACAATGCCCCTTCAGGCTTGACCCTGGTAACCCTTCAACTTCATACTGAATAAGGTGCCCATGAGAAGGAATCCCCTCAGGGTCACCTGTCCTGTCTATTACCCCATGCAGATACCACAACATTTAGCAGTGGCCTTGTTCTGCACAAGAGCAAGTATCAGCAGGAGCTTTACTGCACCGTAACCCTGACCATCAGTGTTCTCAGCACTAGGAGCAGCCTGTGAGAACATGCTGGGGAACTTCAGAAAAGGCCACCCCTGAGAAGAGATTGAGCTGAGAAGCCAAATCCCTGTACAAAATTAGTTCTGTTCTAGCTCAAACCAGGACACGTGAATGTAAAAAGTGACAGAGTTCAATCTTGGAGGTGGGAAAACACATTTCTTGTGGGACATGTTAATCTAATCACATCTTCATTTCCCTTGAGAATACAGTTGTGTGCTGATAGGTGTTAGCTGAGGGATTTTAAAAGCCATTGTAATGTAAGAAAATTAAGACTCCAGAGTAGGGATTTTCTGGTACACTTTGGCCACAGCAACCCCAAGCAGTGCTACAGGCTAGGGACAGAGGAAGAATGGGACCCGGGGTTGCTGGGAGATAGTAGCTGAAGATGAGGCAGCAGTGCCCAGGTGGCCAAGAAAGCCAACAGCATCCTGGGCTGGCTCAGGAGCAGTGTGGGCAGCAGGACAAGGGAGGTTCTTCTGCCCCTGTGCTCAGCACTGCTCAGGCCACACCTTGAGTGCTGTGTCCAGTTCTGGGCTCCTCAATTCAAGAGAGATGTTGAGGTGCTGGAAGGTGTCCAGAGAAGGGCAGCAAGGCTGGGGAGGGGCCTGGAACACAGCCCTGTGAGGAGAGGCTGAGGGAGCTGGGGGTGTGCAGTCTGGAGAAGAGGAGGCTCAGGGCAGACCTCATTGCTATCTACAACTGCCTGAAGGGAGGCTGTAGCCAGGTGGGGTTGGTCTCTTCTGCCAGGCAAGCAGCAACAGAAGAAGGGGACACAGTCTCAAGTTGTGCCAGGGGAGGTCTAGGCTGGTTGTGAGGAGGAAGTTGTTGTCAGAGAGAGTGATTGGCATTGGAATGGGCTGCCCAGGGAGGTGCTGGAGTCACTGTCCCTGGAGGTGTTGAAGCAAAGCCTGAATGAGGCACTCAGTGCCATGGTCTGGTTGACTGGCTAGGGCTGGGTGCTAGGTTGGACTGGCTGAGTTTGGAGGTCTCTCCCAACCTGGTTGATTCTATGATTCTGTGCTTTCCAGCACTAAAAAATGCCGAGCAGGAAGAGAAAGAAAAGATCAAAATAAACTTTGTGGGTTCTTTGCTTACATTTAACCCCCAAGCAACCCTCCTCCCCCCAGCCCCACACCACAACACTTTAAACTTGTGCAACTCTTTTTCTGCTATCTTCATTTGCCACAAGAGGACTTCCAGTAATTTCTTATCAACTTTTGTGTGCTTTGTGTTTTATAATTGTAGAATTAATTAAGAGTTTTTGTTTGAATTTGAAACTTGACTAATTGAGAGTGAAACAGGGATGTTAAACAATGAGAGAATAATCAAGACAAAACTTATTTTACTAACTCTCACTTTATTTCTTTCTTCCTTGCACCCCATCTTTATCTTCCATTTCCATATTTCAAACCAACTGGCCTCAGTTCTTGCTGTTTACATGTCAGTAAATGTTTCTTCACATGCAGTAATTACTGTAGAAGTAAAATTATGCAAATTAGACTTTTCCCTTCCTTCTACTGTTTCTTCATCTGGTGGAACAGTAAAAAAGTGCCTGAGTTGAGTTTCGTTAGTTTTGCAACCAGGAAGATTCTCAGGAGCTCTGAAGACTGCTGCTCATTGGTGCAGGTGGTGCAACTTCTAACTTCCTAATATCTCAGGCAAGGGAAAGATGAGTGTTTAAGTATTAGCAATGGAATGTCAAAGGGAACAAAGGTCTTCTGAGCAGGGGTTAAAGTAATGTCTAGAATGCTTTGATTCTGGTCTTGGCTTCCCACAGATTTCATCTCCCTGTAAATCTCCCAATGTTGTGTTTCTTGTCTTCAATACCTCTTTTGCCTCTGTCAAGGGTTAGGGCTGGGCCAGCCACAAAGGAGGGACAGCCACTCTCTATGAACCTCTCTCCTTTCCCAAAGGGAAGAGAAAGGCAATAAGGGAGAGAGCCTGATGGCTTGGGAAAGAAACCAAAACACCTTGAATGGAAATAATAACAATACAATGAAACAGGTACACATAGATACCAACCAAAACTGTTGGAGTGAGTCCAGAGGAGGACCACAAAGATGCTCAGAGGGCTGCAGCAGCTCTGCTGTGAGGACAGGCTACAAGAGTTGGGGCTCTTCAGCCTGGAGAAGAGAAGGCTTCAAAGTGACCTTGGAGTGGCCTTCCAGTATCTGAATGGGGCTACAGGAAGCCTGAGGAGGGATTACTGACAAGGTCTTGTAATGACAGAACAAGGGGGAATGGGTTTGAACTGGCAGAGGGGAGATTGAAAGTAGCTGTTAGGAAAGGGTTCTTTGCAGTGAGGGTGGTGAGACACTGGCACAGGTTGCCCAGGGAGGTTGAGGAGCACAGAAGCACCCAATGTGATCTTTGATCACATTGGGTGCTTCTGTGCTCCTCAGCCTCACTGGAGGTGTTGAAGGTCAGGTTGGATGAAGCCTTGAGTGACCTGTTCTAGCGGGAGGTGTCCGTGTCTATGGCAGGGGGTTGGAACTGGATGAGCTTTGAGGTCCTTTCCAACCTAAACCATTCCATGATTCTAATATCAAGCCCAACCGCTTGATGGTAATGATGCCACCATCACCACTGATGCTGTGGGCAGGCACTGGAGAAGTCCCACATGGGACTCAGCAGAAGACAGAAACTGCATTCAGGAATAGAAAGTGTTGAAAAGTCTGAGCTGAAAAGTCAAATCTCTGAAGAATCCTGTTCTAGATCGACCCAGGACAGCCTCATAGGTTTTTTGCATCTTCAGGTGTGGACATGCTATGCCTAACACACAGTGAGTGGCTCCTCCCCTGGCTGGCTATGGGTGGGGACCTTACTGGGGCTAGTTCTGGTTCAGCCTTCTCCACTTGATACTCACCTGCAGCAAGACAGGTTTATCATGAACAGAGATCACAAAACGCAGCCTAGCTGTATCTAGAGAGATGTTGAGGTGCTGGAAGGTGTCCAGAGAAGGGCAACAAAGCTGGTGAAAGGCCTGGAACACAAATCCTATGAGGAGAGGCTGAGGGAGCTGGGATTGTTTAGCCTGGAGAAGAGGAGGCTCAGGGGTGACCTCACTGCTGTCTACAACTACCTGAAGGGAGGTTGTAGCCAGGTGGGGTTGGGCTCTGCTGCCAGGCAACCAGCAACAGAACAAGGGGACACAGTCAGGGGAAGTCTAGGCTGGATGTTAGGAGGAAGTTGTTGGCAGAGAGAGTGATTGGCATTGGAATGGGCTGCCCAGGGAGGTGGTGGAGTTGCCATACCTGGAGGTGTTGAAGCCAAGCCTGGCTGGGGCACTTAGTGCCATGGTCTGGTTGATTGTCTAGGGCTGGGTGCTAGGTTGGACTGGCTGAGCTTGGAGGTCTCTTCTAACCTGGTTGATTCTATGATTCTATGTCCTAGAGATAAGATTCTAAATACATTACTCATAAATGGAACTGTCAGTGGCTAACAAGGTCACCAGGCTCAACCCACAGTGTGGTTGGTTCTACATCCTTCCAAATGGGGCAGATTTGGCCTTGCTGTGAGACCTCCTCGCACCTGGTGTAGTGATGTTTATGGTAGTAATTATTATTCAGAGAGCATTTGGGTTAAAAGCCTGTCTTGCATACAGATGATTATGTCACCCTGAAGAGCTTGTGGAGTGGGACTACCCAGCAATATCTTTCTACCAAGCCACAGGTTAAGGGTTTGTCTGGCAGCTCCAGTCACAGCCCCCCCCCCATCCATCCAGGGCTTCTGTGCCAGGCAGTGTACCACATTCAGCAAACCCACACTGCCCTGTGCTTGACTGCTTCAAGTCAGAACAGGAGAACAACCTTCAGTAACAACACGATGCAGGGGCAGAGCTGTAAGGAGTTCCTATTCCTGTCAAAGCCCAAAGAGGGTGATAGCCTTGCTCAAAGGGGGAGTATCAGATATAGCCTGGACTGGAGTGCTAGAGAGCTGTGGTTTTGCTATTGGAAATCTGTGCTCCTGCCTTTGCTGCTTCCAGAATGGGGGTTACCTGATGGTCGTGGTGACAATTCTGCACAACAATGGTGGTTCAGTAAGTGTTCTTATCAACACTGCTGCCTTCTCTCAGTATTAAATCTTATTTTAGCAACATTTTATACCAGATACATACATAAAAAAGTCCATAAAATCATGGAATTGTTTCGGTTGGAGAAGACCTTTTAAGATCATCAAGTCCAATCATTATCTAAGAACTTTAAGACCATCAAGTCCAATCATTATCTAAGAACTTTAAGACCATCAAGTCCAATCATTATCTAACCCTGTGCCAAACCATATTCCTTGGCATCATGTCTACACAGCTTTTAAACACCTCCAGGGATGAAGACTCCATCACTTTCCAGGCAGCCCTTTCCAGGGCTTGAAAACAATTTTGGAGAAGAAAATTGTTTCTAATGTCCAACTTCAACTTCCTCTGGTGCAGCTTGAAGCTGTTTCTTCTTGTCCTATTGCTTCTTACTTGGGAGAAGAGAGTATACTCCACCTCACTGCAACACCGTTTCAGGTAGTTGTAGAGAGGGAGAAGGTCTCCCTTCTGTCTCTTTTTGTCCACACTAAGCAACTGAGGTTCTCTCAGCTATTTCACAGGATCACAAGATCACAGGATGCCAGGGGTTGGAAGGGACCCAAGGAGATCGAGTCCCCCCTCCCCCCCCGCCAGAGCAGGACAATACTATCTAACAGATCACAGAGGAACACATCCAGACAGGCCTTGAAAGGCTCCAGAGAAGGAGACTCCACAGCCTCTCTGGGCAGCCTGTGCCAGTGCTCTGGGACCCTTACAGGAAAGAAGTTCCCCCTTGTGTTGAGGCAGAACCTCCTGTGTTGCAATTTACACCCATTGCTGCTTGTCCTGCCCCAGGGAGCAGTGAGCAGAGCCTGTCCCCCCTCTCCTGACCAGCCTTCTCCTAAGGTTTCTGCTCTAGGTCCTTCACCATCTTTCTTTCCATTCTCTGGACTTGCTCCAGCACCTCAGTATCCTTCTTACAGCAAGGCCCCCAAAATGAACCCAGTACTGAAACATTTTATTGTGAGTTTCAGGTACCCTTTGGAGCCATGGCTATTTTCACTTTGAAGTGCTGTGATAGCACACAGAAGCCAATGAGAAGATAAAGTCGGTAGTGAAAATACATGAGCCTGAAGGCTGAGTGCAAACCAGCATCAGCCAATATCTCTAGGGAAGATACATGCTGTCCAGCCACTGCAGGGTTTAATCCAGTCTGATCAGACATCAGAATATTTTTGTCTGTGGAGCACACTGAATTAGGGTCAAACAGGCTGCCCAGAGAGGTTGCCAAGTCTCCTTCTTTGGAGGAGATGAGATGCAATCCTGGGCAACCTGCTGTGGGTGACCCTGCCTTAGCAGAGGGGTCGGACTGGGTAGTGTGGAGAGGTCCATTGTGGTTCTGTAATTTGTCTCTTACCTTCAGACAGCAGAGTTAAAGGCGCCGTGTAGTCCTTAATATGCTGGAGGAAGGCTGCTCTCTAGTGTTCAGTGTCACAGTGACTCTGGGAAAGGCTGGAGTCATGTACCCTGCACACTGCTGCTGGCAGTCATCATTTTCATGGGATGTAGGCTGCTGTGACTCGCAGCAGTGGCAGCAATTTGATGCAGGGCATTTCACCAGCTTTATTTGTGGAGACTCTGCTCTCTCTCCTTCATTTGTGTCACCTCTGAATGTTTAGCCAAGGTTAAATCCTCCATCCAGCCTCCACCAGTTGCTAGCAGGGGACTGGCAGCTGTGGCCAATGCCAAAAGGAGATATTCTGGGTTTATTTTTTTAAATAAGTAAGATGAGCAGATAGAAAAGCAAAATGTCACATCACTGCTGCAAATGCTGACAGGCACTGGATGGACAGGCACTGAAGATGAGGCAGCAGTGTGCCCAGGTGGCCAAGAGAGCAAACAGCATCCCGGGCTGGCTCAGGAGCAGTGTGGCCAGTAGGACGAGGGAGGTTCTTCTGCCCCTGGACTCAGCACTGCTCAGGCCACACCTTGAGTACTTTGTCCAGTTCTGGGCTCCTCAATTCAAGAGAGATGTTGAGGTGCTGGAAGGTGTCCAGAGAAGGGCAATGAAGCTGGTGAGGGGCCTGGAAGACAAACCCTATGAGTAGAGGCTGAGGGAGCTGGGGATGTGCAGCCTGCAGAAGAGGAGGCTCAGGGCAGAGCTCATTGCTATCTACAGCTCCCTGAAGGGAGGCTGTAGCCAGGTGGGGTTGGGCTCTTCGGCCAGGCAAGCAGCAATAGAACAAGGGGACAGAGTCTGAAGTTGTGTCAGGGGAGGTCTAGGCTGGCTGTGAGGAGGAAGTTGTTGTCAGAGAGAGTGATTGGCATTGGAATGGGCTGCCCAGGGAGGTGGTGGAGTCACTGTCCCTGGAGATGTTGAAGCCAAGCCTGGATGAAGCACTTAGTGCCATGGTCTGGTTGATTGACTAGGGCTGGGTGCTAGGTTGGACTGGCTGAGCTTGGAGGTTTCTTCCAACCTGCTTGATTCTCTGATTCTCTGATTCTATGACTGGATGATGCTGGTGGTCCTTTCCAGGCATAGTGATTCATGGTGATGAGATGTTGTGCTGAGGGATTTGGTTTAGTCAGGGACTTGTCAGGGTGAAACTAATGATTGGACTGGATGAGCTTGAAGGGCTTTTCCAATCTAGGAAATTCTATGATTCTGTGACTAAAAGCCCTGTAGGAGAGCAATTATCTGCATCAGGGCTGGGAAGAGCAGAAGAGGTAGGTTCAGGAGAGCAACATCTCTAGCAGAAGAAAACCCACGGCATTCAAAGACTGAAGCTATACCTTGTGCAAGCTTTCACTCATGTCTGTGATGCCCTCTGCAGGACATGGTCCTGTGGACCAAATGTTTTACAGTTGCAGCTGTGTTGATAGTTATAAACTGATCTGAATAAATGAGTTAAGAATAAAAATGAGGAACATTTGTTAAATAGCAGCCATAACTAGCACACAGGCCTCCCACCTGCAGCTGTTTCCCTACCCTGCTGCCTGGCCACAGGATATTTCAAGGCCCACACAGAAATGAAGCTTAGTTAATGGAGTCATGAGTCATGCTGAAGGGTATGGTTTCCCTCTCTATATACTAGCACATCAGACTACTCATCCCATAGCTTCTCAGTGCTATTGATTGACAGTGTACTAGTTGATGTTTCATATTGTACTTGGAGATACTCCATAATTCCTAATAGATAAATTGAGCTCTGACTTTGGTGTCCAAACAGAGATAGATACATAGAACCGTAGCAAGTGGGATAGGCAGTGCCAACCCAACCCTGATTGATAATATCCAAGCTATCATGAAAATCAGAGGAGATATAAGTTGGTCATTAGGGTATCTAAGCCCTGGAACAGGCTGCCCAGGGATGTGGTGAAGTCACCTTCCCTGGAGGGATTACTTAGTGCCATGGTCTGGTTGATTGGCTAGGGCTAGGTGCTGGGTTGGGCTGGATGATCTTGGAGGTCTCTTCCAAGCTGGTTGATTCTATGATTGAAATGATGTAGAGGTATGGCTTAGTGGTGGACTTGGCAGTGTTAGGTTAATGCCTGGACTCTTAAAAGTCTTTTCCAATCTTTAAGATTCTATTCTACAAAAGGCCTCCAAGGATATCACAACCTCTTGGTGATCTGTTAATTATCCTCCCTATGGCAAAGCTTTTCTTAAGAGCTAAATTCATAGAAACATAGAATCAACCAGGTTGGAAGAGACCTCCAAGTTCATCCAGGCCAACCTAGCACCCAGCCCTAGACAACCAACCAGACCATGGCACTAAGTGCCCCAGCCAGGCTTTGCTTCAACACCTCCAGGGACAGTGACTCCATCTGCCAGGAGAGGTCTAGGCTGGAATCTGGGAGGAAATTCTTGCCAGAGAGAGTGATTTGCCTTTGGAATGGGCTACCCAGGGAGGTTCCCTCTTCTCTTGCAGATACAAGTTTCCCACTGCCTTTAGGAGATGGAAGGAGCACCTGATTGTCCTCAGGCAGCAGTTCAGCTGAGACAGAGAAAACAGAAGAGCCTCTGACCCTACTGGTGCTTCATGGGGCAGGTGGCAAAGCTCATGGCATTGCTGGCCTTGGAGGTAGTGTGAGGAGCAATATGTTTCTCCAAAACCAATGTCAATAACTCTTTAGAATCAGGGAAGCTGGTGAGCAGAGCTGGTTTTCTTATCAGGAGGAGGGAAAGCCTGGATTAATCTAATTGGCAATTGTCTTTTTCATTTTAGGGGTGAGAGAACATGTGGAATTCATGGATGGTGACATTAGAATTAGCAGTTCTGTGTCTCACTGAATGTGTGGTGGGAAAATGCCAGGAGAAAAATGTTCACTTCTGTTGTAATTAGGAAAGCAATCTGTAGAAAATCTGAAGGTGTCTGGCTTCAAATTAGTTCCAGACTCTCTTGCTGCCACTTGAAACCATTATCTGCTGAAGGCATAGATTCCAAGGACCCACCTGATTCACCATGAGTCAGAAGTGTGGAAGTCATTGGAAGGTGAGCATCAAGAGTATCTTGGCTTATAAGCCACTGTAAAGTAGCAGCCTTCTGCATTCCACAGGGAAAAGTGTGGGCAACAAGAGGAGGGCAAGGGCATACCACAGAGTGAATATGGACTACTGGAATTCCTTCAGAATCATAGAATCATAGAATCATAGAATCATAGAATCATAGAATCAACCAGGTTGGAAGAGACCTCCAAGATCATCGAGTCCATCCTAGCACCCAGCCCTAGCCAGTCAACTAGACCATGGCACTGAGTGCCTCATCCAGGCTTTTCTTGAAGACCCCCAGGGACGGTGCCTCCACCACCTCCCTGGGCAGCCCATTCCAATGCCAATCACTCTCTCTGTGAAAAACTTCCTAACATCCAGCCTAGACCTACCCTGGCACAACTTGAGACTGTGTCCCCTTGTTCTATTGCTGGTTACCTGGGAGAAGAGGCCACCCCCCACCTGGCTACAATGCCCCTTCAGGTAGTTGTAGACAGTAATAAGATCACCCCTGAGCCTCCTCTTCTCCAGGCTAAACAGGCCCAGCTCCCTCAACCTCTCCTCATAGGATTTGTGTTCCAGGCCCCTCACCAGCTTCGTTGCCCTTCTCTGGACATGTTCCAGTACCTCAACATCTCTCTTGAATTGAGGGGCCCAGAACTGGACACAGCACTCAAGGTGTGGCCTGACCAGTGCTGAGTACAGGGGAAGAATAACCTCCCTTGTCCTACTGGCCACACTGTTCCTGATGCAGGCCAGGATGCCATTGGCTCTCTTGGCCACCTGGGCACACTGCTGGCTCATCTTCAGCTTACTATCTATCAGTACCCCCAGGTCCCTTTCCTCCTGGCTGCTCTCCAGCCACTCAGTCCCCAGCCTATAGCGCTGCTTGGGGTTATTGTGGCCGAAGTGCAAGCTATAACCACATCTGCCAAATGCTGACTGGTCTGATAGGGTTCCATTAGTGTGAAAAAGTCAATCTCCTCCATAACAATTAGTGAAACAGTGTTCCAAAGGCTGTTCTGGGCAAACTTAGATGTCAGTTTGGCTCTTTGCTGGGGAGCAAGGGGCTACTTGTGAAGGATGCTCTTTAACCCTGCTGTGCTAGTTAGAAGCAAGCTGGAATGTTTTGGTAAAAGAACCAGATAACAGGCAGTGGAATGAAAAACATGGTGTCTCCTTCTCTCACAGTTATGCTGAGAACTCTGTGAAGAAGAAAGACTTTTTCTCCTTTTTGTCTTTCACTTCTACCTTTGCCTTCAGACCTGGTCACATCTCATTAACCTTGCTCCTACTAACCTTGCTCCCTAACCTCTTGGCCAAACCTCTCTTCTTCCTGAGAACTGGGGTTAGGTTTGAGAGGGGCTGGGGAAGGTGTTGGGGTGGTTTGAAAGCCCCTCCTGGGGACTCAGGTTTCTGGGAGGGGAGTTGTGCTTTTGTATTGTGTATCCTTTGTATATTTCTGTATATAACTGTATATAACTGTATATATTGTAAATAGCTGCTTGTAAATGCTGCTAGCTGTAAATAAATTGCTTCATCTATATTCCCAGGGTCCGTCTGAGTTAGCTGGGGCAAATACAAAGTGTGGGGGGGGGGCGGGTAAGAGCCCAAACCATCACACCTGCTCTATGCAGTGTGCACAGGCTTCTTATGAGTTGAAGACTCTGGTGGCATGTAGTGAACTGTTAAAGTGATCTAACAAGTTAAAGTGATCTAACAATTCCTCATGAAGGAGAACAGGTCTTCTGAGGAATGCCTGAAGGAAGTGGGATGGTTTAATCTGGAGAAAAGGATGCTCAGGGGATACCTCTCTACTCTCAACAGCTATCTAAAAGGAGCTTGGAGTGAAGTGGGGTTACTCTTTGCCCAAGTAACAGGTGGTAGGGTGAGAGGAAATGGCCTCAACTTGCATCGGGGGAAGTTTAGGTTGGTTATTAGGAGAATCCTCTGCACTGGAAAGGTTATCAAATGCTAGGGCAGGCTGCCCAGGGAAGTGGCTGACTCATCCTGTCAGAGTTTAGGCAGAACTGAAAAGAACAGGCAGGGTAATGTTAGGTCATCCTTATAAGGAGGCACAGCTGCAGAGAAGTGGCCTTGGGAGGCTAGCAGAGAAGCTGCTCTCTGTAGCTGAGCTGTGCAAGGGGGCAGGCAGATCAGCCCTGGGAGCAAGCAGATGTTGTGGCTGGCTGCGCAAAGGGGGATTAAGGGGGGTGGTTGGTCAGGTCTGTCTCTATGCATGTGGACAGCCCATGCTCTGCTGTGTGAGCCTATCAGAATACATGCCCCTGTACCAAATCTATGATATAAGCACTGACTGAGCTTCAATAAATGGATTGAGCACCTATGAACCATATTGGTACGAGCTCCTGTCTTTCCCACTCCTGCACAGCCCAACACCATCCCTAGGGGTGTTTCAAAGGCACAGAGATGTGGTGCTGGAGGACATGGATTAGCACCAGATCTGGTAGAGTTAGATAGTGGCTGGACTAAGTGAACTTAAGAGGCCTTCCCATCCAAAATGTTTTTATGATTCTATGACTAGTAACCATGTGATAATGAGAAGAGAAACAAACTTTAGGTGTAGTTTGGTATTAGAAGTAATTGGTGCAAAAAATAAACACATCCCCCAGTGACTGTAATAGCTCTTGTAACTTAAAACACATTTATCTGGAGAATAGGTTGTTGGCACATTCACAACAGATCCATGCTTATTACTTCAGACAGGCAATTTTTTTTTGGCACAGTTGTTAGAAACTAAAGGCCTATCAATGTCTGTGACTTGAGGTAATTTTCTTCTATACTTCTATAGTGAATTCTTTTTAACCTGTACTTCTCCAATTAAAATCTGAATCACTTTAAATGACATTAGAATTGGTTTCATTTTTGAGAAACAAAACCAATGTCATTTTTGTCACCAATGTGCACATTTCTAAGCTAGAAATTTTCTTCTATACTTCTATAGTGAATTCTTTTTAACCTGTACTTCTCCAATTAAAATCTGAATCACTTTAAATGACATTAGAATTGGTTTCATTTTTGAGAAACAAAACCAATGTCATTTTTGAGGAACTAAACCAATGTGCACATTTCTAAGCTAGAAAAGATGGGAGGCTTGATGTAGAAATGAGCTCCTTAAGTATTATTGTCTGGGTTTTTTTTCTAGATCAGTGACTTTCACCTAACATCAAGAATCCTAATATGTTTCTCTGCTTCTTCATCTCTGTGAAGCAGTAGTGTTGTGGAACAGCTATTTTCATTTCATAGTTCTTTTCTCATTGGAATGATGTTTTCATACCAAGATGAAACAGATAAAAGCAGGAACACTACTGAGGGGTGCAAAAGCCTGACCTTGTTAGGACAATTCTTAACCCAACACAAGCCCCTGCAGCAGTCTTATTACGTAAGCCTGGGGCTAGCAGGTAGAATAAGGCACCTTAAGCTGCAAAGCTGTCTTTGCAAGAATCAATATTCTCTCTATGTGTTCTTTGAAAACACTTTTGTCAAGAGCAAAACGAAGTATTTGCCCAGGGTTGTTTTCATAGTGGTTGTAGTAGTTTGTCATAGAATCATTAAGGTTGGAAAAGACCTCAAAGATCACTGAATTAAATCGTTAACCCAGCACTGCCAACTCCACCACCATACCGTGTCCCTCAGCAGCACATCTACATGTTTGCTGAGCACTTCCAGGGACAGCAATTCCACCACCTCCTGTTCCAGGGCTCGATAACCCTTTAGGGAAAGGTATTTTTCCTAGTGTCCCATCTAAACTTTCCCTTGCACAACCTGAGGCTGATTCTTCTCATCCTGTAATTTGTTACCTGGGAGGTTTGTTAGTTCTTTCATTTTTAAGTTGGTCTGATCTAATTCAAGAGGTTATTTATGTTGACTGTGCCCACAACCATAGTTTTACTTAAAAAAATTGTCTTATGGAAACTGTAGTTTCTTAATGCATGGTAGAAGATGAAGGCTGATGACAAGAAATGCAGAGTTATCTGGATTTATTGAAGACAGCATTGGCTGATCTAGAGCCAGCAGTGTGCCCATGGGGCCAAGAGAGCCAATGGCATCCTGGCCTGCATCAAGAGCAGTGTGGCCAAAAGGACAAGGGAGGTTCTTCTGCTCAGCACTGCTCAGGCCACACCTTGAGTGCTGTGTCCAGTTCTGGGCTCCTCAATTCAAGAGAGATGTTGAGGTGCTGGAAGGTGTCCAGAGAAGGGCAACAAAGCGGTGAGGGGAACAGAGCCCTGTGAGGAGAGGCTGAGGGAGCTGGGGGTGTGCAGCCTGCAGCAGAGGAGGCTCAGGGCAGAGCTCATTGCTGTCTGCAGCTCCCTGAAGGGAGGCTGTAGCCAGCTGGGGTTGGTCTCTTCTGCCAGGCAAGCAGCAACAGAAGAAGGGGACACAGTGTGAAGTTGTGGCAGGGGAGTTGAGGCTGGATGTAAGGAGGAAGTTGTTGTCAGAGAGAGTGATTGGTGTTGGAATGGGCTGCCCAGGGTGGTGGTGGAGTTGCCATCCCTGGAGGTATTCAAGAAGAGACTGGATGAGGCACTGAGTGCCATGGTCTGGTTGATTATCTGGGGCTGGGTACTAGGTTGGAGTGGATGATCTTGGAGGTGTCATCCAACCTGCTTGATTCTATGATTCTATGATAAAGTCAAGAAATATAAATGGGAATTCTCACTCTTGTTTTACCTTTTCCCCTACCAACAACTTGCTGCATTTAGCAGCCTCTCTGCTTTCACCCCTCTATTGGTAAAGTGGATTTTATTGCTTCTCCCAAATAAAAGAAAAATATTTAATGTTTGCTAAGTCCTTTGGAATCTTCAAAGAAGGATGCAGGAACTTGAAATGAGACAAATCTGTTTTTAAAGGAATCCAATGCTGCCTGTGCACTACAAAGGGTTATTTTGGAAGCTGGTGGTGCATGCCTCCTGCTGCTGCCAACAAGGAATGCATTTCACTGAGATCTAGGAATGTTTGTTGAATTATAAAACAAATTTGCAGTCCAAAACTGCACTGGCACATATAGGAATTGCCTCCTGCTGTGTTTCAGATGGCCAGCCTGAGCAAACTGGCTCATGCAGGAGATGTTTGAACAACCATGAAAGAAGAGAAACTTTTCCAAAGGTTGCCCAACTTTTCACTGATTCCTGTCAATAGAGAGGTAAAAAAAAAAGGTAATAACTGAGAAAAACTGAGGAAGAGGCAATTCTTGTGTTCTGGCTTTGAAGGCCATTGGGATAGGTGTCTTAGGAAGAAGATACATTCCCTGGCCGAGCTCACTGTACAAGCTTTGAGGGCCTTTGGGATAGGTGTCTTAGGAAGAAGGCACATGCCCTGGCTGAGCTCACTGTAGCAACCTTGATGTTTCCCCTCCATCAGAAAGTTTTTAAGACCTTATTGGTACCGCTGCATGTGAAGAGCAACACTGTCTCAGCAGATGGAGCTCATCTCTTGAGCTCAAAATCTCTGGGTGAGTGTTGGCAGCACAGTTATGAGGAAAACCATCAGAATTTAATTTGTGTGTTCCTTCTCAGGAAGAGGAGATCCAAAAGGTGAAAGCATCAAACAACACGTACACTGAGACATCTGTGTACTGAGGGCATTGTAGTCCAGGTGTGAGACTAAATTAAACAGGAAGTAAATCTGAAACACACCCAGTGGGCATGTCAGGAGGCTGAGAAGCAGCTGCTTTCACCTGCCGACCCACCACTGTCATGCCACTTGCTGTTGTGGACTGCCATGGAGGCAGGGAATTAATGTGGCCCAGTCAGCAATTATAAAAAATAGAATGATTTCATTTTCCTGGAACCCTGCCCCCAAAACTATATACAAAACTAGTTTAGTTTGTTAACAGAGTCACTTCGATCAGGAATTTCTTCCAAAAGGACATCATAGATCAATGTAGATATTTAGGAAGTCAGGAAATGGCAAAGGCTAAGCTATAAACACAGCTTTACCCCACTAGCCATCAGGCTGAGCAGAAGATTAAGGGAACAGCAGGTCTTACTCACAGAGGTCAGATAGGCACTCGGCAATGATCCCTTGCTGGGTTCCTCTGCAGGAGCAGCCTTCTGATGCTGCAAGCAATATCCAGTCATAGAGATCCACACCGTAGAAGCCCTTAGGTGAGTGGCAGAGCTGCCAAACACAGAAATGTCTCAAGCATTTCTTCCTGAGTGGGATGGTCGTGGAATGATGCTGCCTTTGCAACGGCAGGAGAGAGCCAAAACTGCTAGGGTCCCTTAGTCCAGGAGGCAGCCAGGAAGTTGGCTACTGATAGGGTATGAGAGAGGGCAGTCCAGGTGTCACCATCTCTCTCTCAAAGGACCCCAGGGCTTGCCAAGCCTGCAGGTTTGCACAAAAGGGTGCAAAAGTTGGGAGAACCATCCTAAAGCAGGGACAGGATAAAACCAAGAGCCATACAAAAGGTAGGAGCCATCCAAAAGCAGGGAGGGTCCAGTCACGGCAGAAACCTGTCCTCCTTGGCACTCTGTTAAGGCAGAAGCTCTTACAAGACAGAGATTCTCCAGGTGGGAACCCCCAAGGTGGGAACCCTTGCTCTATTTATCCTTTTTCTAGACAAAGTGTCCATTTACCATCTATACTGGGTGTGAAAACCCAGCCAACCACCAGCCCTATTCCAGCATGGGCTTCCACATGAGTCAGCCCATGTGCAGAAAGGCAGCTTTTGCTGAACCCCCTCAAGCACACACAGCCAGGGGGGAGAGGGAAAGGGGGAAGTAGTTTTTGTGCCTTTTTCTCCCATTCAAGTCTGCAGAATGGAGGGAGAAGAAAGGAATTTGTGGTACCTCATGACATGGACCCAGCCTAATGCTGTTGTGCCACTTGCTGTTGTGGACCCAGCCTATTGCTACCCAATCTGGAGCAAATCTAGGACAGTTTGGGAAGGGTGGTGGATGAGGAACTGCCTTCACATAAGTGCTGCATTGCTGGGGTTTGAACAGAATTGAGCAGTCTGAAAACCAAAGAGAACAGTCAGGGTAATGCTAAGGTCACTCTGATAAGAAGCACAGCTGCTGGGAAGCAGCCTTGGGAAGCCTAGCAGAGAAGCTGAGAAAGTTAGCTGCTATCTGTAGCTGAGCTGTGCGAGGGGGCCTTGAAGGGGGGCAGGCTGGTCAGCCCTGGGAGTGTTTCTGTTAACAGAGCCTATCAAAAGTACACATGCCTGTATGGAATCCACTATATAACTACCACTCTTAGCTTCAATAAAGGGATTGACCTTCTATGTATCCTATTGGTATAAGCTGGTGTCTTTCCGGTCTCCCACGCAGCCTTTGAGCAACCCAGCACTGCATGTATGTTTTGCAAAAGGTAGTGAGGAAAGCATCTAAAAGGTGGTCATTTATTCAACCTTTCTCTTCCACAAAGTCAGTTTTACAGTAAACAAGCTGCTGAGAGAATCACCTCTATTATTTATGGGGTGGTGGGTTTCTCAACGTGTGCTCTCACTGACTACCAGAGATGTCCAAAGTGACTGTATTCTGGTGTGGCTGTTTCTCCTCTGTGAACCCCAAAGACAAAATGCCATTTTAGAAACAGCTTAACTAAGTAGGTCAGTATTTGTTGCAGGATGAGCATGTGTGGTCTTTAAGACTCTGGAGAAATCCTTCCTTTTGAAAGTCTGCCTTTTGCAGCACAGAAGAGCTGGGCGATGGTGATGTAGCCCAGGTCCTTTTTAAAGGCTGCATACTTCAGTGCTCAGGGGATTAGAGTTGAGCACACTTTAATGAACACCTGTGAAGAGAGTGAACCTGTTCAAAAGAATAAATGTGCTATGCTTCAAAGTAACCCATAGAGAGCAATATGGAGAGCCATTTTAAAAGGATATTGTGCATTTTAACTAACTAATCCAGTTAAAAGAGTAACTTTTCAATGCACAGAAAGACAAAATACAAGAGGCAGCAGAAGAGAAGGGTTGTGTTATGCAGCTACAGCTTTCTCTGCTGTGTTTTTCATTCATAATCTGAATAAAAGGAGAAACACTTTGAACCACCCACCTGAAACACACACTCAGGGTGCACTTTCAGTGGGGTTTTGCCATGGCAACGGAATTATGCATTTAATGGGTGTCAGTCGTACCTTGCCTGTGCTTTTTAGCTAATAGTTGCTCTGATCCCTCAGGAAATGAGAAACTTTTGAGTGAGGATGTAATGATCACATTCACTAAGGGAGAGGTAATAGAATTTTTGCTGACTGATTATTTTGTCACCATTAATGCTTCCCTATGATGGTAATGAAAACCTTGAAATTTTCAGCTGATGAAATGTTTTATGAGGAAGACTGAGCTGGTCTTCTGCAGAACTAGATTTGTGACCTGGTAATGGCTTTAGGAGGCTGGCACAGATGGCAAGAATAGTAAATATACTCAGTTAGTAGCACACAAATACTGAACGAAGGTCTCCATCTCTCTTGTGCTGAATGTCCTTGCTATGAGAAGCAAGTAGGACCTCATCTACCTAGGCGATACTGCTGGAGGAACTGATCTTCTGTGATAAGAAGACCAGTCATAGTCTATTCCAGTAGCAGTGCTGGTCTTCACCTAACTACTCCTTCCTTCTGCTGTTGCCAATGTACAACTTTTCCTGGAGTGGAACCTTTTCACAGATCTTGTGATGAAAGTCGTGCATCATCCCAGCCTCCCAAATCACCTTTTGCATGGGAGGCATTTTGTCTCTTCAACAATAACAAAAATACACAGAGATTGAATGGATAGAAGGGTAAGAAAATAAAACATTGCCCTTTGTAATCCTTCCTGTCTGAGCCTCCTGGCAAACCTGAAGGTTGTCTGAGGGGAGCATTTCTGCCTGTTTTAAATACAAGGAAGGATGTAATGAGAGGCATGGAACTGAGACCTAAATAAATGAACTGGACTGGAGCTGAAGGCTGACCTTCCAGTCATAGAATCATAGAATCAACCAGGCTGGAAGAGACCTCCGAGCTCAGCCAGTCCAACCTAGCACCCAGCCCTAGACAATCAACCAGACCATGGCACTAAGTGCCCCAGCCAGGCTTTACTGAACACCTCTAGGGGTGGTGACTCCACCACCTCCCTGGGCAGCCCATTCCAATGCCAATCACTCTCTCTGGGAAGAACTTCTTCCCAACATACAGCCTATACTTCCCCTGCCACAACTTGAGACTGTGTCCCCTTCTTCTGTTGCTGCTTGCCTGGCAGAAGAGCCCAACCCCACCTGGCTACAGCCTCCCTGCAGGCAGCTGCAGACAGCAATGAGCTCTGCCCTGAGCCTCCTCTTCTGCAGGCTGCACACCCACAGCTCCCTCAGCCTCTCCTCACAGGGCTGTGCTCCAGGCCCCTCACCAGCTTTGTTGCCCTTCTCTGGACACCTTCCAGCACCTCAACATCTCTCTTGAATTGAGGAGCCCAGAACTGGACACAGCACTCAAAGTGTGGCACAAGGAGAGGGCTGGAGCTCTTAGTTCTGAATGCACAGCAGAGGAGGGAAGGTGTGCAAGAGAAGACAGTGTCCAGTGTACATCTAATGCTCAGGGTAGGCTTCTCTTATTCAATTTTACCTTGGTAAACTCTTTACTAGCGAGAGATTGCTGTGATGAAGTTCACTCTTGCCAGCATCTCAGTGGGCTGTGACCCTCCTGTCAAGAAAGCATGCCTATGCAAAAGGAATGAGCATGTTGTAGCCCTGGAACAGCCCTGTTGGTGTGAGGCAGAGAGATGCCCCTGCTGAGCAGGAGGGATCCTGCTGTGCTGTGGAGGTCAGCATGGAGATGCCCTGGCCCAAGAGCCGTGTCTTTGCCATTCTCTTTGCTTGTAGGAATGGTGGCAAAAGAAAGCTGCTTGAATTAGTGCTTGGGTGCTGGAGGTTTATCCTGCTGCAGTTTGAAAGAGTAATTTTGGAAGAGTTCAGCTGTTTTGCCCAGAGGGTCTATTGCTTTTTGATGTGGCAGAGTGAAAACATGGATACATCTCTTGCATCTGGAGACACTGATCTCTTCCAGTATCCTTCATCAATGGAATCTGCTATTGGGGACCAGTTCTTTATGTGCATTCAGAGTGATTTCAAGGCAGATTCTCTCACATCGTTGGGCTTCTTTAAGCTATTCAGATGACATCCAGTTCACCAGACACAAAAGAACTGTGTAATCCAAAAATGTGTAAAATGAAGGGAATGAAAATCTCTCCTTACTCTGTGTGGATTCAGCTTAAAATGGGTCTAAAATAAGTGGGATTTAACTGAAGCACAAAAGATCAAACCTCAGAACAAATTGTCAGGTAATTTAAAATAAATCCTCTTTGCTTCTTGTGCTAATAATGAAACTGCTCTGGAAACCTGCATCACCACTGTTTCACAGCAAACACCTCTTTATCTGTATAGTTGCTCCTCTTCTTACCTCAGCATATAAAACCTGAGCAAGTGGTAATGTTTTGTGATAGAAAAATTTCCCCTGGGATCATCAAACTGAACCCAAATGCCATCTAAGGCTCCCTTTATGGAGACTTTGTGGATCTCTTGACATGGGAAGGAAGCTTGGTTCTCATACTGAGCATGGCAGGGGGAGATCCTCTTGATGATGCCAAGATGTCCCTTTGAAAGAGAAAAATCCTCCTGCTCTTAGTTCTTCTGGAAAAGTATGCAATCAACTTACAGCCTTACAAAAACGAGGGTGAGAGTGAAGTTTAGTAGATACTGCAGAAAAAAATCACAAGTATGGTTGCTCTTCTTGAAACCTTCTTTCTAGCAGAAGAGAAATTCCCTGCAGAATAGAGAGGCTTTGAATAGTCTCTCTTTTTTTTAAGCACAAGGATAGTCTTGCCTTATTTCTAGTCATCTTTTTCTGTCATCTGGACTAATATTGGTGCCTGGATGCTCACCTTCTGCCCAGCTTCAGTCGAGCAGGCCACCATCACGCTCACCTGCAGGAGATCAGGCCCTGGGGGCATGTGATGACAGGGTGGGAAATGAAGTGCCATGAATAAATTAATTTGCATGCCAGCAGGACATCGCAGGACATTAATTGCAGGTGGTGAATGGCAAGGAGGACAGCTTGATGAGCAGCCCTCAGGAGGTGGATTTAACAAACTTTGTTTAGATTGCAAGTTGTGTGTGCTTAGTTTAGAAGTAAATCAGATGTGTGCAATCATTTCCTCAAGAGTCTTATTTTGTGCAAGCCCCTGCGAGGTGGTGATTAGAAATAGGTTTCACAAACGGTGTTCAGGGAGTGCAGCAGCTGAGCAGAGCAGCCTGTGCTCGCCGTGCTTACACCACCCCAGAGGGGCTGCTCCAGACAGCACTCAGGTAGGCACCAGAAAACGGCCTCTTACCCTTCTTGCTGGATAAGGTGTCATTCCCACAAGGGGGCTCCATGTTGCAGGCACTGCTCTGACTACCGATTTTCTCACTTAGAAGTCAAAATCAAAATCTGTCTTAGTCGAAGTACCCTAAAATGCAGTTTATGCTAATCGAATCTTTGGGGAGATTGTCAGTGACTAACGGATAAACGCCAGTCCAGGCTGTTTGCTCTGGGCTCTGGGCAGGTGTTTGGCAAAGCAGGGTCCACAGCAGGAAGGCTACTGCTAGCTGTGGTTTGAAATACCTGGAGTTAATCATAGAATCATAGGATCAACCAGGCTGGAAGAGACCTCCAAGATCATCCAGTCCAACCTAGCACTCAGGTCAGTCTCATCAATTAGACCCTGACACTAAGTGCCTCATCCAGGCTTTGCTTGAACACCTCCAGGGACAGTGACTCCAGCACCTCCCTGGGCAGCCCATTCCAGTGCAAATCACTCTCTCTGACAACAACTTCCTCCTAACATCCAGCCGAGACCTCTCCTGGCACAACCTACTGGTAGCTAGTAGCTGAACATGAGCAAGCAGTGTGCCCAGGGGGGCAGCAGAGCCAATGGCATCCTGGGCTGGCTCAGGAGCAGTGCGAGCAGCAGGACAAGGGAGGTTCTTCTGCCCCTGTGTTCAGCACTGCTCAGGCCACACCTTGAGTGCTGTGTCCAGTTCTGGGCCCCTCAACTCAAGAGAGATGTTGAGGTGCTGGAAAGTGTCCAGAGAAGGGCAGCAAGGCTGGGGAGGGGCCTGGAGCAGAGCCCTGTGAGGAGAGGCTGAGGGAGCTGCAGAAGAAGAGGAGGTTAAGGATAGACCTCATTGCTGTCTGCAGCTACCTGAAGGGAGGCTGTAGCCAGGTGGGGTTGGTCTCTTCTGCCAGGCAAGCAGCACCAGAAGGGGACAGAGTCTGAAGTTGTGGCAGGGGAGGTCTAGGCTGGATGTGAGGAGGAAGTTGTTGGCAGAGAGAGTGATTGGCATTGGAATGGGCTGCCCAGGGAGGTGGTGGAGTCACTGTGGCTGGAGGTGTTGCAGCCAAGCCTGGCTGGGGCACTTAGTGCCATGGTCTGGTTGACTGGCTAGGGCTGGGTGCTAGGTTGGACTGGCTGAGCTTGGAGGTCTCTTCTAATCTGGTTGATTCTATTCTACTCTATTCAGGTAGTTGCAGACAGCAAGGAGGTCAGCCCTGAGCCTCCTCTGCGGGGAGGTACTGCTCTCAACGTTTGTGTTCCCGTGTTAGTTTGAAACTCACTCTGTAATTGAACAGATAGGCAGACACACAGGATGCAAAGGGAAGAGAGCCTCTCGGGTTGCTTTTGATCTCTTCTTGCCGTTTCTCCCTCCTCCCGTTTTTTCAGGGAATGATCTTACAGAACCATAGCATCAGCCAGGTTGGAAGAGAGCTCCGAGCTCATCCAGTCCAACCTAGCACCCAGCCCTGCGCAATCAACCAGACCATGGCACTGGGTGCCCCAGCCAGGCTTGGCTTCAACACCTCCAGGGACGGCGACTCCACCACCTCCCTTAAGACACACGAAGTAATTTCCGCCGCACTATCCCACAGCAACCCCGCGGCTCCACAGGGAAGTGCCTGCGGGCAGATACTCTGCTTTCTCGGAGGCTTTATCCTTCCGGAGCGTCGTGCGGGCGGGCCCGGCCGGCCGTGTGGAGCGGCGGCGGCCGCTAGGTGGCAGCCTCTGCCCACCGCTGGCGACGCAGCGCCGACACCTGCCGCCGCCGGCGCACCGCGGCCGCCTCCCCGGCAGCCGGGATGCGCCGGGGGGACAAAGCTCGTTGGCCTTGCCGTTTCGGCAAACAATGCCTGTCTTAGGCAAGCGAAAACGCGCTAAAAAGGGCGTTTCAAAGTGACAAAGGTGTTGAAGCGTGAAGTTGGCTGTAGGCTACACTGAGAGGGAGCAGGCAAACACCCACCAAAGTCAGGACTGTCCAGCTGAAAACCCTTCAGCTCTTAGTGGAACCTTTATCCCTTCTGGAAAATGCCGTGTCAAAGGAAGAATGGAATGTGTGCAAGTGCTCGAGGGCTAGGTAGGGCTGTGGGTGGCAAGCACCTTAGGTCTGCGCAAGCTGCTTTCTCTCCAAGGAGCTGCTCATTGTAGCCGTGGCTGTAGCGGCTTACAGACGCTGCGGTGGTGAATGATTGCTTTGCTTTGCTTTGTTTTCCCTTTTTGTTTTCTTCTTTTTAGTGTTGATTTTCCGACCTGGCTGACAGTCGTGCGCGGGTGTGTGCTTGTGATTTGTGCCGTCAGGGCGGGCAGGAGTGTGCCGGGGCTGAGATCTGGCTTACGTGGTACAGCACAGGTGTTGCTTCCTGCATGCAAAAGGACCACGAGGTGCAAGCACAGGTTCAGCCCATTCTTACTAGTACAAATCTGATGAGTATTGCTGGCATTGTGCCTGCCAGGGCCCGGAACAGCCTGGCAGCATTGACTGCTGTTTTACTCTGCATTTGATTCAGTGCTGCTGTAACTGCTGAATGTGAGCAGAAGGATTATGCTCTGGCCCATATAGTATTTCTTTGAGTATTCCATATATTGTTTAGCCTGCAGAAGAGGAGGCTCAGGGCAGACCTCATTGCTGTCTACAACTGCCTGAAGGGAGGCTGTAGCCAGGTGGGGTTGGTCTCTTCTGCCAGGCAAGCAGCAACAGAAGAAGGGAACACAGTCTCAAGCTGTGCCAGGGCAGGTCTAGGCTGGATGTCAGGAGGAAGTTGTTGGCAGAGAGAGTGATTGGCATTGGAATGGGCTGCCCAAGGAGGTGGTGGAGTCACCGTGCCTGGAGGTGTTGAAGCCAAGCCTGGCTGGGGCACTTAGTGCCATGGTCTGGTTGATTGTCTAGGGCTGGGTGCTAGGTTGAACTGGCTGAGCTTGGAGGTCTCTTCCAACCTGGTTGATTCTATTCTATTCTATTCTATTCTATTCTATTCTATTCTATTCTATTCTATTCTATTCTATTCTATTCTATTCTATTGCAAGTGCACCTTTTTTTTTGTCAACACAGTAGCACTGGGGTGATTCAGTGCTTCGGTTCAGGATGAAGTGTGCAGAATGAAAGAGAAAGTAGATATTGTGTCTTAAAGCCAAATCCTTACTAACTAGGAAATGTTTGTATTCTAACTACATGTTTATAATTGCAAAGCAAGAACAACAAAGCCTTTCTGTCTTGCTTACAAATACCTGCTTTCCAACACTGCCTCCCCTTCACTCATTTTTGCCATGGCACTGTGGTGAGTCCTGCCTTCATATATTATAGTGTCGATTTTATATCAACAAACATTTTCCAGACTCTTACATTTATATGGAAGTTTGGGGTTTTTTTTTAATGGGTTTTGCCAGTTTATGTTTTGCTTTTCTATTTTAAAAAAGGATATTTTCTGGGTTGCTGTTAGTAAAGTAATTCTGTTTGGGCTTATGGAGGAAGCTGCAGGAAGAAGCTTTGATGTAATACCTTTGCTGTGCCAGAGGAAGAAGAGGAGTTTGCTGCTTGCTACTGCAAATAGCCTCTCAGAGAGCACTGTTTTGAAAATAGAAGGCTGTTATAACAGGTAGAACATAAAGACTAGGACTGTTTGGCTAGGCTGCTCGTGGTTTACCTGGGACCTCATGCAAATATGGAGGAAGATACATCCTGAAAAATGTGTATAAAGGGAATTCTTTGATTGTATGGAAATACACAGACTTAAATAGAGAGCTTTGGGTCTTGCATGAACCAGTTAGGCTTTGCTCAGACTATAGGAATGACTAGGGGGTAACAGTGGAGGAAAACCAATGTAGTCTTATGACTGTGCTGTTTTGGGTATTGAGTCCTCAAGTGTTTTGTGCTCTTGAGGCTCAGAAAGTTGAAATGAACTTTCAGGTAGTTCTGTGAACTCAGAATATAGAAGATTTCAGTTTAGAAGAGGCACAGTAGAGTTTAGTCACAAATCTCCAGGCTTAAGAATTGTGAAAAGTTTTTCTTTTTAAGCTTGTAAAATTGCTCTTTCAATGTCAAGAAAAGCTCTGACTAGCCAGGGTTTGGCTAAAACTGCGTGCTGGTTTGAAGCTAGCTAGAATAGTTTGGTGAGAAGAATTAGATGCTAGGCTGTGAAAAGGAAACAATGCTGATGTCTGCTGCACTCAGAGGCTTGCTGAGATGGATAAGAACAAGAACACAAACATAGATAACAGAGTTGCTCTCTGGCTTTGGCTGTCTCCCTTCTCTCCCCAAATTGCTACCTGTGTAACTAATCCTTCTGCTTCCTAACCCCCCTGGCCAATTCTCCAAACTCACCTTGAACATAAGGCAAAGTCTGGGATAAGGTAGAGGGGTGGAAAGGAGGTGAAGGGGCAGTTGGGAGCCCCTCCTGGGGACTCTGGTGTCTGGGAGGGCTGCCGTGTTTCTTTATGACCTTTTAAACTTGTCTATTTCTGTCTATAGCTGTATAGACTGTAAATACCTGCTTGTATCTTGTGCTAAGCTGTGAATATAAACCTTCATTCTAATGTCCAGCTCAGCTGAGTCTAGTCTGGGTGATTTGCTTAAGTGGGGTGTGGGAAACACCCCAACCATGAAACTGATGGGCAGGATCTGTTGTAGTAACAGGAATGTACTCAAGTGAGTTAAGGAACTTGAGGCTTTATGACATGAAATAGTAAACATTTGAGATCAGAAGACTTAGAATCATAGAATCAAGCAGGTTGGAAGAGACCTCCAAGACCATCCAGTCCAACCTATCACCAAGCCCAATGCAATGAACTAGACCTTGGCAGCAAAAGCCTCATCCAGTCTTTTCTTCAACACTTCCAGGAATGGTGACTCCAGCACCTTCCTGAGCAGCCCATTCAATGGCAAATCACTTTCTCTGTGAAGAACTCCTATCAGTGAAATGATAGCAATTGACTTTATCTTGTTAGGTAGTATAAATATTGGTGCTGTCAGTAAAAAAATATCTTGAGCAGAAGCTTAGCTGGACTAAAATAGGTATTAGGAATAATGTGGTTATGAAGTAGATATCCAGTTTTCATAACTGGAGTTCAGGCTATTCTGATCTATAGATCTGGTCCCTAAGTTCCTGCCCACCTTTATTTTGCCCTATCAGTAAGATGAGCCTAAACCATCTTAGACCTTCCGAGAAGGTGGTGGAGTCGCCATCCCTGGGGCAGATCAAGGCAAGATTGGATGTGGCACTTGGTGCCATGGTCTGGCCTTGAGCTCTGTGGTAAAGGGTTGGACTTGATGATCTGTGAGGTCTCTTCCAACCTTGGTGATACTGTGATACTGTGACTTGGACCTTGCTGGGACAGATGTCTTCCTGGTGCAGGTTCATCCAATTGCTTACAGAGCCAAGAGAGAAACACCTGGATTTTCCTTCTGCTGGTGAACTCAATCCTTGGATGAGTTATTTGCATTATGAGAAACAGCAAAACATCATTAATTTTAACACCCTGGATGTCATGTCTGATCATGACCTGCACTTGACTTGCAACAACCCAGTGCAGTGCTGCAGACTTGCAAATCCTGGTGGGAAAAGAACCTGGGGATGTTGGTCAACAGTGGCTGAAGTTTAGCCAGAGTGTGCCCACATGGTCAAGATGCATTTTGGCTTCTGTCAACAATAGGGTGGCCAGCAGGGCCAGGGCAGGGTTTACCTCCCTGTACTGGGCATTGATGAGACCATATCTCGAAAACTGAGTTCAGTTTTGGGTCCCTTACTCTAAGAAGGACATTGAGGTGCTGGAGTATGCCCAGAGAAGGACAAGGAAACTGGTGAAGGGTTTGGAGACCAAGTCTTGTGAGGAGCAGTGGAGAGAACTGGTCTTGTTTAGTCACCAGAACACAATGCTTAGGGGAAGACCTTCTTGCATCCTACATCTCCCTTAAAGGAGGTTGAGTCATGGTGGAGTTCAGTCTCTTCTCCCTAGTAAGAAGTGATAGGTTGAGAAAAAACAGCCTCGAATTGCTCCAAGGCAGGTTTAGACTGGGTATTTGAAGGAACTTCTCCACTGTAAGGATGATCAAACACTGGAATAGGCTCCCCAGAGAGGTGGTTGAATCCTCATCACTGAACATATTAAAAGGCCAGAGATGTGGTGCTGAAGGATATGGTTTAGCAGCAGATGTGGTGGAGGTAGATAATATTGGACTTGATGACATTAAAGGCCTTTTCAACTGCAGTGATTCTGTGATTCTGTGATGGAAGATGCAGTTTTCCACATTAGCTATGCCCATCATGCAGACTTGCTCAACCGGCTTGGTCCAGCCTCTTTCCTCACTTCAGTTCGTGTTAGTTAATGCTGACATAAAATTCGATTTTTGTACACTGAAAATAAGCCTTTGGACTGTTAATAGTTGTTGTTTTTAACCAGCAGAAGGACAGATTCACAAACACCTTCTTTTCAGTGAGAGGCTTACCCTCTAGTTTTAGAGGCGAATATGAGAGGGACAGGATTTCACTAACGTATCACACAACAATACACTAATTCTTTGTGTGTCTCCAGAGGCTTCAGCCCAAAGGTGGCTGAAATCCTAGACCATAATTGCATTCTTTCCAAACTGCAGCTCTAAGAGACTGTAGTTGTTTCCAGAGAAATGTGAAAAATGGGATGTGCATTTTTCTGTGCATACGTTGCATATGTTAGCGTTCAGTCATAGATTACTTCATTAACCTTTGCTCTTCAGAAGCCTTAGGATGGAAAAATGATTGAAGGAAAAATGGAGTGGGTGGAGCAAGCTAAAGGGATTTCAGGAAAGGTCAGAATCTAGCAATGCCAAACACAAATGCATGCTGGGCAGTGAGTGGCTGGAGAGCAGCCCTGAGGAGAGGGACTTGGGGGTGCTGCTGGACAAGAAGCTCAACATGAGCCAGCAGTGTGCACTTGCAGCCCAGAAAGCCAAGCAGAGCCTGGGCTGCAGCAGCAGAAGTGTGGCCAGAAGGGCCAGGGAGGTGATTCTCCCCCTCTGCTGTGCTCTGCTGAGACCCCACCTGGAGTACTGCATCCAGCTCTGGAGCCCCTGGGACAAGAGGGCTGTGGAGATGCTGGAGTGTGTCCAGAGCATGGCCAGGAGGATGCTGAGAGGCTGCAGCAGCTCTGCTGTGAGCACAGACTGAAAGAGTTGGGGCTGTGCAGGCTGGAGCAGAGGAGGCTCCCAGGCGACCTTCTTGTGGCCTGCCAGGATCTGAAGGGGGCTACAAAAAAGCTGGGGAGGGACTTTTGAGGCTGTGAGGGAGTGCCAGGACTGGGGGGAATGGAGCAGAGCTGGAGGTGGGGAGAGTCAGCCTGACTGTGAGGAGGAAGTTCCTCAGCATGAGAGTGGTGAGAGGCTGGAATGGGTTGCCCAGGGAGGTGGTTTGAGGCCCCATGGCTGGAGGTGTTTAAGGCCAGGCTGGCTGAGGCTGTGTGCAGCCTGCTCTAGGGTAGGGTGTCCCTGGGCATGGCAGGGGGGTTGGAACTGGCTGCTCCTTGTGGTCCCTTCCAACCCTGACTGATTCTATGATTATATCAAGTGAGATTCCTCTGCCCCTGCTTGACCAAACAGCTCCTGCTCCTCGTCTCTACAAAGAAACAGATCATAGAACAGTAGAACTGTTTAGGCTGGAAAAGACCTTTAAGACCATCAAGTCCATCTCGTAGGTGCTGTTTTAGTGCTGGTTCCTTGTGTTTGTTTTCGCACAGTTTGTAGCATTCTTGCATCATTTGCCTTTGCAGATTTTTTTTTTCTTGTTCAGAAAAAAAAAAAACCCAACAGATAAAATGAGTCTGGTTTTAGGCTTTATTGTTTTAAAGACAATGGGACAAAGGCTGCCTGATGGCACTGATGGCTCACCGATACAGCTACCTTTGGTTTGGCTGTAGCTGGGGTTGCTTTTTAGACTTGATTGATTTTTATCATATATTTGTGTTGTCTCCACCCAGTGACTAAATTCTTTGTCTATTTGTATTGGAAGTTAAGAATCATTATGAATTATGGATATTAATTTATTTATAGATATTATTTTTTCATTACTATTAAAAAATGGGGAAAATCCCCTAAGATTCTTTGGATTTTTGGTCAACAGGAAGCAGTTGCACAGAATTAAACAGTTTAAACAATCAGAAATTGGAAAATAGGAATGCAAAAGCAGGAGCAATTCTAACTATGCTTATGGAGTCTTGGCATTTACTCCAGCAGATGTACTCATGATGCTTTGGTCCCTGAGTAAGTCTCCTGTGTCATAGAATCATAGAGGCATAGAATCAAGCAGGTTGGAAGGGACCTCCAAGATCAGCCAGTCCAACCTAGCACCCAGCCCTAGCCAATCATCCAGTCTTTTCTTGAGCATCTCCAGGAACGGCGACTCCACCACCTCCCTGGGCAGCCCATTCCAATGCCAATCACTCTCTCTGACAACAACTTCCTCCTCACATCCAGCGTAGACCTGCCCTGGCACAGCTTGAGACTGTGTCCCCTTCTTCTGTTGCTGCTTGCCTGGCAGAAGAGTCCAACCCTGTGCTAGTTTGAAGCAGGCTAGAATGTTTTGGTGAAAAGAACTAGATAATTGGCTATGAAAGGTAAACATGGTTGTGTCTCTTCTCTCACAGTCCCGCTGAGAAGCCTGGGAACAAGAAGTAAACATTAGATAACATTCTCCATTTTGTTCTCACTCTGCCTTTTGCCTTCAGACCAAGCCACATCTCCTTAACCTCACTGCCACTAACCTTCCTTCTTAACCTCTTGGCTGCACCTTTATTCCTTTCTCAGGATTTGGGGTAAGGTTGAGAGGGCAGGGGGAGGTGTTGGGGTGGTTTGAGAACCCCTCCTGGGGACTCAGGTTTCTGGGAGGGGAGTTGTGCTTCTGTATTGTTTATCCTTTGTATATTTCTGTATATATCTGTATATATTGTAAATAGCTGCTTGTATATTCTGCTAGCTGTAAATAAATTGCTTCATTTATATTCCCGGAGCCCTTCTGAGTTAGCTGGGGCAAATTCAAAAGTGTAGGGGGCGGGTTACAGCCCAAACCATCACAACCCCTACCTGGCTACAACCTCCCTTCGGCTAGCTGCAGACAGCAATGAGCTCTGCCCTGAGCCTCCTCTTCTGCAGGCTGCACACCCCCAGCTCCCTCAGCCTCTCCTCATAGGGTTTGTGTTCCAGGCCCCTCACCAGCTTCTTTGCCCTTCTTTGGACATGTTCCAGCACCTCAACATCTCTCTTGCATTGAGGGGCCCAGAACTGGATACAGCGCTCAAGGTGTGGCCTGAGCAGTGTCACCAAAGACATTTTCAATCTTGCAATGATGATCCCAGGGCAAAATACAAATATTCCAGGCAGAGGAAGGAGATGCTGCTGAGCTGCTAGGATGGTGGGTGTGAGCTGCATACATGTGGCCACCTTTAATGAGCTGCAAATGATGAGAGGCAGGAAGGCTGAGTGCAGAGAGGCTGATACAGAAAGGTGGTTCTCTGAATCATCCCCCTCTAAAGCCTTCAGTTTGAAAATGCAACTGGCCAACAGGCATTAGCACCATAGTTCTGGCCAATGAATTCAGAGCTTCCTGCCTCCTTTGACCACGCAGGCACGGTGAGGGCAGCACAAGACACCTCACATGAAGCCTCAAGGCTTCACTGTGGCCAAACCCTTATTTTTTGCTCATCTGAATCACTCCTGGAACTCAGCACAACAACAGGAGGAGAGCAAGAGTTAAACCTGCCTGGCAGGATTAATGCCCTACCAGGACACTGTTGCAGATGAAGTTTTAAAAGTGGCTTCTCATGGTCAAGTTATAAGGCTTTGAAATACAGGCTCATAACAGAAGCACTGACAGTGCCTTGACAACAGCTCTGGCGGTGGGGATTTCTCTCACACAAACAAATAGCATTACTTGGCTTTTGTCCCCTCCCCCTGTGTTCTTCCAAAGGTAGATCTGAAATTAATTAGGTACGAACTCATCATCTTTTTTTGCTTAAATCATGACAAGTTTGTTTTGTTTTGTGTTTTGCTGATGTTCCCTCCTGTCCCAGTCCGGAGGGATCCTGGCTATGGGAGATTGGGATCCTTGGGCACAGGATTGAGGCACAAAGGGTGTCAAAGGCACAGGTTAGCTTTATTGCATCCACATGACATAGACACACAAGGATAGGAGGGATGAGGAGTGGAAAAGAGTAAGAGCAGCAGGGGAGGAAAGAGAAAGAAAAGAAAGCAGTGCCCCCATGCAAAGAGAAGAAAGGTCACCCCAGAGTCATTCAATGTCCCGAAGGTCCTCTTGAAGAGAGTGGGAGTGGAGCACTCCATCCGCAGGCCAGAGCTGCTCTCCTTTTCCCTGCTGCCTCATTGAACGTGCAGGCTTTTCTGGGAGTCACTTTGCAGTTCCCAGGAGTGCTTTGCTTAGCCAGGCTCCCTGTGCAGTGGTGTTGGGCATGCTGGCTGTGGTAGGGGCTTTCCAGAGTTGAGCCCCCCTTGTCCGGCTGGTTTCTCCATAATGATGGCTGCTGTTTGTGGGAGAATTCTCCCGCAGCGGGACATGAGCTGTAAACATGAGAACTTGTGATGGGAGAATGTCCTTGAGCTGGAAGCTACAGTGAGCAACCCACACACACCTGCAGGGGGCTGGACCTGCTAGCCCCTGGGGTGGACACAGCCACAGGGGGCTGAGCCTGCCAGCCCCCTGGGGTGGAGATCACAGGTTGTTTTGGCACAGGGCAACCTATCTGCACCTTGCATGTGGCTCTGGGTCAGTCTGTACTGTCCACTTGTGCCAGCCCCAGGCTGACTGTATACACCTCCTCTGAGCACTATATAAGAGGCTTTGCTACCCTAATAAAGTGTACTGATGCATAGAAGCTGCTGAGTCCAGTTGTCAGTACCCCGATCTCGCCTCTCACCAGCCTCCGGACTCCGACAGCTGTTGATAACCCAGGAGCTGCCAGACTGCAGGTGGGTCAGAATCAGCATCACCTGGCACAACAGGAAGCCTTCACCTCCTATGTGTGTTGGGTGACAGGAGCTCAGTTCCAGGTGTGGTGGCCCAGAGTGGTGGTCTTTCAGTCCGTGCAAGCTGAGCAGTCAGGCAGGTGGTGCCATGGGAGCAGGCACAGGCTCACTCTGCATTCCTTGGCTGGTTTCTTGTCCAGTTACATGCTGGGGAGCTCCTGGGGGTCTGAGCTCATGCGGGAGGGGATCTTTGGGACAGTGAGTACAAACAGGATGCTCACTTAGCACTTCTCAGAAACTTAGCTCAAACCCAAGCTTTTTCTGAGATGCTGGGACATAGTGTTTAGCTCAGCCTCTGACACCTCCCCCTCGACTTTGAATCTAGAGTAGGACGGGACAGACAGGGAAGCTGGAGCTTCTCCATCTTTTCTGTAGCGTGTATGTATCTGATGCTGTTAAGTACTTATGTTCAGTAAGTGTGTAAATCATAGAAACATAGAATCATAGAATTAACCAGGTTGAAAGAGACTTCCAAGCTCAGCCAGTCCAACCTAGCACCCAGTCCTAGACAATTGACCAGACCATGGCACTAAGTGCCCCAGCCAGGCTTGGCTTCAACACCTCCAGGCACAGCGACTCCACCACCTCCCTGGGCAGCCCATTCCAATGTCAATCACTCTCTCTGCCAACAACTTCCTCCTAACATCCAGTCCAGACCTCCCCTCTCCCCCCTTGAGACTGTGTCCCCTTCTTCTGGTGCTGATTGTTCAGTCTAAGCCTTCAAGGAAGCAATCCTGAAAGGAAGTGTCATGACTTGAGCGTGTCCAGAGAAGGGCAACGAGGCTGGGGAGAGGCCTTGAGCACAGCCCTACGAGGAGAGGCTGAGGGAGCTGGGATTGGTTAGCCTGGAGAAGAGGAGGCTCAGGGCAGACCTTATTGCTGTTTACAACTACCTGAGGGGTGGTTGTGGCCAGGAGGAGGTTGCTCTCTTCTCTCAGGTGGCCAGCACCAGAACAAGAGGACACAGCCTCAGGCTGTGCCAGGGGAGATTTAGGCTGGAGGTGAGAAGAAAGTTCTTCCCTGAGAGAGTCATTGGACACTGGAATGGGCTGCCCGGGGAGGTGGTGGAGTCGCCGTCCCTGGAGCTGTTCAAGGCAGGACTGGACGTGGCACTTGGTGCCATGGTCTGGCCTTGAGCTCTGTGGTAAAGGGTTGAACTTGATGATCTATGAGGTCTCTTCCAACCCTGATGATACTGTGATACTGTGATACTGACAATATGATCAAAGGATGGCCATTGTAAGGTGCTGTATATCTAGCATGTTGCACTGACAGAGATTAAGCCTTGTTCCATGAAACACTGACACTTACCCCCCTGAAACCTATTTAACTGTTACCCAGGGAAGCACTTCCCTGTGCAGTCATTTAAAACCCACTATAAATGCCATACTCTGGGCTTTGGTGCTTCAGTTGTCTGGAGAGGTGAAGGCAGAAGGAGCATCTCTTGCATTGGTGTCACAATGTTGAGACTATTCCTAAGGTTTTCACCGGTACAAAGGAGCAAGATGACAGAAATGAGACAGGATCAACAATTTGCAGAGGGGAAAGGGCAGTGCCTGGTGTGCTGGTTTGAGGCTAATTAGACTATATTAGTGAGGTAAATTAGATGATAGGCTGTGAAAAGGAAACAATGGTGATGTCTGCTTCACTCATAGGGTTGCTGAGATGGATGAAGACAAGAACACAAACACAGATAAGAGTGTGTGTGTCTCTGTTGCAGTTGGTGCCCTGGGCTGCTTCTGTGTAACTAACCCTTCTGCTTTCTAAGCCCCACCCCCCCCCCCCCCCTCCTTGCCAACCCTCCAACCTCACCTTGCACATAAGACAAACTCTGGGGTAAGGTAGAGGGGTGGAAACAAAGTGGAGGGGTGGTTGGGAGCCCCTCCTGGGGACTGGTTTCTGGGAGGGCTGTTGTGTTTCTGTATTACCTTTAACTTGTCTATTTCTGTCTATAGCTGTAAATATCATAACATATCATAACGTATATTGTGCTAAGCCGTGACTATAAAGCTTCATTCCTTAATTTCCAGCTGCCTGAGTCTAGTCTGGGTGAGTTCATAAGAGTGGAGGGGCAGGTAACTCCCAAACCATCACATCTGGGCTTTCTCCTCACCTAGTAGCGTGGAAGCTGCTCTTGCCAACTGCAAGGTGCTGCTTAGCTTCCTTTAAATACTGCTTTAATTGCAACATATCTGAGTATTCAGGTGTACTAAGTAGTATTTTCTCTTAAAGAGTCTACCTCACACTATTATTAACCAGCAGTTGTTGTGGATTCCTCGTCAGCTATTTCTTTCAGCTAAAAATGCAGACTTGTGCTGCCCTGGAGGGTTATTTAGCAAGAGTTTTAATGAAATGATAGAGCCATGGCACTCTAGTGATTTCCCCCATGCAGGGAAATGTCACACTCCATTGGTCTTTCCCAGGAGCATGACATGAAATTACACCTATTTTCATTACTCTGCTCGGGAACAATATTGTTAAGTAAATATTTGCACCACAATGTGGCCGTCCTAAGGCGTGAGCCATCCTACAAGGTAAATAATTAAAGCATGTGCTTCCTCCAGTAGCAGAAACCAGTGCTTGATACAGGTTTGATCATCTCACATGTCTCTTTGGTAATCCATAACTGTCTTCTGCAATTATTTTCATCATCCAGCCAAGCAAAGATAAAAGGCAGAACATGCCTCTTTCCCCTTCTCCCAGGGAAACTCCATTACCCTTCATGGGTCACGTGGCTGTGAAAAAGCCAATCTGAGTGGGAAGAGGCAGCCCACAAGGACAGGCTCAGTGTGAGCAGAAAATGAAGTTGTTACCAGACAGCAAACTGCAGCCCTCACTTCTTATGAATATTTGAATGAGTAACTAAAAACAGCTCAGTGGATTCTAAGCAACTGTGACAGCTGAAACTGCCTGGGAAACTAGCAGTCTACAAGGACCACGATGAAAAGATCAGCAGTCACAGTTCCACCTACACCACCATAAGGATATTGTAAAACACAGGCAGTTCAGAGTCCCCAAATATTGGTTAGAAAATAACCTCTTTTCCCCCCATGAATTTTCATAAGCAAGGTGGCTGCAGAATCTGTCAAGGAAATGTGGGTCTGTTAAAATGCCACAATTTCTAGCAGTTTACTCGAGGTAAGAAAGCAGCCACATTTTCTAGACATTGAAATATTGATGCTGCTCTTGCCTATACTCATAGAAAATTTGCCCTGGTGAATCTTTCATGAATATCTTTCAGCTAGTTCCACGTGGAAAGAAAGATGATGAGAACAGTTTCCCCCAAGTGGAAATGTTCTTGAATAATCTGGAAAAAAAAAGAATAATAAAGGGAAGTGGGGAGTGTTAGAAGGAAAACCCCAATAAGCAAACTGAAGACATGTTGGGCTTGTGTTTAGCACAGTCAGAAAGGTGTGCAGCAGTTCAGTAGGACGAGGGAGGTTCTTCTGCCCCTGTACTCAGCACTGCTCAGGCCACACCTTGAGTGCTGTGTCCAGTTCTGGGCTCCTCAATTCAAGAGAGATGTTGAGGTGCTGGAAGGTGTCCAGAGAAGGGCGACAAAGCTGGTGAGGGGCCTGGAGCAGAGCCCTGTGAGGAGAGGTTGAGGGAACTGGGGGTTGTTTAGCCTAGAGAAGAGAAGTCTCAGGGGTGACCTCATTGCTGACTACAACTACCTGAAGGGAGGCTGTAGCCAGGTGGGGTTGGGCTCTTCTGCCAGGCAAGCAGCAATAGAACAAGAGGACACAGCCTCAAGTTGTGCCAGGGGATGTACAGGCTGGATGTGAGGAGGAAGTTGTTGGCAGAGAGAGTGATTGGCATTGGAATGGGCTGCCCAGGGAGGTGGTGGAGTCGCTGTCTCCGGAGGTGTTGAAGCCAAGCCTGGCTGGGGCACTTAGTGCCATGGTCTAGCTGACTGGCTAGGGCTGGGTGCTAGGTTGGACTGGCTGTGCTTGGGGGTCTCCCCCAACCTGGTTGATTCTATGATTCTATGATGATTGTATGATTCTGAAAAGAGCACAGTGGTTATGTTTCTTAAGGAAGAAGGAATCCCAAAATCCCAGCATGGTTGGGGTTGGAAAGAGCCTCTTTGGTTTAGTTCATCAGGACATCATCTAGTTCAATCCCCCATCCCCCTCCCTCCCTTCTAAAGCAAGATCACACAGAGCATGTTGCCCTGGATTGCAACGTCCAAGGAGGTTTAGAATCTCTCTAGAGAAGAATACTGCACAACCTCTCTGGGCAGTCTGGTCCAGCACCCCAGCCACCTTCACAGGGGAGTTTTCCCTGATCTTCGACTGGAACGTCTTGTGTTCCAGTTTGTGCTTGTTGCCCATAGGGCAGCACTGCTAAGAGCCTGGTCCAATTCTCTTGCCCTGCTGCCCTTTATATATTGGTAAGCATTGAGAAGATCTCTCAGTTGTATGTTCTCCAGGCTGAACATGTATCTCAGGTGCTCATGTATGTTAGAGTGATGCTCCCATTCCATCATTGTGTTCATAGCCTCTTCTGCACTCTGTCCAGTAGTTCCCTGTCTCTCTTGAACTGGGGAGCCCAGAACTGGACATAATACTCCAGGTGTGGCCTCACTAGGGCAGAGTAAAGTGGGAGGGGACAAAATCCACTTGTTCAATCTAAAGAAGAGGAGGCTGAGGTGAGACATCATCACTCTCTACAACTACCTGAAGGGAGGTTGGAGCCAGGAGAGGGGCAGCCTCTTCTTGGTGGCAAGTGATGGGACTAGAGGAAATAGGCACAAGATGTGCCAGGGTTGGTTTAGGCTGGATGTTAGGAAATCTTTCTTCACTGAAAGGGTCCTCAAACATTGGGATGGTCTGTTCAGGGCAGTAGTGGAGTCACCATCTCTGGGGGTGTTTGGTTGGCGTGTGAGCCTGGTACTTAGGGAGGTGCTTTAGTGTTGAGCTTTCTGTGCTGGGTCGAGAGTTGGACTGGATGGTCACTGATGTCTTTTCCAACCAGATATATTCTGTGGTTCTGTGATTCTGCTTACACTGCAGAATTAGTCTGCTCTGGTGTCTAAGATTTTGGCTTTATAGTACAACTCTGTGACATCTTCTTCACATTTTTTATTACTATTTCAAGTTTATGCTATAAATCTGACTTGAGAAGCAGATGAAATGTTCAGATAAAATGTAACTGGCTTGCCATAAATGAATCACAAAGAAAGAAGTGCTTTTAGAATAGTAAGATGGAGAGCCTTTTTAACAAGTACTGTGCTTAGGTTTGTCATATGACACTTCATCCTGTCACTTGTGCCATTTGGTGGCAACAGAATCAGTTTCAGCATCACATCTCTCTACTGGAATAGAGGACATGGAAAAATTGTGGAGTTCCCAACAAAGGAGATCTGTCTAACCTGTTCTTAAATGCTTGTCAAAAAGGGTGGTGGAATACTTGATCCTGTAATAATAAAACACAGAGACTGACTGGCAGACCTCTTGAACTCCTGCCCAGACCTCTTTTCTGTGAGCTCAGGAAGGAAAGATCTACAGCTGAGTCATGCTTCTTAAGGCAGAACAAATTGGAAGGCTTAGGGCTGACTCTACCTATTCTGCCAATAACATCGAGTAAACATTGATCTTTCCCAGAAAATATGGCATAAATAAAAACTTAAGCTAGACAAGTTAGCCACAGAACTGTATTTAAAACTCTCTGCACATTTGTCTTTGAAATATTCATCTACTGCATTTGTTTCCTTTGGTCAAAAGGTGTTTCCGTTACATCACAAAAACTTCCTCTGGCCATGGCTGACTGGTGGGATTTAGTTTGCATTTGGTATAGTTGCTGGATGTAGTTCTTGTCCAGAGATATCCCAAATTTCTCTCTTCTCCCTCTCACTCCATGGGTTTGAATGAGAGAAGAAGGGCACAAAAACCTGCTTCCCTCCTCCCCACCTGCGTGCTTGAAGTGGGGCAGCAAAAGCTGCCTTTTTGCACGTGGGCTGACCCGTATGGAAGCCCGTGCTGGAATCGGGCTGGTGGCTGCCTGGGTTTTCACACCCAGTATAGATGGTAAATGGACACTTTGTCTAGAAAAAGAATGAACAGAGCAGGGGTTCCTGCCTGGAGAGTTCTCATCTTGAAAGAGTTATTGCCTTAACAGAGTGCCCAGCAGGGCAGGTTCCTGTTGTGACTGGGCCATCCCCACTTTTGGATGGCTCCTGCCTTTTGTATGGCTCTTGGCTTTACCCTGTCCCTGCTTTAGGATGGTTCTCCCAACTTTTGCACCCTTTTGTGCAAACTTGCAGGCTTGGCAAGCCCTGGGGTCCTTTGAGAGAGAGCTGGTGGCATCTGGACTGCCCTCTCTCATACCCCATCAGTAGCCAGCTTCCTGGCTGCCTCCTGGACTAAGGGACCCTAGCAGTTTTGGCTCTCCCCTTCTGCTGTGAAGGCAGCATCGTTCCATGACCATCCTACTCAGAAAGAAGTGCTTGAGACATTTTTGTGTTTGGCAGCTCTGCCACTTGCTTAAGGGCTTCTGCAGTGTGGATGCTTATGATTGGATATTGCCTGCAGCGTCAGAAGGCTGCTCCTGCAGAGGAATCCAGCAAGGGATCATTGCCGAGTGCCTATCTGATCTCCGTAAATAAAACCTGCTGTTCCCTTACTCTTCTGCTCAGCCTGATTGCTAGTGGGCTAAAGCTGTGTTTATAGCTTAGCCTTTGCCATTTCCTGACTTCCTAAATATCCAAATTTATCTACAATACCCTTTTTTGGAAGATATTCCTGAGTGAACTGAATCTGTATATAATTTTGGGGGCAGAGTTCAAGGGAAATAAAATAATTCCATTTTTTATAGTTCCTGACTGGGCCACGACAATTCCCTGCCTCCTTGGCAGTTCTGTATTTCCTGCAGAACATCTTGAGACTTTTTAACATTTTTCTTGTGCTGTGTATTTTTGGTAACATTTTATTCCTGCAAATGTGGTAAGAGATGTTGTGGACAAAAGATTATGATTTTTGCAAAGAAGAAAAAGAGAGGGGAGGGGAAAAAAAGGCAGAAAAAAGAAATCTCAAAACTATTAGTATTCTAGAGGCCACACCCATATCACAGCAAATGTGTGAAGGGCACTTTCTGAATTCCCAGCACCCTGGAGCAAGTGCAGAAAGATCCTGTGCTTTGTAGGCTGCAGTGATCTGCTCTTCTCCTCACTTGTTCATTTTGGACTGGTATCTTGGGTGACTTCAATGGTTTGTGATTTTGGCTATACCTTTTTAAACAAAACATTTATATTAAAGCCCACAGAATATAGGCTTGAAGAGATCTGGAATGGAACAGAACTTTCTTCGAAAGACCTGTTTGTAGTGCAGCGATATCCAAACAAGAAATGAGCCAAACTGCTTTTGTGGAGGATGGCTGTGGTTCCTGTGAGCACTTGTCTTGGGTTCCTGACTCCACAGGCAATGTTACAAGGGAATACCACTAATCCTCAAGAACTGAGTTGCTGGAAAGTTCTGGCTCAGTGCAAAGACAGAAGATGACAAAGGGCATCCTAAAGACCTGATGATCCCCATTGAAGGGTGAGGCAAAGACGGGAGTGCGATGCCAATTTCTCAAGATTGTTGCCTATGCTCTGCTTCCTACCACAGGCAGAAGTCTGGGCTGCTACCCACTAGCCAGGGCTACCATGGTTCCAATTACAGGTCTTTCATTCCTCTGTCTTGTTGCTGACTGCTGGCCTGTTGGTGAGCCCCCTTCTCTGGAGAAAGGTTCAGTGAGGTCCAGAGTCAGATCTACCTCTCTTTAAATGTGTGCCACAGTGCAAGGAATAACCACTATAAAAATCCACATTATCTGTTGTGGATGGGCAGGAAGATGCTGCCTCTGGGACTTGTGTTGCTGAGAATTAGTGGTCTGATGCTTGGTGGATGTGGATATTCAAGGAGCTGAAGTGTTGGGAGTTGTGTTACTGAGAAGTGGTGGTCTGATGCTTGGTGGATGTGGATATTCAAGGAGCTGAAGTGTTGGGAGTTGTGTTACTGAGAAGTGATGGTCTGATGCTTGGTGGATGTGGACGTTCAAGGAGCTGAAGTGTTTGGAGTTGTGTTACTGAGAATTGGTAGTCTGATGCTTGGTGGATGTGGACGTTCAAGGAGCTGAAGTGCTTTGTGGCTATCTGCTGATATGCCCAAATTTCACAGCCTGGTTTGCCAATGTCACCCTCTGTTTAAATAGGTACAAACTGTCTTCTCTCCTCTTATTACTCATACCTGGAACTTTTTCATGATGAAGTGTTATGTTCCAGATAGTAATGTCATTGGCAGAAGGATTGGCTTACCTGGCTCCTACCTGCTGTTCTCAAACCCTCTAGTTCTTCTTTCTACTCTCTCCACCTTTAATTTTAGTGCAGAAAGAAAAGGAAATGTTACTGTGGCATGAGTCCTGCCCTGAAGCTAGTATCTATTAAGCCTGTGGAAACGGAGCCAATGAAAGTGATGAAGTTGATTGGATGATTCCCAGTTTGTTTCTGTGAGTAAAGCTGTAATTTTCATCAGATGATGTACATGTCTCTTTGCTTTGTAAGTTGCCTGGGTGAGAATTAAAAAGAGTTCTTCAGCCTGTGTTTTGCTTAGTGCAAATGCAACCACTTTGAAGGCAGAATGGCTCCTAGCGTTGCTGTTCTGCCCAAGTCTTTAAACAACCCACCTGGCTATTGGTCTTCTCCAGAAACAGAAGTAATGGCTGCATCTGGTGGCTTGAATGGTCCTGCACAAATCCCCTTCTGTAGCTCTCTTGCTTTTTCCAAAATTAATCCCTTCTCCAAACCTGAAAAGATCAAGTTCTGTGAAAAGCCAAAGAGACTGTCTTGATTCACAGCCACTGTATCAGCCCTCACCTAAGTTACAGACCTCTATAAAGAATTAAAGGAGACATGTATTCCTGCCTTTTATCTGCTCAGTGCTTTTCAACATCTCTTTAACTGTGTCAACCTGCTGTGAAAGTTCTGGACAACAGGTTGTCTGAGAAGCAACTGAGGGAACTGGGATTCTTTAGCCAGGAGAAAGGGAGGCTGAGGGGAGACCTTCTCACTTTCTACAAGTCCCTAAAGGAATTCATAGTGAGGTGAGGGTTGGTCTCTTTTCCCTAGATAAAAGTGGTAAGACAAGAGGAAATGGCTTCAAATTGAATCAGGACAGGTTTGGGTTGGATGTTAGAAGAAACTTCCATTGAAAGAGTTCCCAAACACTGGAATAGGATCACCAGGGAGGTGGTTGAATGCCTTTCCCTAGAGATGTTTGAAAGACCTGCAGCTATGATGCTGAGAGGCATGGTTTAGCACCAGACTTGGCAGAGTTAGATAATGGTCAGAGTCGATGATCTCAAAGGTATTTTCCAGGGAGGCTGTAGCCAGGTGGGGTTGGACTCTTCTGCCAGGCAAGCAGCAACAGAAGAAGGGGACACAGTCTCAAGTTGTGCCAGGGGAGGTCTAGGCTGGATGTTAGGAGGAAGTTGTTGCCAGAGAGAGTGATTGACATTGGAATGGGCTGCCCAGGGATGTGGTGGAGTTGCTGTCCCTGGAGGTGTGGAAGCTAAGCCTGGCTGGGGCACTTAGTGCCATGGTCTGGTTGACTGGCTAGGGCTGGGTGCTAGGTTGGACTGGATGATCTTGGAGGTCTCTTCCAACCTGGTTGATTCTATGATTCTAACAAAGCCCTGCTGCATTTGCGGGTACCTCTGAGAAGATGAGCTCGACAGAGTGGCCATGGGGTATTGAATGTTCTCTGGCCTTCTTGTTCAGGCACCTTAAAGGAGTCTTTCATCCAGCACCACACAGGCTGGGCGAAGCAGCACAGGTGCCAAAGCTTTCTTAAATTTCTTGTGAGGCAGAAGTGTACTAAGTACACAGCTAAACGTCTGCCACAAATAAGGACGTACCTGAAAGTTTGTTTTGTTGCTTTTTTGTTTTCTAGCATTCTCCATGGCAAAGGAAGTTCTGCTTTAATCTTAGTGCTCTCACTCTCACCTCACAATTACTGATACTCAGTTTCCCACCAGGAGGTTGCAGGCTACGTTGACCAGAGGCTGTGACTTCACAAGCAGTAGCAGCATCAAATTGGTCCTTAAAAACAGTCGTTCAGTTTCATGTTTTCCTGGTTTGCTTTGTTTTTAACCCTTCCCCAGTAAATGAATGCACCGAGCTGAAACTAGTTGATATGCACACAGGTAGATGAAGCTGCACCTAAAAACAGACTCTCTTCCACGAGTGACTCTCATTTAACCATGAAAGGAAAATACCACTCCTCAGATCTTCACATTTTCTCTTAGCATTCTGCCTGAGCAGGCTCTGTTTGGGTGTACGTTAGTGACCTCTTCACCTACAAAGAGAAAGAATAAGGATTTTTATCTTTCTTTCCACTGGAGAAACATTTCAGCACTTACCAGCAACTCTGGAAGTCATTTCCTCCAAGGTTTTCTTGGCTTTGTACCCAAAAACATAAGACCTAATAATTGCTTCATTGGTACTCTTTTTTCCTCCTCTAATAGAAGACAGTAACCTGTTTCCTTTTGTTATCCTCTTACTAAATTCTGAAGATTGTGTTTGGTTTTCTATAGCAGACAGTTGGAAACTTTTCTTCTCTCTCCTTACTTCGTCACTTACAGTGGAGACTTCTGGGTTTATGATTCAGTGATATGCTGGCCAATAAAATAATTGATGATTCTTTGAGTACATAAAAATTTAGGATGGGAAGAGAGCTCCTAGCTTCTTCCTCTTAATTTCCATTTCATAGAATCAACCAGGTTGGAAAAGACCTCGAAGCTCATCCAGTCCAACCTAGCACCCAGCCCCAGACAATCAACCAGACCATGGCACTAAGTGCCTCAGCCAGGCTTTGCTTCCACACCTCCAGGGACAGCGACTCCACCACATCCCTGGGCAGCCCATTCCAGGCTAACCAATCCCAGCTCCCTCAGCCTCTCCTCGTAGGGCTGTGCTCAAGGCCTCTCCCCAGCCTCGTCACCCTTCTCTGGACACGCTCAAGCATCTCAACGTCCCTTTTAAACTGGGGAGCCCAGAACTGAACACAACTGGATAGGGCTGGGTGCTAGGTTGGACTGGCTGATCTTGGAGGTCTCTTCCAACCTGGTTGATTCTATGATTCTATGAAAGCAAGCAGACTATCTCTGACCTGGTCCTCTGGATGATCTCCAGGACTGCCTGTCTTGGCAGGAGACTTTCAGGTGTAGGCAGTATGTCTTGTGATGTGCAGTCTCAGCACAAGGCCATGCTGGCTATGCAGGCTGATTGCATGGAGGCATTTAGAGCCTGTTCCTGGTAAACTCGAGGCAGGCAGTTTCCAGGCAGTTCAGCAGAGCTAGGTTATAGCTTTAGCATAATCGTAGAATCATAGAATCAACCTGGTTGGAATGCTGCAGAACACAGTAAGGCAGTATAATGCCAGGAACAGAGAGCAATGGCAGCAGGCAGTAGCAAGCACAGATACAATGGCAAAGCACATTGCATTTACCTGTGTAACTTGTTTTATCAATATGACCAGAGACTAATGAGCCTTTGGACACAGAATAGCCAATCAATGTCAGTTAGCCAAGCTGGACCATATGAGGTGGAACCATTGGCTTGCTTTACCCAAATCTGGGGAAAGCATAGGCCTTGCACAAGGCAGGCACAAGCTAAGTGTGTGTACCTTGTTTACCACAGGATGTAAACTAGTCTGGGCAGGCCAGAGTCTTTAGACTCAGTGGCTCCAGGTTCTTTGTCCTCTTTCCCGCGGTTGCTTCTCCCCAAAACTAAAGGAAGGAGAGCAGAAAAACATGCCTGGGCAAGCCAGGACGTGGATAAGCCTCTCTCTGGTCTATCAGCCCTACCACGGCACTGCATGATTGGGTATTGCTTGCAGTTCCAGAAGCCTGCCAAGCTGACGAATTCAGCAAGGGAGCATTGCCAAATTTCCTGCCTCATCTGCATGAGTATGGTCTGCTGTTCCCTTAGTTCTCTGCTCACCCTGATTGCTGGTAGGGTAAAGCTGTGTTGTAGCTTAGCCTTTTCCATTTTCTGACTTTCCTAAATCCCCAAACTTGCCCATAAGCATCCTTTGAGGAATTTCCCGACTGAATTAGAGCCTGTAGATGGACCTTAACTAGTTCTGTATGTAGTTTGAGGGCAGGGGTCTCAGGAAAATAGAAATAATTCTATTTTTATAATTCCTGCCTCAGCCAATTAATTCCCAAACCACATCAGACCTTCACCCCGAGAAGGACCTTGAGGCACAATAGTGAGTCCAGAGAAGGGCAACAAAGCTGGTAAAGGATCTAGAGAACATCTTCTGAGGAGCACCCAAGGGAACAGAAAGATTGTCTAGCCAGAAGAAAAGGAGGCTCAGGGGAAACCTTCTTGCTCTCTACAACTACCTGAAAGGAAACTGGAGCAAGGTGGATGTCATCTCCATAGTAACAAGTGATAGCACAAGAGGAAATGGCCTAAGTTGTGCGAGGGGGGGTGGGTGTGGGTCTGGGTGGATGAAAAGCTCAACATGAGCCTGCAGTATGCATGTGCAGCCCAGACAGCAACCCTGTGCTGGGCTGCAGCAAGGGCAGTGTGGGCAGCAGGGCAAGGGAGGGGATTCTGCCCCTTGCCTCTGCTCTCCTCACACCCCACCTGCAGTCCTGGGGGCAGTTCTGCAGCCCCCAGCATAAGAAGGACATGGAGTGTTGGAGTCAGTCCAGAGGAGGCCACTAAGACGCTGAGAGGGCTGCAGCAGCTCTGCTATGAGAACAGGCTATGAGAGTTGGGGCTCTGCAGCTTGGAGAAGAAAAGGCTTTGAGGAGACCTTGGAGTGGCCTTCCAGTATCTGAAGGGGGCTACAGGAGGGCTGGGGAGGGACTATTGACAAGGTCTTGTAATGACAGGACAAGGGGGAATGGGTTTGAACTGGCAGAGGGGATGTGGTTTAGTGGTGGATATCATAGTGGTAGATTATTGGACAGATTCAATGATCTTAAAAGTCTTTTCCAGTATAAACAATTGTGTGATTCAATGGAACGAGATGATGGAAGAATCATAGAATCATAGAATCAACCAGGTTGGAAGAGACCTCGAACATCATCCAGTCCAACCTAGCACCCAGCCCTAGCCAGTCAGCTAGACCATGGCACTAAGTGCCCCAGCCAGGCTTTGCTTCAACACCTCCAGGCACGGCGACTCCACCACCTCCCTGGGCAGCCCATTCCAATGCCAATCACTCTCTCTGCCAACAACTTCCTCCTCACAGCCAGCCTAGACCTCCCCTGCTACAACTTGAGACTGTGTCCCCTTCTTCTATTGCTGGTTGTCTGGCAGAAGAGCCCAACCCCACCTGGCTACAGCCTCCCTTCAGGGAGTTGTAGACAGCAATGAGCTCTGCCCTGAGCCTCCTCTTCTGCAGGCTGCACACCCCCAGCTCCCTCAGCCTCTCCTCATAGGGTTTGTGCTCCAGGCCCCTCACCACCTTTGTCACCCTTCTCTGGACATGTTCCAGCACCTCAACATCTCTCTTGAATTGAGGAGCCCAGAACTGGACACAGCACTCAAGGTGTGGCCTGAGCAGTGCTGAGCACAGGGGAAGAAGAACCTCCCTTGTGCACATCTAAGCAGTTTGCTTTCTTGGGAATTTTATTTTAGTAAGGATTTTAAAACCCAAGTAGCCAAAATGTGAAATTATTTATTTATCTGTCTGTCTAGTTATCTGTCTGTCAGTCTATCTATCTAATATCTATAAAGACATTCTGTTGAACAAAGGCCTTTTCCCAGAGATGTTGCTTCGGTTTTTCAAGGACCTGTTCAGAGTCCCCTGAGTCCTAATTACAACAGTCTTTGTGGAGTTTAAAACTAACCCATGCACTCAGTATAAACCCCCAACGCATTCTGTGCAAAGCCCTGAGATGATTATATTGCTGAGCATAGAAAGGAGTCAGGTTTGTCCATTTGAAAAGGAAATTAGGTCAGAATTTCGGGGAGCAGCTTTCTGGAATGCTTATTCCTTATGAATTGGAATGTGAACGTCTGGCACGTAGGGTACTTTTACCTTTTTCTTCTCTGTTGGGATGATTGCATGACAGTGTTACTGAAGAAATCTGGGAGGGGAAACCATTCCTTGAGAAGCTGTGTAGTAGTGGAAAGTGAATAACCTGAGGCAAAACAAAAAAAGGAATCGGAACAAGTTCAGGTCAGGGATTATTGCTTTGGGAATTAACAGCCGAGAGCAAGGCGGCAGGAAGGTGAAAGCAGGCTAAATACTTGAGAGCTGCAGTCAGACTGTGCAAAAGACTTGTAGGAACATGGCAGCTCTGGCATGTTAATCAGGTTTTTGCCAGTAGTGATGGAAGGTCTTGGATAGGGATGGTAAAGAAACGTCAACTTTGTACTATGTATGAAAAAAACAAATCCAAAACTGGTTTAACAGTTGGATTAAAGTCTGATCCAGTTAAACTGGTGTGGATCCTTAATGGCAGTGCCTTTAAATACCTTAGCTTATCCTGATGAATGAATCTGAGCGTGTTTCAGTCCTCTGTAGGTGCATCTGTGTTTGCACAAGTTGAGTAGTTTAAAATGTGGTGGTAAATAGATATAATCCTGCTGATAGAGCCTTGTTGTAAAGCCAAGAGGTCATTTGGCTTTAGCTCTAGATGGTAACTTGGGTGGTTTAAACTTCTAGTTTGGATGATACTTAAACATGTTCATATTCACATGCTGAGCTTCTCAGGAGTATGTTGTTGCAAGGTGTTTCAGTTTGTCTCCTTTCTTCTTTGAGTAGATCTAGGCCAGCAGCTTAAATGTTGCTTGTTTAGGATGGGTAAAGACCATTGGTCTGATAAAGCAGCACTGGGGCTGGGCTGCATGCTACAGCATTTTCCAGCAACCAGATGCAGCAGGACCACGTCTGTGCTGCTGCTTCTGCTGCAGGCATAGAGTGTGGTAGTGTGGTATGAGAAAGACTGCTTCCACCTAGTGCAGAGCATCCTAGTGCCTCTTATTGAAATTCAGAGACCTTCAAGTGTCAAGCTGTGGGAGGTTTGGAAAAGTAAGCTCCTTGGAATCTGGACTGAACGGTTCTAACCAGATGTAAGTTCATCAGCTGTGCACTGGAACTTCATGCTGTGAACAGTAACAAAAGCAACAGCATATATTTACATCTGCCACATCAGGAGCATGATGTGGTCAGTGAACCAGGGGGAAAAAATATGTCTGCATGGTCTGTGCCCTGGGGACTGGCTTATGAATTTAAATAGCACCAATGACAAAAAGCCAAGAAATCAGGCAAGCAATCCAGCCTGTGACTGAGGAGTGATCCAGTGCTCTGTATTTGTTTCAATGTTTAAATCTAATCTCCAGTGCCTCCCTTTTAGATGGGGATTTCTTAAGTGTGACTATGCAGCTGCTGTTTACTGTGCTTTTACTCCTTCATCACTCCTACCCAAATGGCAGCTTTGGAAATTGGTCTTACTTACTCTTCATGGGTTTGTCTCCTGCTAAGACTGCAGATCTGGTGTTCTCTCTTTTTTTCCATGGGAGGAATAATGATTATATCAGATTTAATTCAGCATATTTTGGCGCTAGCGAGTACCTGCTGAAGCGGTGCTAAGCTTCCCCTATGTAATGGAAAGCCATCAAGCAGCTTTTTTACAGGATGCTTGTTTTCATTCTGATCCAAACAACTGTAAGTGAACATCGTCAAACATGACCATGTTTCTGTCTGGTTCAGGAAGGAAGAGAAGGAAGGAACCAAGCTGTTTTCTTCAGGCTGCTTTTAGGCTACAGTCTGCCTTAAGTGATGTACTGCATGTGCCTAGGAACAGACCAGAGTGCCTTCCTTGTCTTCCTTTCTTGTTTCTTGTAACTCCAATTCCTGCCAGAAACCCCAAGAACTCTTCTCCTTGCTCTAGAGAAGAGTAAAACACTTCACTTACTTCTTTCTTTTTCTTTCTTTCTTTCTTTCTTTCTTTCTTTCTTTCTTTCTTTCTTTCTTTCTCTTTCTTTCTTTCTTTCTTTCTTTCTTTCTTTCTTTCTTTCTTTCTTTCTTTCTTTCTTTCTTTCTTTCTTTCTTTCTTTCTTTCTTCTTCTTCCTTCCTTCCTTCCTTCCTTCCTTCCTTCCTTCCTTCCTTCCTTCCTTCCTTCCTTCCTTCCTTCCTTCCTTCCTTCCTTCCTTCCTTTCTTTCTTTCTTTCTCTCTTCCTTCCTTCCTTCCTTTCTTCCTTCCTTCCTTCCTTCCTTTCTTTCTTTCTTTCTCTCTTCCTTCCTTCCTTCCTTTCTTCCTTTCTTCCCTCCTTCCTTCCTTCCTTCCTTCCTTCCTTCCTTCCTTCCTTCCTTCCTTCCTTCCTTCCTTCCTTCCTTCCTTCCTTCCTTCCTTCCTTCCTTCCTTCCTTCCTTCCTTTCTTTCTTTCTTTCTCTCTTCCTTCCTTCCTTCCTTTCTTCCTTCCTTCCTTCCTTCCTTTCTTCCTTTCTTCCCTCCTTCCTTCCTTTCTTCCCTCCTTCCTTCCTTTCTTCCTTTCTTCCTTTCTTCCTTTCTTCCTTTCTTTCTTCCTTTCTTCCTGTCTTTCTTTCTTTCTTTCTTTTTCTTTCTTTCTTTCTTTCTTTCTTTCTTTCTTTCTTTCTTTCTTTCTTTCTTTCTTTCTTTCTTTCTTTCTTTCTTTCTCTCTCTCTTTCTCTCTCTCTTTCTCTCTCTCTTTCTCTCTCTCTTTCTCTCTCTCTTTCTCTCTCTCTTTCTCTCTCTCTCTTTCTCTCTTTCTCTCTTTCTCTCTTTCTTTCTTCCTTCCTTTCTTCCTTTTCTTTCTTTCTTTCTTTCTTTCTTTCTTTTCTTTCTTCCTTCCTTCCTTCCTTCCTTCCTTCCTTCCTTCCTTCCTTCCTTCCTTCCTTCCTTCCTTCCTTCCTTCCTTCCTTCCTTCCTTCCTTCCTTCCTTCCTTCCTTCCTTCCTTCCTTCCTCTCTTCCTCTCTTCCTCTCTTCCTCTCTTCCTTCCTTCCTTCCTTCCTTCCTTCCTTCCTTCCTTCCTTCCTTCCTTCCTTCCTTCCTTCCTTCCTTCCTTCCTTCCTTCCTTCCTTCCTTCCTTCCTTCCTTCCTCTCTTCCTTCCTTCCTTCCTCTCTTCCTTCCTTCCTTCCTCTCTTCCTTCCTTCCCTCCTTCCTTCCTTTCTTCCCTCCTTCCTTCCTTCCTTCCTTTCTGTCTGTCTTTCTTTCTTTCTTTCTTTCTTTCTTTCTTTCTTTCTTTCTTTCTTTCTTTCTTTCTTTCTCTCTCTATCTCTCTCTCTCTCTCTTTCTCTCTCTCTCTCTTTCTCTCTTTCTCTCTCTCTCTATCTCTCTCTCTCTCTTTCTCTCTCTCTTTCTCTCTTTCTCTCTTTCTTTCTCTCTTTCTCTCTTTCTCTCTTTCTCTCTTTCTCTCTTTCTCTCTTTCTTTCTTCCTTCCTTTCTTCCTTCTTTTCTTTCTTTCTTTCTTTTCTTTCTTTCTTTCTTTCTTTCTTTCTTTCTTTCTTTCTTTCTTTCTTTCTTTCTTTCTTTCTTTCTTTCTTTCTTTCTTTCTTTCTTTCTTTCTTTCTCTCTTTCTCTCTTTCTCTCTTTCTGATCAAGAGTCACTTTTATGTGTCCTGAAGTGATATTAAGAGAGATGGCTCCGAGGCCCCTCTGTTGCCAAGTCTTTACCAGCCCCCATCGGCGCCTACTTGCAGGGCAGAGCTCTTGGCAGCCAGCCCTACCAACTTTCTTCTAGTCTAAAAGCCAAGCACAGGCAGTGAGATCACATTTTTCTTATCTCTTTGTTGCTTTTTAGCTCACATTGGGATTTCTCCTTTGCCGTCATCAGTGTGGGGGGGAAAAAAAGAGTTGCTAATTCAGCCGTGTTGGTATTAGGTATAACTTATGCTGTCATGTTCATTCCCTCTGCTTTTCACTCACCTCCTCTCCCCAGGGTAAGGGGAGTGACATTCACAGAAAAAGAAAAGTTAGGTCAAAACGACTCGATTTTCCAGGAGAGCTAAAGTTGGCTGCACAGGTCCAGAAGGACTGGTGTCTGCTTTCCAGCAAACAAATGATATATTGATTTCCTATTCAAAGAAAGCACTGGCAGGAACTTTCAAAACAAAAGCCTTCTTTCAGCAGAGCATTTAAATGTGGGGCCGCTTAAATTGCGCAGCCTTAAGTGCTCTGCAGCAACAGCTCTTCACTACCTGGCTTTGAATCCCGGTGTCAGCCTTGCCCCAGCCCTCACCCGGGCTTTGCCCTGCACACGGAGGGGCATGGGGGTCACACCGGTAACAACCATTCTGCATCCCTGAGCAGACTGCCGAGACTTTGAATTTCTGAGGAGTGTCAGAGCCCATGGAGGGTTTTCTTTCCATCCTTTCACCCTTTGAATCAGAATCAGGCAGGGTTGGAAGGGACCACAGGGATCAGCCAGTTCCAATCCCCTGCCATGCCTAGAGACACCCTACCCTAGAGCAGGCTGCCCACAGCCTCAGCCACCCTGGCCTCAAACACCTCCAGCCATGGGGCCTCAACCACCTCCCTGGGCAACCCAGTCCAGCCTCTCACCACTCTCATGCTCAACAACTTCCTCCTCACATCCACTCTGACTCTCCCCACCTCCAGCTTTGCTCCATTCCCCCCAGTCATTTCACTCCCTCGCAGCCTCAAAAGTCCCTCCCCAGCTTTTTTGGAGGTCCCCTTCAGATCCTGGCAGGCCACAAGGAGGTCACCTGGGAGCATCCTCTGCTCCAGCCTGCACAGCCCCAGCTCTTTCAGTCTGTGCTCACAGCAGAGCTGCTGCAGCCCTCTCAGCATCCTCCTGGCCCTTCTCTGGACACTCTCCAGCATCTCCACATCCCTCTTGTCCCAGGGGCTCCAGAGCCCAGGTGGGGTCTCAGCAGAGCAGAGCAGAGGGGGAGAATCACCTCCCTGGCCCTGCTGGCCACACTTCTGCTGCTGCAGCCCAGGCTCTGCTTGGCTTTCTGGGCTGCAAGTGCACACTGCTGGCTCCTGCTGAGCTTCTCCTCCACCAGCACCCCCAAGTCCCTCTCCTCAGGGCTGCTCTCCATCCACTCCCTGCCCAGCCTGGATTTGTGCTTGGCATTGCCTCGACTCAGCTGCAGGACCTTGCACTTGGTCTTGTTGAACCTCCTGAGGTTGGCTTGTGCCCACCTCTGCAGCCTGTCCAGGTCCCTCTGGATGGATCCCTGCCCTCCAGCCTGGCTGCTGCACTACACAGCTTGGTGTCATTGACAAACTTGCTGAGGCTGCACTCAGTGCCTCTGTCCATGGCACCCACAAAAATGCTGAACAAGACTGGTCCCAGGACAGATCCTTGAGGGACTCCACTTGTCACTGGCCTGCACTTGGCCATGAAGCCATTGACAGCCACTCTCTGGGTGTGGCCATCAAGCCAGTTCTTTATCAATCCAGTGGTGCACACCCATGTATCACCATCTTGGAGACCAGGATGTGGTGTGGGACAGTGTCAGATACCTTGCTCAGGTCCAGGTAAATGACACCAGTTGCTCTCCCCTCAGCTACTCATGTTGTGACCTGTTCACAGAAGGCCACCAGGCCTTTCCCTTCTTTTCTCCCAGTCACAGCATGGACTTCAAGATTGATTGAAAGTCTTTCTCCACTTTGTGAGGTTAGGCAGGAGGTTAAGGGAGTTGGAGTTCTTTAAAGCTCTGCTTCATTTCCCCTTTTCACACATTGACATCTCAATGCTCATTTCCCCCAAACCCCAACCAAAAGTTTCCCAAATGAAGGCAAATAGGAGTAAGAGCATTTTAGTTTTTAATTAGTTTCTCCACAGCAGTAGCAGTGCTGTGCTTTCCCTCTGAGGCTACTTACATGTTGCTGTATGGTTAGTCTGCTCCTATCTTGTGTTTCCTTTAGATCAAGAGGCTGTTACACTACTCTGCTCTGGTGGACCCCATCTGCAGTGCTGGGGCCAGCTCTGGAGTCCTCAGTGCAGGAAAGGACCTGTTGGAGCAGGTCTAGAGGAGGCCAGGCAGATGATCTTCTGTGAAGGCAATCTGAGGGATTGGAGTTGTTTGCCATGGAGGAGGCTCAGGAAAGACCTTGTTGCAGCCTCTCAGTATTAAAGGGGCTTATAAGAGAGATGAAGACAGAGTTTTTAGTGGGGGCTGTTGTGCCAGTAAAAGGGTTGAATGGTTTTAAACTGAGGGCAGATTTAGACTAGACAGAAGGAAGAAACCGTTTCCCACTGGGTGAGGTGAGGTACTCCCACGCTGCCCAGAGATGTGACAGAAGCCTCATCTGTGGGAAAATCCCAGGTCAGGTTGTTTGGGGCTCTGATCAACCTGATTTAGTTGCCTGTGTCCCTGTGTGATGGTTTGGGTGTTCCCTACCCCCCACACTTTGGAAATCACCCAGACTAGACTCAGCTGGCTCTGGAAATTGAATGAAGCTTATATTTACAGCTTAGCACAATAGACAAGCAGTTCTGGGCTCCTCAATTCAAGAGAGATGTTGAGGTGCTGGAATGTGTCCAAAGAAGGGCGACAAAGCTGGTGAGGAGCCTGGAGCAGAGCCCTGTGAGGAGAGGCTGAGGGAGCTGGGGGTGTGCAGCCTGCAGAAGAGGAGGCTCAGGGCAGAGCTCATTGCTGTCTACAACTCCCTGAAGGGAGGCTGTAGCCAGCTGGGTTGGTCTCTTCTGCCAGGCAGGCAGCAACAGAAGAAGGGGCACAGGCTGAAGCTGTGTCAGGGGAGGTCTAGGCTGGCTGTGAGGAGGAAGTTGTTGTCAGAGAGAGTGATTGGCATTGGAATGGGCTGCCCAGGGAGGTGGTGGAGTCGCTGTCTCTGGAGGTGTGGAAGCAAAGCCTGGCTGGGGCACTTAGTGCCATGGTCTGGTTGACTGGTTAGGGCTGGGGGATAGGTTAGACTGGGTATCTTGGAGGTCTCTTCCAACCTGGTTGATTCTATGATTCTATATTCACAGTGTATACAGTTAGAGACAGTCACCCAGACTAGACTCAGCCAGCTCTGGAAATATGAATGAAGCTTATATTTACAGCTGGCACAATAGACAAGCAGATAGTTACAGTATATACAGCTATAGACAGGAATAGACAAGGGAAAAGCTAATACAGAAACACAACTCCCCTCCCAGAAACCTGAGTCCCCAGGAGGGGCTCCCAACCACCCTGCACCTTCCCCTTACCCTTCTCAACCTTACCTCAGTCCCAAGGGAGAATGGAGGTTTGGCCAGGGGGTTAGGAAGCAAAGTGGATTAGGACAGAAAACTGTCAGAGAGAGGCTAGAAAGAAATGCAGCTCAGCCAGTGCCCCAGCAGAAGTGCTGAGTGTTATCTATGTTTTGATTCTTATTTTCATACATCCTGGCAAGCCTGTGAGTGCAGTAGCCATCACCATTGTTTCCCTTTCACAGCCTGTAATCTAGTTCTTCTCACCAAAACATTCCAGCCTGCTTTAAACTAGCACACCCTGCTCACTGCAGAAGGACTAGATGAGGTTTAAATGTTCCTTCCTGTGCTATTTTGAAGCAGGCTAGGATGTTTTGGTGAGAAGAACTACATCTCAGGCTGTGGAAAGAAAACAATGGTGATGGCTACTGCACTCACAGCCTTGCTGGGAAGTATAGGAACAAGAAATAAAAGCATTAGATAATCTCTTGGCACCACTCTCCCTGGGGCTGCTGGCTGAGCTGCATCTCTCTAACCTCACCCTCCAGTTTGGGCTAAGCCACTTTGCTTCCTAACCCCCTGGCTGAACCTCCATTCTTCCTTGGGACTGGGGTAAGGTTGAGAGGGACAGGGGGAAGGTGCAGGGGTGGCTGAGAGTCCCTCCTGGGCACTCAGGTTTCTGGGAGGGGAGTTGTGTTTCTGTATTACCTTTTACCTTGTCTATTTCCGTCTATAACTGTATATAATGTAACTATCTGCTTGTCTATTGTGCCAGCTGTAAATATAAGCTTCATTCATATTTACAGAGCCAGCTGAGTCTAGGCTGGGTGATTTCTAAAGCGTGAGGGGGCAGGGAACACCCAAACTTCCAAGCCAAACCATTCTGCCTTTCTATGATCATTACACTTGTGCAGTGCAGTGCATCTGGCTGATATCAGGCAGCTGAATTGCTGCAGATCCTGCAGCAGAAACCAGGTGGCTTTAGCCCTCCTTAAACATTTCTAGGTTCTATTTTTTATTTTCAGTGTGCTATATTAGCACTTCTCCCTCTCAGAATTCAGTCAGCTCACAGCATCCTTTCCCAGGTGGCTTTCCTCCCAGGTGATCCCAGCTCTGGATTTCTCCTTCTCCTGTCCATTCGCTATGAGGGGCTGGTTTCTGGTCAGAGCTGTTCCTTCTTGCCCTGGGGTTGTGATATTAGTGAGTCACAGAGAAAATGTCTTTCAAGAACAGGAAATGAGGAGAGAAAATATCAATCTTTTCCAATCATATTTGTCAAGAGCTGTATGAATAAGTGGGGGATGATAAACTTTCAGGTATTTCTAATTTGCAAAATACCTGTAGGACTCGCTCCAAGCAGATTGATATTTTACTTAAGCTCCTCAGGAAGCTATAAAACACAGCAAAGTGATGGCAATCAGATTCCAGCAGTTTCTTAAACAGATGAAAGGATGCTTCAAAGTCTATTTGTTTAGTCAGCCTTGCTTTTCATCTTGGTTAATTGCTGAGAAGGATGAGGTAGCATTAGTATGCACAGCTCGTGAATGATAATCTTTAAAGGAATCTTTTTTTAAGCATAGGTGTTCACCTTGATCCTGCTTTCTCACAAGTGCTGCACGTGTGTTTACTGACAGATTCCAAATTTATTGCCATAACAATAACTGAAAAAAGCCTCCAAGTAAATTAAGAGATGTGAAAATTCATAGAATCATAGAATCAACCAGGTTGGAAGAGATCTCCAAACTCAGCCAGTCCAACCTAGCACCCAGCCCCAGACAATTAACCAGACCATGGCACTAAGTGCCCCAGCCAGGCTTGGCTTCAGCACCTCCAGGGACAGCAACTCCACCACCTCCCTGGGCAGCCCATTCCAATGCCAATCACTCTCTCTGACAACAACTTCCTCCTAACATCCAGCCTAGACCTCCCCTGGAACAGCTTCAGACTGTGTCCCCTTGTTCTGTTGCTGATTGCCTGGCAGAAGAGACCAACCCCACCTGGATACAGCCTCCCTTCAGGTGGCTGCAGACAGCAACGAGGTCTGCCCTGAGACTCCTCTTCTGCAGGCTGCACACCCCCAGCTCCCTCAGCCTCTCCTCACAGGGCTCTGCTTCAGGCCCATCTCCAGCCTTTGTTTCCCTTCTCTGGACACCTTCCAGCACCTCAACATCTCTCTTGAATTGAGGAGCCCAGAACTGGACACAGCACTCAAGCTGTGGCCTGAGCAGTGCTGAGCACAGGGGCAGAAGAACCTCCCTTGTCCTGCTGCCCACACTGCTCCTGAGCCAGCCCAGGATGCCATTGGCTCTGCTGCCCACCTGGGCACTGCTGCCTCCTCTTCAGCTACTCTTTACCAGCACCCTCAGGTATCTTTCTTCATGGCTGCTCTCAACCACTCTGTCTCCAGCCTGTAGTGCTGCTTGGGGTTGTTGTGGCCAAAGTGTTACGCCAGCTGAGGGGGCTGTTTTCAAACACCAAATCCCCTTCTTTTTTGTTTTGTTTTGTCCTGTTGTTTTTCTCCTTTCTTTTTTTTGGTGTTTGTTTGTTTTTGTTTAAGCCTGCTTAAGGCTAGTATACTAAAATATGTAACTGTCAATTGGGAATGCTGTGAGAGTTTATAGAATCATGGAATTGTTTTGGATGGGAGAAATCAAGTCCTACCTTTGCCTAACTCTGCCAAGTCTGATGCTAAATTATGTCCCTCTGCATCACATCTCTGTCTTTTAAACACCTCCAGGGATGGGAAGTCAGCTACCTCCCTGGAGAGTCTATTGCAGTGTTTCATAACCCCTCAGTGAAGAAGTATCTTCTAACTTCCAATCTAAACCTCACCCAGTGCAACTTGAGGCCATTTCTTCTCATCCTATTACCTGTTACTACACAGAAGAGACTAAGTCCTACCATGTTGTAACCTCCTTTCAGGGAGTTCTTGAAATCAAGGTCTTCCCTGAGCCTTGCTTTCTCCGGACTAAACCATTCCTGTTTCTTCAGCTCCCCACAAGATTTGTTCTCCAGACCCTTCACCAGCTTTGTTGCCATTCTCTGGACCCAGTCCAGCACACTGATGTGTTTTTTGGTGTTAGAGCCCAAAGCTGAACCCAGTACTCAAGTGGGACCTTGCCAGTGCCCAGGACAGGGGAACATAGAATAGAATCACAGAATCAAGCAGGTTGGAAAAGACCTCGAAGCTCATCCAGTCCAACCTAGCACCCAGTCATATCCAATCAACTAGACCCTGGCACTAAGTGCCTCATCCAGGCTTTTATTGAACACCTCCAGGGATGGTGACTCCACCACCTCCCTGGGCAGCCCATTCCAATGCCAATCACTCTCTCTGACAACAACTTCTTCCTAACATCCAGCCTAGACCTACCCTGGCACAACTTGAGACTGTGTCCCCTTGTTCTGTTGCTGCTTGCCTGGCAGAAGAGACCAACCCCACCTGGCTACAGCCTCTCTTCAGGTAGTTGTAGACAGCAATGAGCTCTGCCCTGAGCCTCCTCTTCTGCAGGCTGCACACCCCCAGCTCCCTCAGCCTCTCCTCACAGGGCTGTGCTCCAGGCCCCTCACCAGCTTTGTTTCCCTTCTCTGGACACCTTCCAGCACCTCAACATCTCTCTTGAACTGAGGAGCCCAGAACTGGACACAGCACTCAAGGTGTGGCCTTAGTTCTACTTGTCACAATAGTTCTGGTCCAGGCCAGGATGCTCTTGGCTTTCTTGGACACCTGGGCACATGTAGGCTCATTTTCAGCCACCTGTTGACCAACACTCCTGTGTCTTTGCTGGGAAATTTCCATCCACTCTTCCTCAGTCCTGGAGCATTCATTGGGTTATTGTGACCCACATGCAGGATTGGGCACTTGGCCTTGTTGAATTTGATATAATTGGCCTTGGCCCATTGATCCATCCTGTCCAGGTCCCTCTGTAAAGTTTTCCTACCCTCTAGCAGATCAACACTCCTAACCAGCCTAGTGTAATGTGCAAACTTGCTGAGGATGCCCTCAATCTCCTTGTCCAGTTCATGGGTAAAGATGATAAAGAGAACTGGCTGCAGCACTGAACACTGGGGAACACCACTGATGCCTGGCCACTAACTGGATCTAACTCCATTCACCACCAGTCTTCGGGCCGAGCCCTTCAGTCAGTTTTTCACTCAGTGAAGCATCCATCCATCTAAGGTCCTGCAGCTGGGTTGAGGCAATGCCAAGCACAAATCCAGGCTGGGCAGTGAGGAGAGGGACTTGGGGTTGCTGCTGGATGAGAAGCTCAGCAGGAGCCAGCAGTGTGTAGCCCAGAAAGCCAAGCAGAGCCTGGGCTGCAGCAGTAGAAGTGTGGCCAGCAGGGCCAGGGAGGGGATTCTCCCCCTCTGCTGTGGTCTGCTGGGACCCCACCTGGAGTACTGCATCCAGCTCTGAAGCCCCTGGGACAAGAGGGATGTGGAGATGCTGGAGTGTGTCCAGAGAAGGGCCAGGAGGACGCTGAGATGGCTGCAGCAGCTCTGCTGTGAGCACAGACTGAAAGAGTTGGGGCTGTGCAGGCTGCAGCAGAGGAGGCTCCCAGCTGACCTCCTTGTGGCCTGCCAGGAACTGAAGGGGACCTCCAAAAAAGCTGGGGAGGGACTTTTGAGGCTGTCAGGGAGTGCCAGGACTGGGGGGAATGGAGCAAAGCTGGAGGTGGGGAGAGTCAGAGTGGAGGTGAAGAGGAAGTTGTTGAGCATGAGAGTGGTGAGAGGCTGGAATGGGTTGCCCAGGGAGGTGGTTGAGGCCCCATGGCTGGAGGTGTTTGAGGCCAGGCTGGCTGAGGCTGTGTGCAGCCTGCTCTAGGGTAGGGTGTCCCTGCCCATGGCAAGGGGGTTGGAAGTAGATGATGCTTGTGGTCCCTTCCAGCCCTGACTGATTCTGTGATTCTATGGCTCTAAGCCATGAGCAACCAGTTTCTCCAGGAGGGTGCTTTAGGAGGCAGTGTCAAATGTTGATGTTCATAGTTCATGGTGAAAGAGTTTTGTTCTTCAGTCATGCAAATGTGTACTCCTTTGTACTGTGCTATATTTACACCTTTAGTGTCACAGTTCAAATTCTGAGTTTCGCTGAAGGGATCTTGATTCCTACCCTTGATGATAGCCCTAGTCTTTACATTCAGAGGGTGGTAAAAGCTTTCAGGTTAGAGCATCTTTTCTATTTCTTGTCGGGGTTGTGCTGGCAGAGATGTCAGGAAATGCTTAACTTGTGTAAAAGAATAATCCTTAAGATCTGAGTCATCTAAAACTAAGCAGGCATTCTAAAGGTGATTGCTGTAGATTTTCTAGAAAGAGTTCAGACATTCCCATCTTCAAAAGAGAAGTATTTTTATTGAAGTTATGCAATGTAACCATGGCAAAAAGTGCCTTGATGGTCTGGCAGAGCGTGGACAGACACCGCAGTTACCTGCCTTAACCTGCTTGCGTGCGGCACCACAGGCAGGCTGAGCAACACAGCATCACGGAATCAGCCAGGGCTGGAAGGGACCACAAGGGTCAACATGAGCATGACAGAATGTTATATGGCATCCCAGTGTGCTGGGGGCCTTTGGAGGTCTTCTAGTCCAACCCCACTGCTAAATCAGTCACACAGAGCAGGCTGTCCAAGATCATAGAGTCATGGAATGGCCCAGCTTGGAAGGGACCTCAATGCTCACCCAGCTCCAGCCCCCTGCCTTAGGCAGGGACACCTCCCACCAGAGCAGGTCACTCAAGGCCTCATCCAGCCTGGCCTTGAACACCTCCAGGGAGGGAGCAGCCACAGCCTCCCTGGGCAACCTGTGCCAGTGTCTCACCACCCTCACTGCAAAGAATCCTTTCCTAACGTCCACTTTCAATCTCCCCTCTGCCAGTTCAAACCCATTCCCCTTTGTCCTGGCATTACCAGACCTTGTCAATAGTCCCTCCCCAGCCTTCCTGTAGCCCCCTTCAGATACTGGAAGGCCACTCTAAGGTCTCCTCAAAGCCTTCTCTTCTCCAGGCTGCAGAGCCCCAACTCTTGCAGCCTGTCCTCATAGCAGAGCTGCTGCAGCCCTCTGAGCATCTTGGTGGCCTCCACTGGACTGGCTCCAACAAAGATTGCATTGTCCAGGCAGATTTAGAATCGCTCCAGAGAAGGAGACTCCACAACCTCTCTGGGCAGCCTTTTCTAGTGCTCTGGTACCTTCACAGAAAAAGTTCTTCCTCATGTTCAGATGAAACCTCTTGGGTTCCAGTTTGTGCCCTCTGTCCCTTGTCGTGTCACTGGACCAACTGAGAAGAGCCTGGCCCCATCCTCTTGTCCCCTGATTTTTGGATATTAATAAGTACTGAGAAGATCCCTTCTTAGTGTTCTCCAAGCTAAACAGTCCCAAGTCTGAGTCACAGTATGTTAGTCCATAGCATGGTGTTGAATAAATTGTTACAATCTGATTACTGATGTCTAAAATGAAAAGCAGCCTTTGAATTCAGACATGGTCACCTTTGGAAGTGGAAATAGCCTGTGGCAGGTAACTAGGTTAGCACTGAGATTGATCTCATTACTGCCTACAACTACCTGAAGGGAGGCTGTAGCCAGGTAGGGTTGATCTCTTCTCCCAGTCAACCAACAACAGGACAAGGGGACAGAGTCTGAAGTTGTTGTGGCAGGGGAGGTCTAGGCTGGATGGATGTTAGAAGGAAGTACTTGAACAGAGAGAGTGATTGGCATTGGAATGGGCTGCCCAGGGAGGTGGTGGAGTCACTGTCCCTGGAGGTGTTGAAGCAAAGCCTGGATGAGGCACTTAGTGCCATGGTCTGGTTGATGGCTAGGGCTGGGTGCTAGGTTGGGCTGGATGATCTTGGAGGTCTCTTCCAACCTACTTGATTCTATGATTCTGTGATATACCAGGAAAAATTGTGTCAAGTTTGCCACTGGAAGTGTGTCAGAGTTGGTTTCTCAGAAGGTGTATTTGATGTGCGTTAGAATCTACCTAGCCCAGGTATAACGCTCAGAGTGGGCTTGTTAATGGCTGGTGTGCTGCAGGAGCAGTGTGGAAGCAGCCAGGGTGGCATTATCAAAAGAGATTAAACAAAAAAAAAGGAGGGGGAGGATGAACTCAGTTGTCTCTCACACACACAGACAATTTCCTCAAGCCCGCTGTAGCGAGAGCTGCCTGGAGCAGTAACGCTCTGCACGTGCCAAGGGCATATCAGTTGGGCTGTGTTACAAATAACATCTGAACAGCAGAGAAGTGAGGAGGGCAGGGCTGTGCTCTCTGGTAAGCTTCATTTTCTTGCTTGGAGTGCCTCCCAGATTTTTGTTGCCCATGTAACCCTTGGTAGGTAGATTAGCAGGCATGTGGGATCCTTCTTCCACAAAGTCACAGTAGTGTTTTTGTGCCCTGTACGTAAAGAGTCATATTCTTGTCCCCAGATCGTTTCCTTTCATCTGGTGCCCCCTCAAACATTCTTAAAAGTGCCTCTTTCTCCCTTCCTTTGTACAGTGTCTGCCTCCCTGGGTTTTCTACTGCATACAGAAGAGCTCAGTTTATAAAGATATAGAGCCCAGCAACTATAAAGGCGCTTTCTCTGTCAGTTTGTCATGCTTTAAAGGATTGTGGGCACCCTGAAGGGAAGATTAGTGGAAGGCTGTCCAAATTTCCAGGGCTCTGAATTATTTTTTAGCAGCCATTTTCTTGCATCAGCTTAGAAAAGAAAGAAAAAGGGAAGCCTGTTCATGGGGGAAGGTGATGAACGGGCAGGGGCGGTGACACCCCCTCTGTGTAAGACATGATTACAGGCCCTGTGGAGCCCCATTTATCAATTTAAGAGCTAAGGATCTGTCCCAGCCACTTGAGACCGAAAGCATGAGCTTGGAGAATTTTGTTCTTAGTGCTTGCACAGAACCTGAAACCCAGGATCTCAAATATTCAACAGGATCTTCCTTCTAAGTGCTGTTTGATCTACCTCTAATAAAATGAACTCTTCATCTCCTGGCGGTGTCATGGGTGCTCTCTGGAGGCACATTACTTTGTGCTGCAGCTGTGAATTGTTTCCCCTCTTGCTAACCCAAACCAACATCTGGCCAAGTTCTTTTATTTGCCTTCAGGACTCTGGTTGTTCTCTCCTGCCCCTCCAGTGATGCTTTGGCCTGTCAAGGTATAATGTTCCCTCCTGACTAAGATAAGTGTGTGAAACCTGTGTATGTTCAGCCTGGGCATAAAGAGGTTCAGGGGAGACCTCACTCTCCACAACTTGACAAAAGAAGTTGTAGCAAAGTGGAGGTTGGTCTCTTCTCCCAAGAAACAAGTGATAGGACAAGAGGAAATGGCCTCATGTTGCACCTGGGCAGGTTGAGACAATTTTTTTTCAGTGAAAGGATTGTCAAAGCTTGAAAGAGGCTACCCAGAGAAGTGTTGGAGTCACCATCCTTGAAGGGATTTAACAGGTGTAGATGTGGTGCTGAGGAATGTGGTTTAGTGATGACTTAGCAGTGCTGGGTTAACAGCTGGACTTGATGGGCTGAAGAGTTTCTTCCAACTAATATGCTTTTATGAATGGGCTATGATTACCAGCTCCCATTTATGAAGAGCAGGCTCCTTAAGCTTGCTCCTTGGGCTTGCTCCTTGCTTGCTCCTTGGGCTTTAAGGGCATCTTGGAGTGTTGCTGCCTGTGCTCATGGTAGCTGTGAATGCTGTAATTAGCAGCAGGCCCTGTCCCTGGAGGAAGTGGCAGTCAGGTTTACTCATTAGTGACTTGGTCTGGTGTCTCACAGATCAAGTGACAGCAGCTTGACAAATTTAGTGGCTGTTTATGATGAAGTCACAGCAACAGTGGACAAGGGAAGGGCAGCTGACAGCATCTACATGCACCTGAGGAAGGCATTTGACTCTGTCCCACATGGCATCCTGGTCACCAAACTGGAAAAGCACAGACTGGATGTGTGGAGCACTGCTGGGTGAGGAATTGGCTGGATGGTGGCACACAGAGAGTGTTGATCAAGGGCACAATGTCCACCTGCAGACCAGTGCCAGGTGTCTCCCTCAGGGGTCAATACTGGCACCAGTGCTGTGTAATGTCTTTGTCAGTGACATGGGCAGAGGAATCAGTGCACCCTCAGCAAGTGTGCAGAGGGCACCAAGCTGTGTGGCACAGTCAACTTGCTAGAAGGCAGGGATCCATCCAGAGGGACCTGGACAGGCTGCAGAGGTGTGCCCAGGCCAACCTCATGACCTTGTTCAACAAGACCAAGTGTAAGGTGCAGCACCTAGGTGGGTGCAATCCCAAGCACAGCTCCAGACTGGATGGGGAATGGCTGAGAGCAGCCCTGAAGAACAGGACCTGGGAGTCAGGGGTGATGAAAAGCTCAGCAGGAGCCTGCAGTGTGAGTGCAGCCCAGACACAACCCTGTGCTGGGTGCAGCAAGAGCAGTGTGGGCAGCAGGGCAAGGGAGGGGATTCTGCCCCTTGGCTCTGCTCTCCTCACACCCCACCTGCAGTCCTGGGTGCAGTTCTGGAGCCCCCAGCACAAGAAGGACATGGAAGTGTTGGAGCCAGTGCAGAGGAGGCCACCAAGATGCTGAGAGGGCTGCAGCAGCTCTGCTATGAGAACAGGCTATGAGAGTTGGGGCTCTGCAGCTTGGAGAAGAGAAGGCTTTGAGGAGACCTTGGAGTGGCCTTCCAGTATCTGAAAGAGGCTACACGAAGGCTGAGGAGGGACTATTGACAAGGTCTGGTAATGCCAGGACAAAGGGGAGTGGGTTTGAACTGGCAGAGGGGAGATTGAAAGTGGATGTTAGGAAAGGGTTTTTTGCAGTGAGGGTGGTGAGACACTGGCACAGGTTGCCCAGGGAGGTTGTGGCTGCTCCCTCCCTGGAGGTGTTCAAGGCCAGGTTGGATGAGGCCTTGAGTGACCTGCTCTGGTGGGAGGTGTCCCTGCCTAAGGCAGGGGCTGGAGCTGGGTGAGCACTGAGGTCCCTTCCAAGCTGGGCCATTCCATGGTTCTGTGACACTCTCTGCCATCACTGCAGTCTCTGACTTGCAGCATGTGACAGATGGGCCAGGAGGAGAGCTGAGGCTTCCAGATATTGCTGTCCAGGAGCCATATATCTCATTCATAGTAGACGTGACCCTTCTAGGGAGCTCTGTCACACACCACACATATGGTCCACACATGTACTATGAAAGTGATGCTCTGGGATGTGCTGGATCACATGAATCATCTGCCTGGGCACAGTAAATCCTCTCTGCCATGGGACAGGCTCAGGTGTGCTGTCTGTATGCTGTAGGAGTGCCTGAGCTCCCCAGCTTCGTGGCAGACCCTTGTGCAAACCAGATGTCCAAAAGCCCCAACCAAACATCAAACTCTCAGATTTTTTTTTGGACCCAAATTTTCCTTTGTGAAAGCCCCACAGAGAGGAGGTGAAGGATTGCTTGTGGCTGTGCTGGGAAGGGGTGACCTTTAGTGTACTTGTTCTACAGATCTGAAGCATAGATGGAAGAAGAGGAAAACTGCAAATTGTAGGAGTTTCATATGAATAAAGGAAAAAATATTGTGAAGCTGAATTTCAGGACATGACTGCAAGGCTTTTTGGAGATGACTGCTGAAAAATCACTGTTCCAGTAAAAATTCTCTGAGCTGACAGATTCTAACTTGTGCCCAGCCCACCCACTATGCATTCTGTTCAAATTGATGAATTATTTGAGGCTTGTTACAGGGCAGGAGCCTAGCCCAATTTGCTACTCACTGTTCTTGTCACAAGGTGGGAAGTCAGTGAGGCACGAACTTGGCTTAGGCCACCTGTGTCAGCAGGAGTCATAAAAGCATAGAATCATAGAATCACAGAGTCATAGAATCAACCAGGTTGGAAGAGACCTCCAAGCTCAGCCAGCCCAACCTAGCACCCAGCCCTAGCCAATCAACCAGACCATGGCACTAAGTGCCCCAGCCAGGCTTGGCTTCAACACCTCCAGGCACAGTGACTCCACCACCTCCCTGGGCAGCCCATTCCAATGCCAATCACTCTCTCTGCCAACAACTTCCTCCTCACATCCAGACTAGACCTCCCCTGCCGCAACTTGAGACTCTGTCCCCTTCTCCTGTTGCTGGTTATCCTTTTCTTTTGTTTCTTATTTTTTTTTTCTCCAGGGGAGGTTTAGGTTGGACATGAGGAAGGATTTCTCCACCAAAAGGCTTGTCAAGCCCTGCAACAGCCTGCCCAGGGCATTGGTGGAGTCACCATCCCTGGAGGGGTTTAAAAGATGTGTCCCCAGTCCCTTGCCAGGCTGAGGATGTAGTGCTTGTTCTTCCCTCCCTCACATGTTCACCACGGTCACACTCCCACTCAATAAACTGCTGTGATCCTGTTCTCTGTCTGAGCTGGAAGAAATTCAGGCAATATAGAGCACATTGGCATGTGCCATGCCTGGAAGAAGTGGGATTTGTGGCTGAAGAAAGTCAGGTCAGTAGCTGAGCCACAGGCCCTGCATTCACTGCCAAGCATAAACTTAATGAGTCTTTTATATGTTCCAGCAGCTTCGGCATCATCTCAGGTGCATTTCTCAGTACAGCAGTCACTAGGATTTACAGTGGCTAAAAAATTCAGCCCAGCAGCCTGGTTTGTGCTTTATCTCTTCAGGCTTGATACCTATGGGACATTATCTGATATTACTGTGTGTAGCTGCCACCCGTGGGAGAGGGTTCTTCTGGGACTGTGTTTCTGGGTCACTAGATACTGCAGGGATACACGGGATTAGGGAGATAACCAGCTACACGTCTACAGGATCGCTTGTTCCCAGCCTCGGAGGGCGATAAATGGCTTCAAGAAGCAGAGCACTAGTCCCTATACCTACTAAAGCATCTGTTCAGCACTGCTCAAATGGAGTTGCTTAAGTAATTATCCCCCGGGGGCTGTTTATATTTTAGAGTATCTGCGTGTTCTTTAGATCCTTAACCTTTAGACAGGTCCACATAGCCATGCTGTGATTTATTGGCTTTGCGTGGTCTTGACCTTCTCCTGGCAGGTTTAACATTACCTTCCACAAGAATGTAACTCGTGTTGGAAAGGAATGACTATACAGGAATTCCTTTGCTTCCCAACTGCTGGGGTTTTATGTCAGTTGTTGTAATCTCTGCTATTAAACTATCGAATTTGGGCCTAATAATGTGCTGAGGCTGGACAGAGTTTGTGCAACACTGTAATGTAAGAACTGTGGTTTGGGTTAATACCATTCCAAATACACTAACTTGTCTGCTTTGCTGCCTTTCCTCTCCACCATCTCTACTGGCTTTTCTCCCTCATCTTTTGAAAAGCTGTTCCTAGCAAATACATTTTCTCTTAAGAGCCTCGGGCCCCTCTGTTTGGAACTGAGGGCAGGTGTCTTACAGACTGGAGTAAGAAAGCAAAAATAAAGTGTTTGTTTGGAGGGAGTTAGTTTGAAACTGAGAGCAGATAACTTAAAGACTGGAATAAGAAAGCAAAAATAAAGTGTTTGTTTGGAGGGAGTTAGTTTGAAACTGAGAGCAGATATCTTACAGACTGGAATAAGAAAGCAAAAATAAAGTGTTTGTTTGGAGGGAGTTAGTTTGAAACTGAGAGCAGATATCTTAAAGACTGGAATAAGAAAGCAAAAATAAAGTGTTTGTTCGGAGGGAGTTAGTTTGAAACTGAGAGCAGATATCTTAAAGACTGGAATAAGAAAGCAAAAATAAAGTGTTTGTTTGGAGGGAGTTAGTTTGAAACTGAGAGCAGATATCTTACAGAGTGGAATAAGAAAGCAAAAATAAAGTGTTTGTTCGGAGGGAGTTAGTTTGAAACTGAGAGCAGATATCTTAAAGACTGGAATAAGAAAGCAAAAATAAAGTGTTTGTTCGAAGGGAGTTGTTTCTTGCTCACTCAGTAGGACAGCTTCCAGTGGGTAAGTGGGGCTGGACTTGCTGTATCTGCATGCCCTGCATTTATAAGGGAAAAAGGTCACACACTGCAGCTGCTTTAGGTGGACATGAGGAAAGGGGAGTTGGGAGACACTGTGGCTTGGGAGAGGCATGAAGAATGGGTTTGATCCCCTGCTTTAGAAGTGCTGATCCCTTACGGCTCACAGCTGAAGCGTATCCTGATGGGGCTGTCTCTGAACACTTGCCCCACTACTATTAGTGAGGTTCCTGTTCTTTGGGTGAAGTGTTTTAGGCCCTTCACTGGGTGCTTCAGCTTTTCACCAAGCAAGGCAGAGGAAGATGGTGTAGTCAGTAAAACAACTTGACAGCTCTTCCCTCTGTGTGCTTGCAGATAAGTTGGAACTGTTTCACATCTATTTTAAATCAGTTCTATGATTTATTTCCCAGGCTCTTAGCATGCTTTGTGGCTTCAACTTCTTAGTCACAATAAAGGTCTGATGGCCTTTAAATCTCTATCTGTGGGCTGCTTAGAAGAACTGAATCAGTCGGGACATCTGTAAAACAGCACTTTAATGGTCAATGCCTGATGCAAAACACTTTGTGCCTCTCAGTAAAGAATTAAATTTTAACCATTGTAAAAGATGTTTATAAAAAGAGAGCTCATAAAATGCATGTCAGCTTGTCCTCCTGTGTTCAGGAGGAATTTGCTAGTTCTGGGCCTGTGCTGAAGGCAAACCTAAGCAAGGCACTGGGCTGTGCTGCACTGGGTGTGCCCCAGGGCTGCACGATTTTCTCTTGGAGGATATTTCTGACAGTGTTTGCCCTGGCTTTCTGCTGCTGAAATGAGGGATGATGATATTCACAGAATCACAGAATCATAGAATCAAGCAGGTTGGAAGAGACCTCCAAGCTCATCCAGTTCAACCTAGCACCCAGCCCTAGACACTCAACCAGATCATGGCACTAAGTGCCTCAGCCAGGCTTTGCTTGAACACCCCCAGGGATGGTGACTCCACCACTTCCCGGAGCAGCCTCTGCTCTTGTTTTCTGCCAAGTAAAAGGCATAGCTCTCATGGTACCTGGTGGGGCCTGTTGTGGTTGCAGAGAAGAACATCAAACTTCTCTAAGTTTTAAAACTTAAGCATTTGCGAACTGTATGGAGAGCTGAATCCATGAATCATGAACTGCTGTTCACATCCAGGCTTGTTCAGGGAAATGGAGGTGGTTCAGAGAATGCCAACATTGTGGGGGATGGAAGAGCATCCACAGAATCACAGACTTAACCAGGTTGGAAGAGACCTCTATGATCACTGAGTCTAACCTATTGCCTAACACTTCTAATTAACTAAATCATGGCGCTAAGTGCCTCATCAAGCCTCCTTTTAAACACCTCCAGGGATGGGGACTCCACCACCTCCCTGGGCAGCCCATTCCAATGCAAGTCACTCTTTCTGTCAAAAACTTCTTCCTAACATCCAGCCTGAACCTGCCCTGACACAGCTTGATGCATTTAGTCTTGTTAAAACTCCTGGTGTTGGACTGTGTCCATCTGTCTATCCTGTCCAGGTCCCTGTGCAGAGCCCTCCTGCCCTCTAACAGATCCACAGCTGCTCCCAGCTTGGTGTCATCTGCAAACTTCAGACTCAGTCTTCTTATCCAGATCATCAATAAAGATATTGAACAGGACTGTGCCCAGCACTCATCCCTGGGGCTCACCACTGGTGCCAGCTGCCAACTGGATGTGGCACCATTCACCACCACTCTCTGGGCCCTGCTCTCCAGCCAGTTCTTGACCCAGCACAGAGTGCCCCTGTTCAAGCCAAGGGCTCCAGCTTGGCCAGGAGTTTGCTGTGGCAGTGTCAAAGGTCTTGCTTAAGTCCAGGTAGACATCCACAGGCTTCCCCATATCCACCAGGCTGTCACCTGGTCATAAAAAGAGGTCAGATTGGCCAAGCAGGACCTGCCCCTCCTAAATCCATGCTGGCTGGGCCTGATCCCTTGGCCATCCAGTCCTACCCCTCACTAAAGCAGAGTCACACAGCAGGTTGCCCACGCTTGCAATGTTCAGGTGGGTTTGGAATCTTTCCAGAGATGGAGAGTTCACAACCTGTCTGGACAGCCTGGTTTGGGTCTTCAGCACCTTCATAGGAAAGAATTTTTTCCTCCTGGGTTTCACTTTGTGCCTGTTGCCCTTTGCCCTGTTGGTGGGCACCTCTGGAAAGAGTCTGGTCCCATTTCCCTTGCTCCTGCCCATTAGATGTTGCCCTTTCAGTCTTCTCCAGACTAAACAGCCCTGTGTCTCTTTGCCTTTTGTTGTCAGAGAGATGCTCCACTCCCCTCATCATCTTTGTAAACCTCCACTGGAGGTTTCCAGTAGCTACTTGTCTCTCTTAACTGGGGAGCCTAGCACTGGACACAGAACTCCAGGTGCAGACAGTGGAAGAAGAACCTCTCTCAACCTGTTGGTCACACTCTTCTGAAGACACCCTGGGGCACTGTTGCCTTTTTTGTCCGCAGGAGCACGTTGCTGGCTTATGGGAAACTTGCCCAGCAGCATTCCCAGGTAGTGCTGCAGCAGTGGTAGATCCTGGCTGCTACTCTTGTGATTAGCACAGAACCTCACCCTTCTCTGGTAGGGTCTTTTCTTCTCTGCATCCTTTCCCTTGTTCTCAAGGGCACTCTCTGTACGCTGGGGCAGGAAAGATAAAATGCTGGTTGCTGCTTTGCACACAAACTTCAGAGGATTGCAGTCTGAGAAGAAAGCTTATTTATTATGGCATCTTTTTCATCAGTAGATGTCAGAGGAATGCACAAAGAAGGTCAACACCATTATCTCCTTTGCAGATGGAGAAGCTGTCTCTGTAGTCACTGCAAACGAGGAAGCTGTCTCGCCATGCAGACATTGCCTGGAACCTGCTCTGCAGCCCATAACTGGATTTGAACTTGCCTCAGGATTTATTCTTTTCTATTGCACCTTTGCAGCCCCTTTAACCTTTTTAAGGGATTGTTTCTCTCACAGTAAATATGAAATATTATAGCAGAGACTGCCACATTCTTTTTATTAATTACTTTTGATCTCTATTATTTGAAATGGAAGTGGTTTAATGAAGCTGCTCAGATCTCCAGAATGGGCAGTGTTTTCCTGCCGCTGCCATAGCAGCTACTGATCAGAAATGGTGTTACAGCCAGGGTTGTGTCCATCTGCCTTCTCTGAGTAATTATCTCAGCACAGCAATTTGCCTGAAAGAAACTTGGATATTATTTTCCCCCTGTTTATCTCAGCTCTAAATATGAAGCAGCCTCGGAGGAGAAGCTTTGTGGGGCAGGAAGATGTTGGGAAATCCCACATCAGGCTACTCCTTGCTATGAAGTCAGACTGAAACATGAGGCTGATCTGTTCCAAGCAGCTGGAGCTTTTCCACTTCTAGCTTAGGATTTCTACACATGAGTGACTTGAAAAACTGATGGTTTGTGTGGGGCTGGCTTAAGAGAGAGCACTTTATTCAAAGAGTAGGAGATGAGGCAGATTAAAAGTGCAATTTGACATAAATATGGGTGTCAAGGTTAACCACATTTAGCATTTAAAGGACATGTTTGGGAAGAAAAAATTAACTTACCTGCTTCAGGGCCCAATCTTATTTTTCTTCCAAAGGTGGAACTCCCTTGAGAAGCTGCATGGCCTCACTTTTGCCTGGTGCAGGCACCTGCACTTTCTCTTCTTAACAATCTTAAGTCTTTGACTTTGTGAGAAGAAAACAGGAAATGAGAGCACCACTTTTTTGTGGACCCTTCCTGAAGCCATTTTCTTCTTTGTGTCTGTGCAGGTGTGTGTAGAATGAAGGCAAAACTCACTCTGATGTAAAATACAGCCAGTTACTGCCTCTAGTCTTGGCCCTTGTAGCTTGGTTCACCATCTCTAGAATGGTCTTCACTCTTTCTTATTGGCTGTATTAAACATCCCAGTGTCTTCAGGGATTCATAGATTCATGGAAGGGTTTGGGTTGGAAGGGACTTTGATCGTGTAATTCCAACCCCCCTGCCATTGCAGGGACACCCTCCACTATCCCAGATTGTGGTTCAAAGTCTCATCCAGTCTGGCTTTGAACACCTCTAGGAAGGGGACATTCACAACCTCCCTGGGCAACTTGTGCCAGTGTCTCACCACCCTCACTGTAAAGAATATCTTCCTAATATCTCCTCAAGCTTCAACCCATTCACTCTTCTTCTATCACTACAAGTGCTTCTAAAAAGTATCTTTCCTGGCTTCTTGCAAGCCCTTTTCAGGTACTAGAAGGCTGCTGTAAGGTCTCCCCAGAGCCTTCTCTTCTCCAGGGTGAACAGTCCAAATCTCACAGCCCATCTCCGTAGGAGTTCTCCAGCCCTCTGATCACCTTCATGACCCTAGCGGTCCAATTCCTTCTTACACTGGAGGCACCAGGACTGGATGGGGGTCTCATCAGAGCACCGTAGGGGACCAGAATCACCTCCCTTGTCCTGCTGGTCACAATTCCTTTGATGCATCCCAGGACGTCATTGCCTTCTGGGCTGCACGTGCACATTGCTAGCTCATGCTGAGTTTTTCACCAGCTGGCATCCCTATGTTCTTGTCCTTGAAACTGCTCTTGTGCCACTCCTTGCACAGCCTATACTTGTGCTTAGGATTATCCTGACCCAGGTATAGGACCTTGCACTTGACCTTGTTAACTTCATGAGGCCCACCTCTCTAGCCTGTCCTAGTCCCTCTGGATGGCATCCCTTTCCTCCAGTGTGTCAAATGGACCACACAGCTTGGTGTCATCTACAAGCTTGCTGAGAGTGCCTCAGTCCCTGACAAAGGTGTTAAGCAGCACTGGTGTTAATGCATCTCTTCTCCGTACAAGGCTGTGAAAGTGCAGTTGCTTTTGTTATGTAGAATGATACAATGATAGACTGAGTTGAGTTGGAAGGCTCCTTTGAAGGTTATGTAGTCCAACCCCTTCAAGTGAGCAAGGCCATCTTCATCTACCTCAGGTTGCTCAGAGCTGCAGATGACCTGACCTGGAATGTTTGCAGGGATGCAACTTCTGCCATCTCTGTGGGCATCCTGGGTCAGTGTCTCACCACCCACAGTGTAAAATTTTATTTCTTCTGTCAGTCCAAATCTCTCCTCTTTTAGTTTAAAATCATCAGCCCTTGTCCTGTCACAACGGACCGTGATAAATAGTCTGGCCCCATCTTTCTCATAGGCCCCTTTAAGTACTGAAAGACCACAATAAGGTCTCCTGGGAGCCTTCTCTTCTCCAGGCTGAACAAGCCCAACTCTCTCAGCCTGTCCTCAAAGCCCTTGGATTATCTCTGTTGTCTCCTTGGGCCCTGCCCAGCAGGTGAATGTCCTTCTTGTGCAGGGGAAGGCTGCATCTGGGGAAGATAGGTGTCCCCTCCCTGCATTAAGGGGATGTTAAGGACTGATTCATTTAGGGGAGAGCACAGAGGCAGATAGGATGAGGGAGCAAGTCCATGCACTGACTCGGGGTTTCTGTGTTCTAGTAAGGGATTCAAATAATGAAAGATTTAAACTCATTAACTTTGAATTCCATCACAAATCTCAGCAAAATTCATGCTGTATTTCTCTCTTGCACATTTAAGAGGAACAACGAATTTGCAAGAGCAAGATTTCCTTCTGCTGTAAAGCTACTGAAGCAGCCTTCCCAGAGCTCATCCTTGGCGAAACGTCTCTGTTAGCACTGATGCTGTTTATGTATCGTGTTCCTGTTGCCTGTCTGTCTGCTGCCCCTTCGCCCCAGAAGTGACCCTGAGAGCAACTTTGATTTTAATAGTAAATGCAAAGCAGCCAAGGGCAGTCAAGAGGAAAGTTGGTGAGGAAAGTGCTGTGTACACGTAAGAGATCGTCGCATCAAAAGGTAGGCGAGCATCTCCCGCTCAGGCGCACAGGGAGCCTGCCAGATTGGATATTTCTGTCCTGGCATATCTGTAAAATCATAATGACTTTTATTTAACATTAATGTGGGTGCCTTGAACATTTCTAGGGGACTTCCACTGTCAATTCAGCATTAAAGTGCCATTAAAGCAAAGCATTACTGTAAGAAGCAGAGGCTGCCAAACATTTCTCAGAAGAGCACTGTGCTTTACAAGATGGCTAAGTGTCCACCCTTCTCCATTTCCATGTCAAAGTCAGAGATGAGTCTTTTTATTGATTAGACAAAACAATAGAGATGAGACGTGTGAGGATGGTTGGCAAGACGTTTTATGACAAGTGGCATCTCACTATGTATTAATTTGCTGCTCATTGTGCTACAGTGGCCAAGATGACTCTTTGTTCGTATTCTGGAGAAGATCATAGAATCATAGAGTCAACCAGGTTGGAAGAGACCTCCAAGCTCAGCCAGTCCAACCTAGCACCCAGCCCTAGCCAGTCAACTAGACCATGGCACTAAGTGCCCCAGCCAGGCTTTGCTTCAACACCTCCAGGGATGGTGACTCCACCATCTCCCTGGGCAGCCCATCCTAATGCCAATCACTCTCTCTGCCAACAACTTCCTCCTCACATCCAGCCTAGACCTCCCCTGGCACCACTTGAGACTCTGTCCCCTCGTTCTGTTGCTGATTGCAGAGAACTAGAGGGCACTTCCTCTCTAAAGTTTTTCAGTCTGAAATCATGGAATCATAGAATGGTTTGGGTTGGACAGGACCTTGAAACTTACCTAGTTCCACCCCCCCTGCCATGGGCAGGGACACCTCCTACCGGACCACGTTTCTCATGGCCTCATGCAGCCTGGCTTTGAACACTTCCAGGTTTGGAGCCTCCACAACTTCTAGGCAACCCTTCCCAATGTCTCACCACCCTCATGGGGGAAGAATTGCTTCCTATTGTCTAATGAAATGGTGACTCTTGGCTGTAATAGTATGTTTCAAAGCTCTTCTAGCAAATTCTAAGTGAGCTGTGTTTGATATTTTTGTGTAGCACTGACTATATCTTTATTCTAAGCTCCCTTTTCAGAGGCAGTATTTAGTCAAGTAGAAGTGGCACTGAACGTTAGTGGGGCTGTGCTCCTGTGTCACTCACACGGCTTCAGAAAGTTTTATCTGGAAAGATCAAAATGACCAAAGAGGGTTCATGTTTCCATAGGAAACTTCTGCATACTGCATTACAGAGCCTTATCCTGCAAAGAGCCTTGTAATAAATCCTGAGATCATTTTACAACCCTCCTCCACTATGTGTAGATGATTTACAGCAGAAGTGGCCGACTGATAACGACAGGAAAGAGTAAGCAGCAACGTTGGTGAGATTGTCCAGTGGGCTGAATAAATAAATCTTGCTCTCTTTGTTTGCACTCCTGATTTTGCAAGTTTTGGGGTCTCGTGGGGCAAGGCTTTCCAGCCATTATCCCACTTCATCATCATCCTGTGGAACATGAGACAAAAGCATGGGCTGACAACAAACAAGAAGAGGTGGCTGGGTGGGAAAAACGGTGATTTTTTCAAATCAAGCTAGGAAATGACCAGGTTCCTCAGCTGGAAGTTGGGAATTTGAGAGGGATTGCTGCTCAGACACTTCTGAGTGACCCAACTGATGTGTAAAAGTGAGACCAGCCTGGCCCAGTTCACATTGTGAGTTTGAGCTCTGGATCTTCCTCATCCTAGATTTTGGCTAGCTGAGTAAACAAGTCTCTCTCTTTTCTTTCAGGGAAGAGGTCTCTGTTAAATCCACTTGTGGGGAGGGAGTGTTTTGAAATGTTAGTTCTGACAAACAGGAAATCCCTTTCCTCTCTACCTGGAAGTGCCTGATGGGCTTGCTCTCTGCAGAGCTGATTTGTTGCAGGGACTGGAGTGGGAGCATCAGACAAAAGAGCCTCTCATGGCTTTGATAGCTCTGGAGACTTTGTGTTTTCTACCTTGGAAAGAGCCCTAAAAGGGGTTCCTCTCCCATGCTGCTGCAGCATTCCCAAGGAAGGTTCACAGTTGGATTATGTTCCTGGGTGTTATAAATCAGAGCTAACGACAGAGATAGGTTGATGGCTTGAAGTAAGTAGAAAAATAAATTGGGCAATGAGCAAGCCTCGGGCTGAGAAGACATAAAGTACCCTCCCTCCCTCAGAGAGGAGTGCAGACATTCAGTTCTGAAAACATCCCTTAAACAAACAGGGGGAAAAGTCTGTTGGACATACTCAAGTGATGGGCAAGTTGAAATCTGGGGCAGTGCAAAACCTGTGTGGAGCTTTTGAAGGAGGAAAATTTCTGTGTTTCCTGCAAAACACAGGGATGTGCACCATGAAACACTGATTTTGAAAGAGCATTAGGCTTTTTCAGGGGAACATCAGAGGACATAAAAATCTTTGTCAATACCGTATTAGAACAAGGCATTAAAAAAAAAGGAAGAGCCAAGCTGATATTCAGTCTCACAGGGCTGGGCTGCCAGAGCTGAATGTCTCTATTTGGCCTTGATAATTGTTCTTTCATCCTTTGTGCCGTGTTGGTATGTTTTCACCCACAGCCTGCTGCCTCTGTCCCTGTCCTCTCAACTCTCAGCTCCCTGGGCTCAGTTCTCCGCTTTGTTCTCCTTTATGACTCAATCATGGGCTGTAAAATCTCTGCTGGGGCAGCGATTCATCACCTGAATGCACTTGCTTTCAAATAGAGTAAAATAAAGTGACAGAGACACGCTGAAAAATACTCTTACAAGTAAATTCAGAGGTATTTTCAGTCTAGATAACCTTAGAATCATAGAATCAACCAGGTTGGAAGAGACTTTCAAGCTCAGCCAGCCCAACCTAGCACCCAGCCCTGGCCAATCCACCAGACCATGGCACTAAGTGCCCCAGCCAGGCTTTACTTCAGCACCTCCAGGCACAGTGACTCCACCACCTCCCTGGGCAGCCCATTCCAATGCCAATCACTCTCTCTGCCAACAACTTCCTCCTCACATCCAGCCTAGACCTCCCCTGGCACAGCTTCAGACTCTGTCCCCTTGTTCTGTTGCTGCTTGCCTGGCAGAAGAGACCAACCCCACCTGGCTACAGCCTCCCTTCAGGTAGTTGTAGACAGCAATGAGCTCTGCCCTGAGCCTCCTCTGCTGCAGGCTGCACACCCCCAGCTCCCTCAGCCTCTCCTCACAGGGCTCTGCTCCAGGCCCCTCCCTAGCTTTGTCGCCCTTCTCTGGACACCTTCCAGCACCTCAACATCTCTCTTGAATTGAGGAGCCCAGAGCTGGACACAGCACTCCAGAGGTGACCTGAGCATTGCTGAGCACAGGGGCACAAGAACCTCCCTTGTCCTGCTGCCCACACTGCTCCCAGGATGCCATTGGCTCTGCTGCCCACCTGGGCACACTGCTTGCTCATCTTCAGCTCCTCTCTCCCAGCACCCCCTGCTCCCTCTCTGCCTGGCTGCTCTCAGCCACTCTGTCCCCAGCCTGTAGTGCTGCTTGGGGTTGTTGTGGCCAAAGTGCAGAACCTGCACTTGGCCTTGTTCAGTCTCATCCCCTTGGCCTCTGCCCACCCATCCAGACTGGCCAGGTCCCTCTGCAGGGCTCTCCTACTCTCCAACAGCTCCACAGCTGCTCCTAGCTTGGTGTCATCTGCAAACTTACTGATGCTGGACTCAATCCCCTCATCCAGATCATCAATAAAGATATTGAACAGGACTGTGCCCAGCACTGATCCCTGGGGCACACCACTAGTGCCAGCTGCCAACTGGATGTGGCACCATTCACCACCACTCTCTGGGCTCTGCCATCCAGCCAGTTCTTGACCCAAATCAGAGTGAATCTGTCCAAGCCATGAGCTGCCAGCTGTGCCAGGAGCTTGTTGTGGCAAACAGTGTCAAAGGCTTTGCTTAAGTCCAGGCAGGCTCCATCCACATCCTGCCCCACGCTCACCAGGCAGGAGGTGGGGACAGAGATTAGGTTGGTGAGACAGGACCTGCCCTTCCTAACCCCACCCTGGCTGGGCCTCAGCCCTTGGCCATCCTGTAGGTGCTCCCCTCTTGTTTGTTTTTTTCCCTTTTTTTTTTTTTTTGTTGTTGTTTGTTTAGTTTAAATCTGCATAACAATCTTTAAATAGGTAAAGAATATGTAAAACACTTTTTACTGATTATACAGCATGCAAAATAATGCTCCCAGATGTAAGGAAAAACATTTGATTCCAAGTGGTTGCTGGCACCAGCCTGTTTTCTGTTCAATGTCACACTGTTCCTGATCTAATTTCTACTGACATGCACTGCAGAGACTTGTCTGAAGAGAATCGAGTTATTTGGAGGTGCAGCTGCCAGAGGTGAGATGAGAGTCGGGATGCTGACACAGCCCTGAGTGTTTTGCCTTGTTGCAGTGCAAGGTGTGCTCACTTGTCTGCATGCCTTTAGAAGAGTCTTTTGTTAGTGCTGGTGAATGAGAGGCTGCTGCTGACTTTATTGGGAGGAACATGATACCTCTGGTAATGAATAAAGATGGCAGGAGGCAGATCACTGGCTGCAGAGCAATTTACTTTCGGTAGATGTTGATCCCTGGTGAATTAGAACCGTTTGGACGTGAAGGCAGAAAACAATTGATAATAGGCCTTCATTTGATAGCCCTCACTCCAAGAAGGATATTAAGGTGCTGGAGCAGGTCCAAAGAAGGGCATCTAAGCTGATAAAGAGATTGGAGAACAGACCTTGTGAGGAGCAGCTGAGGTAACTGGGATGGTATAGTCTGAAGAAAAGGAGGCTGAGGGCAGGCTGAGGTTGACTCTCTAAAACTCCCTGAAAGAAGAGTTGTTGTGAGGTGGGTGTTGGTCTCTTCTCCATAGTAACAAGAGATGGGACAAGAGGAAATAGCCTCAAGGTGTGCTGAAGAGCTTTAGATTGGATGGATATTAGAAGAAATTTCTTCACTGTAAGGGTTATTGAACAGTGGAACAAGCTCCCTAGGGAGGTGGTCGAATCCCTGTCCCTGAAGGTGTTTCAAAGATGCAAAGAGGTTGTGCTGAGGAACGTGGTTTAGCACCAGACTTGACAGTGCCTGATGATGGGACTTGCAGCCCAGAAAGCCAAGCAGAGCCTGGGCTGAAGCAGCAGAAGTGTGGCCAGCAGGAACAGGGAGGTGATTCTCCTCCTCTACTGTGCTCTGCTGAGGCCACACCTGGAGTGCTCCATCCAGCTCTGGAGCCCCTGGGACAAGAGGGCTGTGGAGATGCTGGAGTGTGTCCAGAGCAGGGCCAGGAGGATGCTGAGAGGCTGCAGCAGCTCTGCTGTGAGCACAGACTGAAAGACTTGGGGCTGTGCAGGCTGGAGCAGAGGAGGCTCCCAGGTGACCTTCTTGTGGCCTGCCAGGATCTGAAGGGGGCTACAGAAAAGCTGGGGAGGGACTTTTTAGGGTCTCAGGGAATGACAGGACCGGGGGGAATGGATTGAAGCTGGAGGTGGGGAGAGTCAGGCTGGAGGTGAGGAGGAAGTTCCTCAGCATGAGAGTGGTGAGAGGCTGGACTGGGTTGCCCAGGGAGGTGGTTGAGGCCCCATGGCTGGAGGTGTTTGAGGCGAGGCTGGCTGAGGCTGTGTGCAGCCTGCTCTAGGGTAGGGTGTCTCTAGGCATGGCAGGGGGGTTGGAACTGGCTGCTCCTTGTGGTCCCTTCCAACCCTGACTGATTCTATGATTCTATGGTTATACTTGATGAACTTAAAGGCCTTTTACAACAGAAGTGATCAAAGGCAGGATGGACACAGTCCTCCTTGGACACTGGCTGTTGAAGAACATGTTCGACCCTAAGAATCCCTCATATGATGTTCATGGAATTGAATCCTTCATTGGTCAGTTTAGGGTTGCCTGCCCTGTCTGTTCCTGCCTGCAAGTTCCACCTCTTGTTGCTTCTCAGCGTAACACATGAGAACACTTAAGCAGTGACCTTGGTCTGCATCCCAACCCTTGGTACTAACTCTAAACACCAATGTTATCACTGCCAGCAGCAGCCCCTCTATGTGAGAACATGCTGGGAACTTCAGAAGTTGCCATCACTGAAAAGAGACTGAGCTGAGCAGTCAAATACTTGAGCAGATTTGGTTCTGTTCTAGCTCCAAGCAGGGCACCTTACAGAGGTCTAACAGTGTTCTGTAGACAGTTTTGGGTTTAGATCTGAGAGCTCTGTGTTTTCCCAAAGTATTTTGCTAGGCTTCTGAAATAGGTTCTCTTCCCAGTTGTCCTTCAGTTCCAGGTTGGATCTCTGTTAACTCCATTTCTTCTTTACATACTTGCCTGTAAAATGAGGAATGTAAAATGAGGAATGGTGATTTTTCTTTTTATTCAATACTTGAGTCCTACAATTGAAAAGCCTTTGAGTAGGTTTTTTCACTTGGATTTTTAACCCCAAGCAAGCACTTCCGTGAAGAATAGGTTTCTCTTGCTTTTACTGTTCGTCACTATGACTCTCCAAAATAGTGTCACTAATATTTTTGTTTTCAAATAATTCAAGTTGTGTATACGTTGAAGTTCACAAAATATTACTGCAAGTGGGATGATTTTCTGTCTGTGTGGTGATAGTGGTTGGTCTCTTGTGCCACATAACCAGCAACAGAACGAGGGGACAGAGTCTGAAGTTGTGGCAGGGGAGGTCTAGGATGGATGTCAGGAGGAAGTTGTTGGCAGAGAGAGTGATTGGCATTGGAATGGGCTGCCCAGGGAGGTGGTGGAGTCAGGCTGTCATTCCTGGAGGTGTTGAAGCAAAGCCTGGATGAGGCACTTAGTGCCATGGTCTGGTTGATTGTCTAGGGCTGGGTGCTAGGTTGGACTGGCTGAGCTTGGAGGTCTCTTCCAACCTGGTTGATTCTATGATTCTGTGTATTTCAATACCTACTGGTCTGTTCTGTGATGTCAAGTGTTAGGCCTGGGCTTGCCTCCAGATGAATGACAGATGCTTTCTGTGGACCCCTCTCCCCTACCTAAGTGGAAGGCAATAAGGGAGGGAAACTGATAAGTGGGGTGTGATAGTTTGGGAGTCGCTGTGCCTGGAGCTGTTGAAGCCAAGCCTGGCTGGGGCACTTGGTGCCATGGTCTGGTTGATTGACTAGGGCTGGGTGCTAGGTTGGGCTGGATGGTCTTGAAGGTCTCTTCTAACCTGGTTGATTCTATGATAACATGATGGCAAACTGTGCTAGCTTCTCCAAAACCTGGCACTGGCACACAACCTGGAACTTCTCTGGAGTGTGTCCCAATGAAGCTCCTATTGAAGGCAAGCAGAGTTAGAGCCATGAGCTGATGACTGAGAAACGGCTTGAAATTCCCATAAACTGCCACTTATGCAAGCTTTTTGTTCAGCATGGAGCATTTCTTTCTGTCCTCTGCCTTTCCCTCCTGCACAGCTGTGGATATTACCAGGGCTTGGAGCTGCAGCAGCAGCGTGGGAGCATGGCCACCCTCTATCACATGGCCTGGGGCAGGAGCATGCTCCCTATTTCCCAGTTATTAATAATACTGTTGTCATTTTATTCTAATCAACCTAACATCAAAGCTGAGTTGGACTGGGACTTGAGCAACCAGCTCCCCCCATGGCAGGGGGATTTGAACTATATGACCTTTAAAGTCTCTTCCAACCCCAACCATTCAAGGATCCTGTGATCTACATAAAGCAAAACTTACTGCAACCACCTGATGGTAGCGATGGAGCCACCAAGCAGCCACCACTGTGGCACAAGTAGCCTGTCTGTGATTGACAGCATTTGTCTGATGGCCCTAAAAAGCCCAGAGCCGTCGATATTTGTCTTGTGGTCTTTCCAGGTAGCAGTACTTTAGGAATGAATCTGGCAGGAATTAGCAGGTGGGAATGCAGTGGAAGTATTGATTATACATATGTATTTATGTGCTGCCCAAATCGAAAAGCAGCTGGGAGGGAACCTGGAGCTAACAGCTTTGCTTGTTGACAAGACCGCAGGGTTGTTGGCGTGATTGATCACCTTCAGCATAACCTTTCTGTGTTCCAGAGGACTTACCCTATATCTGGAGAAATGACTCTTCCCCCGGGGAGGTCGGAGCTTGTAATGCAAATGTCAAATAATTTTTATACCAGAAACTAAATAGAAAGCCTGAAAGATCTTTATTAGTCACTCCTTTAATGAATTTGCTGTCCTTTGAACCCAAACAATTTCAGCTCTAAGCACAACACCCCCTGTTGTGGAGAGCCTGTAGGCCTGAAAATAGGTTTATTTATGCCTTGCCCTGCCTGGCCATGTCTCTCTGCCTGCACCAGAGACAAACATATTAAACGAGCACAAAGGGGCACAACAGACCTGGTGCCTTAAGTCTGGCCTGCCCAGGACACCTGATTGTGTAAGCCCCCGCACACCCAGCTCCTGCCTGCCTAGTGCTAGTCCCATGTGATTCCCATGTTTGGAAAGTCCAGGCCTACGGCTTTCACCTATTATGGTAAGGTTTGGCTGACTGCCAACCTGATTGGTCATTCTAGTGACCAATGGGCATTAATTCTCGGCCCACCTTTAATAAATAGGGGTACACATGCTCACGTGCTTGCTGCCCCACATTGCTTGCTTGCCTGCCTGCATAGATACTTGCAGAGCTCACTTATGCCTGCCTTTCTATGATTACCTGGTGTGTGCCATGGCCACAAGTTGGCAGGAGCAGACCCACTTGTCTGCACACAATCGGCCTGAGTAGCCAGCATTACATAGTGCTGAGACAGCACAGCATCCTGCCTCTGTACCAGAGATCCTGCCTACTGGAGAGAGCAGCCAGAAGAAATCAGCAGCACAAGGTCAGATGTGGGAATGCAGAATGCGGAAGAGTTGTGGGGTGCAGGTGCAGGACTGCTATGGGAAAGGAGTGAAGAGAAGAGACAAGAGGCAGATCTTTGTAATAACAGCCCTTGGTTCCCACATGCAGCTGGTCACCTTGTCTTGGAAGGGGTAGATGATGGACCTTTGCTAACGAGAATAACGAGGTGTGTACTTATGCAGATGTGGTGGGTGGTCCCTGACTAATTATGCTAATGTGTAGGTGTGTGCTCTGCTGGCTGAGTGTGTAAATAAGGGCTGTTATGATCAATAAAGTGGCTTCAGCACAATTCATATTGGATCATTTTCTGAGGACCCTCGCAGCGAGTCGCGGTCATATTGGTTTATGGACTCGTTTACTGTGGCCTGCTGGCAAGCAGTGTTAGCAGGCAGCTGGGCCTGCAACAGAGACTGTTGTTTCCCCTGAAGCCGGAGGATTCCAGCCTCAAAGTCCACAGGCAGAGACCCTGAAGAACTGGACACTCGTACAGGCTGTGACGTAGCCCCAGAGGGTGATTATTGATTAATCAGAATCGTGAGTGAATACTTGAGTGCCTCTGTAATTCCTATTGCCTCTGGCATAGAGCAGAAACCAGCTTTCAGCCCACCCTTGCTGGGCAAGTAGTACATGACCCCAAGCAGCATTAAGCCGCAGGGAAAACTCTCTCTGCTAATAGTTTGAATGTTTGCTAATAGTTAATGTTTGATATATTCCCATAATGTCTTCATAGCCACGTAGAACATATATTAATATTAAAGTTCAGTGGTTGGGGGTGGTGAGAGTTGAAAATATTGAAGTTAATAAATATATATATCTTTATAGAATATCATCTTGCATCAATTAACTTCTCCCCTCCGCCACAACCGGCATAGGTGGCAGAATACTCCTCTGTGACACCCCCAGACCACTGAGAATTTTCTCTCCTAGATCTGTTGGACTTGAACGTTGGGTTTGGTTCTTATTTAATCTCTATCAGATTCAAAAGCTTTCTTTAAAAAGCAAAACCAAACCCAAACCAACCCACAAACAAAAAAAGGGGGTTGCCATAGAGCAGAAAACAGCTTTCAGCCCACCCTTGCTGGGCAAGTAGTACATGACCCCAAGCGGCATTAAGCCGCAGGGAAAACTCTCTCTGCTAATAGTTTGAATGTTTGCTAATAGTTAATGTTTGATATATTCCCATAATGTCTTCATAGCCACGTAGAACATATATTAATATTAAAGTTCAGTGGTTGGGGGTGGTGAGAGTTGAAAATATTGAAGTTAATAAATATATATATCTTTATAGAATATCATCTCACATCAATTAACTTCTCCCCTCCGCCACAACTGGCATAGGTGGCAGAATACTCCTCTGTGACACCCCCAGACCACTGAGAATTTTCTCTCCTAGATCTGTTGAACTTGGACGTTGGGTTTGGTTCTTATTTAATCTCTATCAGATTCAAAAGCTTTCTTTAAAAAACAAAACCAAACCCAAACCAGCCCACAAACAAAAAAAGGGGAGATGGAGCTTCAAAGTAGGCCTTTTTAATTTCATTTTGGAGCTATTTATTGACTCCCAGGTACACAATGGGTTTATTATTCTCCTGCTGCAAAATCACCAGGGAGAGAATGAACTACGAATGATATAGATTATATATCACACTGTATAAGGCAGCAGTGTACTGGAAAATATTTTACAGACTACTTTATATAATGGAAAGTTCACAGCAGTCTAACAGAGACCACCTAACATGTCTTTTAATGTGAATTCTGCTTGGGATTTAAATTAAGCTATGAACACTGGTGCTTTAGAGTCCTGGTGATGATGACACCTGCCTGCACAGCCCAATTCTGAAAGTCGATTATCATTTGGAATTAACCTGCTAGAAACACTCAGCAGAGATTTGATGTGGTTTGCTCTGTTTCCTTTGCTCTCTAGAAAGATCTTCTGGGCACTGACTTGGACTTTTGTCTCTGCTGCTTTCCTGTAACTCGTGATGACCAAATTGAACAAGGCCAAGTGCAGGGTTCTACACTTTGGCCATGGCAACCCAAAGCAGCACTACAGGCTGGGGACAGAGTGGCTGAAAGAGCAGCCAGGCAGGGAGGGAACTGGGAGTGCTGGTAGAGAGTAGCTGAAGATGAGGCAGCAGTGTGCCCAGGTGGGCAGCAGAGCCAATGGCATCCTGGGCTGGCTCAGGAGCAGTGTGGGCAGCAGGACAAGGGAGGTTCTTGTTCCCCTGTGCTCAGCACTGCTCAGGCCACACCTTGAGTGCTGTGTCCAGTTCTGGGCTCCTCAATTCAAGAGAGATGTTGAGGTGCTGGAAGGTGTCCAGAGAAGGGCAATGAAGCTGTTGAGGGGCCTGGAGCAGAGCCCTGTGAGGAGAGGCTGAGGGAGCTGGGGGTGTGCAGCCTGTAGAAGAGGAGGCTCAGGGCAGAGCTCATTGCTGTCTGCAGCTGCCTGAAGGGAGGCTGTAGCCAGGTGGGGTTGGGCTCTTCACAGGATCTCACAGGCTCACAGGATGTTAGGGGTTGGAAGAGACCCAAGGAGATCATCAAGTCCAACCCCCCTGCTAGAGCAGGACAATGCTATCTAACACAGATCACACAGGAACACATCCAGACAGGCCTTGAAAGTCTCCATGGAAGGAGACTCCACAACCTCTCTGGGCAGCCTGTGCCAGTGCTCTGGGACCCTTACAGGAAAGAAGTTCCCCCTTGTGTTGAGGTGGAACTTCTTTTGCTGCAACTTACACCCATTGCTCCTTGTCCTACCCCAGGGAGCAGTGAGCAGAGCCTGTCCCCCCCACCCCTCCTGGCAGCCCTCAGATACTTAGAAACATTTAACAAATCCCCTTTTCTAGACTAAAAAGTCCCAAGTCTCTCAGCCTGTCCTCATAAGCCATGCCCTCCAGTCTCTTCTGCCTGTCAACCAGCAGCAGAAGAAGGGGACAGTCTCAAGTTGTGGCAGGGCAGGTCTAGGCTGGATGTCAGGAGGAAGTTGTTGGCAGAGAGAGTGATTGGCATTGGAATGGGCTGCCCAGGGAGGTAGTGGAGTCAGGCTGTCATTCCTGGAGGTGTTGAAGCAAAGCCTGGATGAGGCACTTAGTGCCATGGTCTGGTTGATTGTCTAGGGCTGGGTGCTAGGTTGGACTGGCTGAGCTTGGAGGTCTCTTCCAACCTGGTTGATTCTATAATTCGATGTATTTTGATACCTATTGGTCTGTTCTGTGATGTCAAGTGTTAGGCCTGGGCTTACCTCCAGATGAATGACAGATGCTTTCTGTGGACCATTCTCCCCTACCTAAGTGGAAGGCAATAAGGGAGAGAGACTGATAAGTGGGGTGTGATAGTTTGGGAGTTACCTGCCCCTCCCCCCTCCCCAAATTAAATCACCCAGATTAGACTCAGCCAACTGGAAGTTAAGGAATGAAGCTGTATTTACATCTTAGCACAATTTACAAGCAGATATATGCACAAATATTTACAGTTATATACAACTTAAAAGTAATACAGAAACATGATACCCCTCCCAGAAATCAGAGGCCTCAGAGGGCTCCTGACCCTAACCTTCTCCCCCTTCCCTCTTTCCCTTCCTTCAGAACTATCCTGATCAATCCCTGTATATTTCATGTAATAAATCTGGAGAGATCTCAGGTGAGATGTCAAAGAGATGACCAGGAGGTTAGAGGAAAAAGGGTTAGGATGGATTAAGGAGTTGAGGCAGATACAGCCACACAGACCACCAGAGAGAAGGAACAGGAGTGAGAGCTGAGCAGCGTGTGAGCAGTGAGTGTCTTCTCTCTATTTTGACCAGTTGCATTTCTCAGCAGCAGAATGAGTGATATAGGGTACTCTTGGGTGTTTTTTTTCTTTCTTCTCACAGCTGGGGATTTAATGTCTCTCAGTAAAATATTCCAGTTAGCCTCAAACCAGCACAGTGGGGAAAGAGATCTAACCCAGCTTTGATGGAAATAATATCAATAAAACGAAGCAGACAGAAATAAATGCAAACCCAACCCCCTTGGCACTTAGAAATTGTGTGGAAACCTGTTTCCACTGAAATCAGTAGGAGTGTAACTACTGCCTTGCTGGGATGAGAATCATCACTTCCATGTGAGGTTTTATTCCAGTGCTTCCATAAGTGTGCATGTCAATGTGCCTTTGTGATGGATTATGCAAAATTAGTAACCTGTCTTAATTTTGATATCCAGGCAATGATTGTTAATAACTATGAAGACTGTTTATTAACATAAAAACTTGCCAGAAACTTATTCACAGGTTCAAAAAATGCCCAGGTTGGAAATTTAGACACGCAGGGCACAGGCAAAACCTGAGCACTTTGTCTTAAAGTGGCAAATGCACTTATTGTACTGGAAGAGGCTTTTAAGTATTTACTCCCAAAGCATGTGGAACTCTGTCTTGTCGGCTGCTGAGACTTGATTCTTCCCAGGCTTCTGGGGAAAGGAGGCAGACAATCTCTGACCTTGTCTCCTGGCTCCTCTGGACGATCTGTGTATCTCCAGGACTTCTAGTCTCAGCAGGAAGACTTTCAGGTGCAGGCAGGATGTCTTACCATGTGCAGACTCAGCACAATGTCATGCTGGCTATGCAAGCTGACTGCGTGCAGGCATTTAGAGCCAGTTCCTGGTAAGCTCTCCAGGCAAATTCGGGATGCAAAATGAGGCAGCAGCAGCAGCCCTGTGCTACCTGCTTATCAGTTTTATCAATATGCAACCCGAGACTAGTGGGGCATTGGACATAGATTAGCAAATCAGAATGGCACTTTGCCAGGCCTCACCATATTAGACTAAGCCAGGCCTTTCGTCCTCCCCTCCCATGGTTGCCTCCCCCAGCACAGGAGCAGCAGGGGAACAGAGGAACATGTCTGGGCAAGCCAACATGGATAAACCCATGTTTGCCCCATCAAGCCTACCACCACAGCCTTCCATGTCTTTCCCTGGAGCTTCTGAGCTTTGCCACTTGCCACACCTTTTCTTCTCTTTCAAGCTTTATCAAAGGAGTCTTGTTTTGGTTGCAAGCATCTTGTGAATCCATTGAAGGGCTGAATTCTGGTTTCTCCTAACCCTGTGCAAGCTACTGTTCCCTCAAATCTTTTGGAGTGTTAAAGAGAGCTTTGGACAGAACTATAGTCTAGGAAGGGCATCCACAAGAGAGATGTTGTTTGTTTTCTCTCTTCTCCATTTTACAACTACAGTTGCTGGCAGTAGTCTGCTCATTTTAAAAGAAAAATGCACCACGGAAAGAATTTTGGTTTCAGTTAAAAAGGGTTAAAGAAACTCTTGTGGCCAGCTTTCCTGATTCTTGATGCTCCTGAAGCCTCTTTGACTGCTGTAAATCTGTATAGACACACTAATGCATCTTGTATTTGTCGTAACACTGAGATCTCTGGACTTGTTGGCTCCAGGGGGCTAATAAAAGTCTTTATATTGGCTTTAATTGTTAGGAAGGGGGGAAATGACCCTAACAGATTGAGAATTGAGTTCTGGCTTGGTACAGCTGGCTCCAGGAAGAGTTCTGCATACATACTTGGTGTTTCTGTAGTGTCTTCTCGAGCACAAGCTGTTACTCCCCTCTCCTCAGGCATCAGGGCATGGCATCAGGTTGCTCAGGTGATAAGGGAGAGAAGCAGCACAGTTGTATGGAAAGACTCTTTCCCAGTGCTTGGGAGAAGATGTGTGTCCTGTGATGGGTGTTGCAGGATTGGAAGTGATGGGAACTTCTGCTGGGTGTCCTGGAGGGTACCCAGGCTAGGTCTGTGAAGTTCATTATCATCTTCATTCCCACTGGCTCCTCAGAACAAAGGCTTTCAGGCCACACATTAAAAACACAGCTCCCTCACATGCTGCCTGGATTGAGTGAGCTGCTTGGGTAGTGACTGCTGAAGGGATTTGAAGTGCTTGTGGCAGCTGAGAAATCACAGGGTTACAGAATGGTTTGGATTGGGGGGAACCTTGAAGATCATCGAGTTTCAACCCCTCTACCATGGCTGGGGACCAGGTTGTTCAAGGCACCATCTAACCTGACTTTCAAGGCTTGGAGCCTATGCAGCTTCTCTGGGCAGCCTGTCTCAGTGCCTCACCACCACATGGGGAAGGATTCCTTCCTACTGCTTAATTTAAATCTGTCTTCTTCCACTTTGAAGCCATTACCCCTTGTCCTGTCACTGCATGCCTTTGTAAAAACCCTGACATTCAGTATGACCTAACAGCCTGAGGGGTGGTGGTACCATTTCTGACAGGAGTTTTCTCATTAAACTTTCCCTGGCCAGCCTGCTAATAACATCAGAAAGCTCTGGATGTGGTGCATGAAGTCAATTAAATGTAGCATGTCTTTGAGAAACACTTGGAGATTAAATTCTCTTAAATAACATCAATGTGTTGGTTGTGCTATTTATAAAAACTAATGAGAACTTGAAAAGACAAGGATTAAAAAGAATTATTTGTCTGTTGGCAATTCCCAAGGCTAATTTGCTTCGTGAGCTGGAAATGTATATACCCAGGAAAGCTTTAATACACATCTATATCGATCAAGTTATTAACAAATCAGACCATTACATTCTCTGGCATGGAGAGCTGAGGTACTGAGGTGTCTTGCATCTTTTCAAACCCCTCTTGCAAGGATGCTGCTAGCAATGTCAGTAATAAAATGGTAGGATCCTTCCTGGGATTGTAGGACCTGATACGACCCTGCTGTGTGCACCGTTAGGTTGTTTCTTGCATGTTTTAGTAGCCCCTCTGTGAAGGCAGTGTATAGGGTTAACACTCCAGGGGGAGTAACCCTGAACCTGACCATAGGGGTCTTGACCCCTCCCCAGGGGTGGGTCTGAACACCACCAGGTGATGGTTAGCCCACTCCCCTCCTTCCTGTCCTATAAAAGCAGGGGGGCTTCTGGTTCCCCTCTCTCTCTGCCTCCCTCTCTGCACCTCTCTGCATCTCTCCGCATCTTCCCCGCATCCCTCTGCCCCCTGCATACTGCCATACCCCGTGGCAGACTCGAGGCAGACAAAGCCAGCATCACAAACTCGGGTTGTATTTATACATTTTGTGGTTTTGCTATTTTCCCTTCCTTATACCTTTTGTAAACTCCCCTACCTTAGATACCTCTTCTAAGTTATTGTTAAACTTTTCCTTTTAGTTTCCAAATTGAGTGAGATTGATTCATTTGGGAGTGCTTACCTCTCTCTCTCTAATCTCTTTCTTTGGGAAAGGAGGGGGAAGAGGGGAGGGCACTCTACAAATTGTTATTGGTTCTATCAAATGTATTAGAGTCTCTGGGCATTTAAATTAGAACCGAGACAGGCAGGTAGCATCCCTGGCGGGAATGGCAGTCTCCTGTGGCTGCTCAACACAGCGATGATGAGTTCTCACAAGTGGAGACCTGTGCTTGCTTTGGGAGGCCAGAAAAGAAGGAGTGAGACTTTGAAGGCACAACACGTGTGGTCCTCTGCTGCAGGCTGAAATCGCTCGCAGCTTTTGTCACATAATAAATGTGCAGCTGTGTGCGCTTAACTGGCAGGGTGACACTTAGAAAGGGACAAGGATCTTGTGAATAGAACTAAATGCTACTTACTGGTTGCACATCATCCTGGTTAGCTGCATAAATACTCCTGAGACAAGGGGAAAATCATATTCAAGTGGCAGAGAGAGGAAGAAAAAGACCAACATGGTTTAGGAATTGAATGAAAGTGAAGGAAGATGAATTGGAGATTGTAATTAGAAAGCAAAGGAGCAGGCAGGTTTTCCAGCCTCGGTGGGAAAAGATGATTGACCTGAGCAGCAGGAGAAAAGAGGAGGAAATATTGCTGACAGCTAAAATGCAATAGCTATTACTTGAGAGACTGACCTCTAAAGGAGAGGGGGGAGGGATTTCAAGATCCCAGCTGGTGAAACCTGCAGCGCTCAGGCTGGAGGTAGCATGCTTCAGGAAGCCAGAGAGACAGCACTGGAGAGCAAGAGTATATAGAACAAAATTGTCAAGGTTATCAGGTACATGTTTTGCCAACAGATATTTGTAATGCTTGTACTTCATTCCTTGTGTTCATCAGAGGCTGTCAAAACACACTTTGCACTGTTGGGTAAAGATGAGGAAGATGCTGGGTGAGAATGGTAAGGCAGAGAGCAGTAAACAGGATGGTATCTGCTATCTAGAGCCTCCTTCTCCTCCCATTCTTACTGGCCTGATTCCTTTCTGGGCAGATTAGTGCATGAGGAGGGTTCATTCCAGAGAAACCTTCTTGTGGTCACCAGATATTTCACTCCTCCAAAATACCTGTTGGTGATAAAAAATACAGTGTTTTGTCTTGAACAGATAGAGGTCAGGATAGATGGAAATCATTCTGTAAAATCACCCTAGACAATGCTTCTTTCCTGAGGCCCAAAGCACCCCAAGGTCCAGCACCTGGGTGGGCACAATCCCAAGCACAGATACAGGAGCCTGCAGTGTGAGTGCAGCCCAGACACAACCTTGTGCTGGGCTGCAGCAAGAGCAGTGTGGGCAGCAGGGCAAGGGAGGGGATTCTGTCCCTTGGCTCTGCTCTCCTCACACCCCACCTGCGTCCAGCCCCCAGCACAAGAAGGACATGGAAGTGTTGGAGCCAGTCCGGAGGAGGCCACTGAGATGCTGAGAGGGCTGCAGCAGCTATGTCATGAGGACAGGCTGCTCAGGCTATGCAGCCTGGAGAAGAGAAGTCTTTGAGGAGACCTTGGAGTGGCCTTCCAGTATCTGAAGGGCACCTGCAGGAAGGCTGGGGAGGGACTATTGACAAGGTCTGGTAATGACAGGACAAGAGGGAATGGGTTTGAACTTGCAGAGGGGAGATTGAAAGTAGATGTTAAGAAGAAGTTCTTTGCAGTGAGGGTGGTGAGACACTGGCACAGGTTGCCCAGGGAGGTTGTGGCTGCTCCCTCCCTGGAGGTGTTCAAGGCCAGGTTGGATGAGGTCTTGAGCGACCTGCTCTGGTGGGAGGTGTCCCTGCCTACGACAGGGGGCTGGAACTGTCTGATCCCTGATGTCCCTTCCAACTTAAACCATTCTATGACTGTATGAATCATCAGGGCTTTCTGTGCCATACGTCCCAGCAGTGTGGGGCGGTGTGAGCTGTCTGAAGAGGAAGACAGAGCAGTGTCACTCTGTCTCGGTTCTAGTTTAAATTCTCAGAGACTCATATATGATAGAACCAATAACAATTTATAGAGTGCCCTTCCCCCTGCCCCCTTCCTTCCCAAAAGAAAGGAATCAGATGTAGAGAGAGGAAAAGGGAAGCACACCCAAATAAATAATCTCACTCTGATTTGGAAGTTAAAAAGTTTAACAGTAAATTCAAAAGGTATCTGAGGTAGGGAAGTTACAAAGGAGCAGGGAAGGGAAAACAAATACAAACTGTGCAAATACAATCAGATTTTGGTGGTGATGGCTTTGGCTGCCTCCTGGGTGATGGCCACGTGGTGAAACAAAGAGAACCAGGAACAGGATGGTGATGCTGCTAAACATGGAGCACAGAGAGAGAGAAACAGGAAGTTTCCCCTGCTTTTATGGGTCTTTGGACAAGCAGGGGGAGTGGGTAACCATCACCTGGTAGTGTTCAGACCCACCCCTGGGGAGGGGTAAGACCACCTAGGGTCAGGTTCAAGGTCACTCCCCCTGGAGGGTTAGCCCTGTGCACACTCACACTGGTTTGCCCTGCTGGATGGGACTGGAGGCTGAGGCGAGACAGCTGCTGTGAGCTGGCTTGCCTGGCCTTGGGCTACCAATTCCAGACAGGGGCTGGTCTGCCTCTGCCCTGCTGCCCTGCCCTCACTGCGGGTTGCTGCTGCTGATTACAACTCACTTCCAGATATTCTGTTTGTTTCAACTTCATTTTAGTCCTTCCTTCCCTAACCAAGATTTCTCTTACCCAGTATCTCCAGCAAACAGAAATGTGCATTTAGGTGTCTAACAAGGCACTTTTTAAACAAACCCTGAATAACAAGTTTGAGTATTACTAATGATTGCTGCCTTCTCTGGAAAATTCACCCCCTGAAAGGCCACATGAATATGTGCATGGAAAATAATGTGCATGGAAAAGCAATGCTAGAGGGTTTGTTTGTTTGTTCTATTTCCCAAATAACAAATTAATTTCTGGCAATTAGGTCTTGGTCACTGACATTTAGGCAAGAGTCCCACAAACTTTCTGTTTTAAAGCGTGATCAAACCACTTGCATCTACCAGGTGAGTGTGGAATCAGAATGCACCTCAAACCTGTGTTCACCTAGGTGATAGGCAGATCATGCAATCATAGAACCGTTTCAGTTGCAGAAGACCTTCAAGACCACCAAGTACAACTGTTAGCTAACCCTGCCAAGTCTGGTGTTAAACCATGTGCCTCAGCACCATAGCTCTGCTTCTGTTAAATTCCTGCAGGGGTGGTGATTCAGCTTCCTCTTTGGGCAGCCTGTCCCAGGGTTTGATAACTTTTTCAGTGAAGAATTTTCTTCTAATATCCAATTTAAACCTCCTTCAGCGCAACTTGAGGCCATTTCCTCTTGTCTTATTGCTTGTTACTAGGGAGAAGGGACCAAACCCCATCTCACTACAGCCTCCTTTCAGGTAGTTGTAGAGAGTGAGAGAGCCTCCCCTGAGCCTCCTTTTTGCAGAGTCAACACTTCCAGTTCTCTCAGCTGCTCCTCGTGGGATTTACTCCTTGGATCCTTCACCAGCTTTCTTGTCCTTCTCTGAACCCACTATGCCTGTCTTGTAGTCAGGGCCCCAAAAGTTAATGTGTGGCCTCACCAGTGCTGAGTATAGGAGGATGACAGAGGCTGAGCTAAACACTATGTCCCAGCATCTCAGAAAAAGCTTGGGTTTGAGCTAAGTTTCTGAGAAGTGCTAAGTGAGCATCCTGTTTGTACTCACTGTCCCAAAGATCCCCTCCCACATGAGTTCAGACCCCTAGGAGCTCCCCAGCATGTAACTGGACAAGAAACCAGCCAAGGAATGCAGAGTGAGCCTGTGCCTGCTCCCATGGCACCACCTGCCTGACTGCTCAGCTTGCATGGACTGAAAGACCACCACTCTGGGCCACCACACCTGGAACTGAGCTCCTGTCACCCAACACACATAGGAGGTGAAGGCTTCCTGTTGTGCCAGGTGAGGCTGATTCTGACCCACCTGCAGTCTGGCAGCTCCTGGGTATCAACAGCAGCCATCATTATGGAGAAACCAGCCGGACAAGGGGGGCTCAACTCTGGAAAGCCCCTACCACAGCCAGCATGCCCAACACCACTGCACAGGGAGCCTGGCTAAGCAAAGCACTCCTGGGAACTGCTAAGTGACTCCCAGAAAAGCCTGCACGTTCCATGAGGCAGCAGGGAAAAGGAGAGCAGCTCTGGCCTGCGGATGGAGTGCTCCACTCCCACTCTCCTCAAATGGACTTTTGGGATGCTGAATGACTCTGGGGTGACCTTTCTTCTTTCTGCATGGGGGTACTGCTTTCTTTTCTTTCTCTTTCCTCTCCTGCTGCTCTTACTCTTTTCCTCTCCTCATCCCTCCCCATCCTCATGTGTGTATGTTATGTGAATGCAATAAAGCTAACTTATGCCTTTGGCACCCTTTGTGCCTCAGTTCTGTGCCCGAGAATCCCAACCTTCCATACCCAGGATCCTTCCAGACTGGAAGAGAGGACAATCACTTCCTTGGTCCTTCTTGTCATGCTCTTCTTGATACAGGCCAGGATGGTCCTGTCCTTCTTGCCCACCTGGGCAAGATTGCATAGGCATTCCAGAGCAGAGCATAAGGACTACATTCTAGATCACAATCAAATGTTTGCTTCCTCAGGCCATGGTATTTAGAGGCCTAATGATGCAATGAACCATACTAGCTGCCTATTAGGTGCCGACCAAGCTGCTAGTGAGTCCTGGCCTGAGATTGTTTTCTAGCAAGTCACCTTCCCAAGATAACTCTTCATGTTTTTGATATCATAAAAATCTGTTGCTCTCTTCTTTCTCTGTCTGTCTTCTGTGCCTTGACTTGTCCAGTGCCTGGAGCACAAACTCTATGAGGAGAGGCTGAGGCAGCTGGGGTTGTTTAGCCTGCAGAAGAGGAGGCTCAGGAGTAACCTCATTGCTGCCTACAACTCCCTGAAGGGAGGCTGTAGCCAGGTGGGGTTGGGCTCTTCTCCCAGACAACCAGCAACAGAACAAGGGGACACAGCCTCAAGCTGTGCCGGGGGAAGTATCGGCTGGATGTTAGGAGGAAGTTGTTGGCAGAGAGAGTGATTGGCATTGGAATGGGCTGCCCAGGGAGGTGGTGGAGGCACCATCCCTGGGGGTGTTCAAGAAAAGGCTGGATGAGGCACTTAGTGCCATGGTCTGGTTGACTGACTAGGGCTGGGTGCTAGATTGGACTGGATGATCTTAGAGGTCTCTTCCAGCCTGGTTGATTCTATGATTCTAATGCCCAGAATCTTCAGCTTTAGTTTTCCTTTTGCTAAGGGAAGAGGATTCTCTTGACTCCCACACAGGATTATTTTTTCTCTGGCTGTGACTAGTGTTGACTGCCTTTAATTTGAAGGGGAAACAAAGTGTTCATTAAGGAGCGTGGGGGGCACAGCCTCTGTGTGGGCCATCCTAGAGGTGTGTGCTCGAAGGCTGCTGTGCTGGAATCGCTCTGTTGCGGTTCAAAAGACTAAATTATCCAAAAGCTAAGCAACAAATGTAACACCTGAAGACAACAACAGCTGTTTTCCCCACACTGTAACGAGAACTATTTGTGGGTAGCGGGATGTAACACCGAAATCCTCCCAGCCCTCTTATCTGGCTGCTGAAAACATCCAGCTCCCTCCCTGTGGCATTCCCCGTGGCTCCATCTCAGCCAAGGAGCGCAGCGTGTCCTGAATTTCAAGCGTGGCTCCAAAAGGGCTGCTCCTGTGCTCAGCGTTGCACAGCGCCTGTGATTATCTTGTTAGGAGACGGAGAGCAATATTCATCTCACGTGACTGCAGGATCAAACCTATTTCTTCACATGCAACTTGTGTGTAACTAGCACTACACCAAAGGGCTAACCCAGCTCCCCAAGACATTCCCTTTTCGTGCTGAGCTGTTAAGATGCAAGATAGGAATTTTCCCTCCCCCCTCCAACAAAAATATCTGAGTTCTGAAGTGAAACCATGAAGCGAGCAGCGATTATTTCATCTTTGTCAAGGACCTGTTCTCTATTTGTCATTAACACTTGTCAGCTGGGAAATTATGTGCAGTTTTTTCTCTTCTGTCTCTCCCATTTTCTAGGCAGCCATAATTAGGCTGGCTGATTCCCGTGTAGACTTGTTTTCAGCTGCATTGCTTACATGCCTTCTTAATAGGCTGTAATTTTTGGGAAGTAAGTTATGTCAGATTAACTACTTCCGATAAGATGCGGTATTATCCTTGGGTTTTCTTCTTCTCCCAGCTGGCTGCACAGAATATGTCACTGCTGACTTGCTTTCTCCTGCCTCCCTCGAGCTAAATGGCAATATGCCACTGCAGCAAAACTTCTGTTTGAGGATTCATTGACTTTTTTGTTGGCTAGTAATGAGGCTTTGAGGTAGCTCACTGCTCCTGATTAGTGACAGAGCACACAAAGAAAGAAATAGTGCAAACCAGTCATTAACTCCCAGTGAAAGCCTCAGCATTTAAGCTCATAAAGATGAGGAAAGACTGAAATCCTTTCCATTTGGATCCATCCATTTGAGGGTTTTTTTGGTGCCTGGCTCAGTTGATGAAAATAACTGTTTGAAGTGTTGGTTATCCTCCCATTCTGGCAGAGCTTTCGTTAGCTTTGAGTTCCCAGTACCACTGCTCTGGTCTGTGCTGCAGGCTTTGTCATCAGTGGCACTGTGGAGGGTTCAGGGCTCCTGAAGCTGGAGTTGGGCTTTGCCACTCAGTTGACAGATCTGGTGACACATGAAACATGTCTGGTGCTTGTGCTGAGGAAGGCTGTGCTCACCTACTGCAAATGATGAATCCCAACTACAGCACCACTGGCAGAAAAGTTACTGCAGCCATTGCCCTGTCTCTTCCTGGGGTGGGGTCTGCAGAGGCACCAGCGCAGGGCTTGTATCTTTGGGAGAGTTCCGTGCTTGTTCTGTGCGCTGCAGTTCCTCTTATCCAGGCTGTTGAGTGTCCTAGGGACCTCCAAATGTGCTTGCAGCCAACTACAGCAGCAAAACTATAGACCCAGGAAAGAAACTTCCATCTATCACCTTTTTTATTGCTGGAAGACAAAAGGGAAGGTTGCATGGTTCTGTTTCCCAGCGCTCTGTGCAAGAACTTCAGCTTAGAAGAACTATGAATAATTTCCTTAGAACCAAGTTCCTTCATCTCAAAGTTTCATACAGGGACAGGGCAAAGGATAATGGCTTTGAACTGGAAGCCAGATTTGGATTAGACATTGGGAGGGAATTATTCCCCATAATGGTGGTGATGCACTGGATCAGTTTGCCCAGAGAAGCTGTGGAGGCTCCAAGCCTGGAAGAGTTCAAAGCCAGGAGGTATGGGGCCTTGAGCAAGTTGGTCTAGTAGGAGATGTCCCTGTCCATGGCAGAGGGGTTGGACCTAGGTGATCTTTAAGGTCCCTTCCAAGCTAAATCATTCCATGATTCTGTAATTCTGTGATTCCAGTTTATGTCATGGTGTTGATAGCTTTACTGGGTTAGCTGTTTTAATGCAGCACAGGGAGTCCTATTTCTGGGCACCCATATGAAAGAGGATTAGCTGCTGGAGACTCTTTATTTGTCCTGCAGTTGCTTTAAAAAAGTAAATACAATAGGAAAATAACAGGGGGGACACATTGCAAGCAGTAGTCTGCTCTCTGCCTAGGTTTCATGCCAGGATGGGTGTCATTTGTCAAGGGTGAAGATGAGAGACTGAATCATATAAGTCATCTTAAATGCGATTTGCCACCTGCCTGATTGTTCAGAAGTGTATGCATGCTTAATTAATCTAATTAGTCAATGCATATATAAGAAGCAAATTCACAGGCTCTCTGTCATCTTAAATAAAGCATTTTTGTTTTCCTAGGATAAATAATTCATTACAGAGCTGAGCACTAGGCTGTAATCCTGGAGAGATGCCTTCTTGTACATTAAAAGACCCAGAATTATGATGTTTCTTCCTCTTTCCCTTTGGCATCTCTTTAGAGAGGGATTTCATTGAAGGAAAGGGAAACATCTGCACTGGAGGAACATAAATTCCCTTCCAAGAGAAGCTGAGAGCACAAAAGCTTCAGTGGTGTGGACATTTTTGTGTGTGAGCTGGTGTCTGCTTTGGCACAGATGCAAACTGCAATGTGTGCATGATTATTTCTGAAGGTGAAACAACTAACATACTGCAAACTGGGGTTGGTCCACCACTTTGGACAGTGTAGCAAACACACCAAGTGACAACAGTGCTTCTTATATGTACCAGTGCAATGCAATATGGTCGAGCTGCAAACATGTAGGTAGATGGACAGTCTCATTAGCTGCCTGAAGGCACCATGGGAAAGTACATCAGACTCAAAGGAGGTCCTGAAGAGTGTGACTAGCAAGAAGAAGGAGGTTCTTCTTTCCCTCTGTTCTGCCCTGGTGAAGCTGCATCTGGAGTACTGAGTCCAGTTCTGCAGTTCAAGAGAGACAAGAAACCGCTGGAGAGTCCACTGGAAGGCTATGGGGATGATGAGGGGACTGGGGCATCTCTCTGATGAGGAAAGACTGAGAGACCTGAGGTTGTTTAGAACAGCTGCTAGGGCTGGAGAAGACTGAGGGGATCTTCTCAATGCTTATCAATATCTAAAGGGCCTAGTGGTGCCCAATCACAGGGCAAGGGGCAGCTGACAAACTGCAACCTAGAAGGTTCCATCTGATTATGAGGAAAACCTGTCCTGTGAGGGTGCTGGAGCAGTGGAGCAGGCTGGCCAGAGGGGTTGTGGAGCCTCCTTCTCTGGAGGGATTCCAAACTGGGCAAGCTGCTGTAGGTGACCCTGCTTTAGCAGGAGGATTGGACTAGGTGATGTCTAGAGCTCCCTTCCAACCCCTGCTATGCTGGGATTCTGAAAGTAAAAGGCAGAGTAGAAATCTCATTTTTAAAGTAAGCTTTGTTTATTGGCCTGTACCAGCTTACACAGCAGCAAGGCCCAAAGCTTCAGGCCTTGACACAAGCAGGATGTCCATCATCAGGAGCCACTGTCACTAGCAGATGTGTGGCTAATTCTACCAGCTATGACTATTCTCTTGTAGTCATTTCTTTAGGGAGCTGGTGTGACAATGAACCCTCTCCCTGGGGTTTTGCTGCTACCTGGTATTGGTGGAGTTTTGGTGTGACATTTAGCAGCTGATGCATTTTGAAACAGTCTGTGCTCCTATCCAGCTTGGAATAAATTCAGTATTTTCATTTTAGGCTTAACATATAAAAAACCCTACTTAAATACACATTCTTTAACGATAACTGCTAATGAAGGCATGTAATGGCAATTAATTCCTTCACTGACTTTTAGGTGTATCCCTGCTCCCTGGCCTCCAGATTCCCAGTAAGATTCCTTGAACCTGATTGTCCACTGAAATATATGGCCAGTGAAATTATTGGCTGTCATCATTGACAGGAGCTGAGGGAGTGCCAAGGCTGTTCCTTAGATGGATTCGCACTGCTGGAGTACTTATCTCTGTGTTCTACAATTCTCTTCACAACTCCATGGCAGGTTTGACCACCAAAGCAGCATCTGTGGTGAGAGGATACTTAAATACATCTATTTTGCTCAGGTTGCACACACAGATTAGTGCAGAATTCCTGCAAAGCAAATTGGTATGAAGCGGCGTAATTGGCGCGTTAGAAGCGTGACGGCTCCTGTGACTAGCTGGAAATGAGGAACGCTCCCTTCCCAGGTGCTCTGGCCCTGTCCCAGTGATCCCATTTGCCTTAGCAAACTTTTAAATGGAAGATGATCAGAAAGGCAGCTTCTTCCAGCAGCTTGGCTCACATGCACCAGGGCATCCCAGTGGACATGCTGCTTTGTCTCATTAGTGTTGCTGGCTGAAGGATGCTTGTGTGTCCTCGCCTGCCTGGTTGAGCTCTCTTGTGGCAGCTTGGCTTGACTTCTCCATAGTGCTTTCAGCCTGTGATGAAGCACCTTGTTTGCCAAGATCCCTGCAGGTGTGGGGCTGAATTTATGGCAGTGTTTTATCAGCTACCCTTGGTGTCTGCACAATTTTCATTACTGCTGGATCTGCATGACCAGTAGTCTTTGAACTGTAGAATCACAGAAGGAAGGGACCTTTAAAGGTCATTTAGTACAACCCCCTGCAGTAAACATCTTTAACTAGTGCAAGTTGCTCAGAGCCCCCAACAGCCTGACTTGGAATGTTTCCAGAGATGTGGTATCTACCACAGAATCACCGAAAGTTAGGGGTTGGAAGTGACCTCCAGAGATCATCGAGTCCAACCCCCCTGCCAAAGCAGAATCACCTAGTGCAGGCTGCACAGGAATGCATCCAGGAGGGTTTTGAAAGTCTCCAGAGGAGGAGACTCCACAACCTCTCTGGGCAGCCTGTTCCCATGCTCCATCACCCTGACACATCCTTGTGTTGAGGTGGAACCTCCTGTGTTGCAGCTGGTACCCAGTGTTCCTTGTACTTGCTGGGTAGCCTGGGCCAGTGTCTCACCACCTGCAGTGTGAAAAAAATGATTCCTTGTATCTAGTTTAAAACTCCCCTCTTTAAGTTTAAAACCTGTTACAAAAGGCTCTGATTAAAAAAACTGTCTCCATCTCTCTTCCTAGCCCTTTTAGGTACTGAAAACCCATAATAAAGTCTCCCTGAAGCCCTCTCTTCTCCAGACTGACCAATTCCAGCTCTCTCAGCCTGACCTCTCAGCAGAGGGGTTCCAGACCAGGATCATTTTTGTGGCATCCTCTGGACCCACTCCAACAGATCTGCATCTTCCTTGTGCTAAGAACTGCAGAGCTGGGCACAGCACCGCAGATGTGGTCTCACCAGAGCAGTGCAGAATCACCTCCAAATACACATCTGTGCCACAAAAGCACTCAGAGAGAGGGACAGAGATGCTCTTTCTGTTTGGAAACAGGCAGAGAGGTTGAGTCTCAAAGTCACTGGGATGGGAACCACTGACTGTTAGGCAGTGGGCGCTAGCGATGGCTCCGAGCCAGATGCTCGGAAGTAAAGGGCAGGGTCTGGCTGCTTCAAGACTGATTCCATGGGGTCAGAGTCAATGCTAACCTCAAATAAATACAGGGATGAGGGCGAGGGTGCATAGGGCTCTTGAGTGGCAGGATACACAGGTGCTTTTCTCAGTGCTACCAGGAGGTGCCTCTCTCTCCTTGGGATTTATGGCCCAGGAAGGAAACTACCTTAGCCTTTTCTTGCAGAAATTGCTCGGGCTCATTCCTTGTTTCTCTCCAGAAGAGTCCTGTTGGTGATATGGACCTTTTGCACAGCTGCCTTATGGCCAGAAAGCTAGACCGAGGAAGATAAATGTTTCTTTTTCTGGTAGTAAAAATCAGAAGCTCACATTTCACTCTGTGTGTTTTGCTGGGCCAGCTCAGGGCAATGGGGGTGTGCTGTGCTGTGCCTCACGATGCTGTTCACCATAGCTATCCTTGTAGCTGGTGAAATCTGCTGCTTTGAGTATCCTGGTTTCCTTCAGGAGGGAATCGAGGGGCAAATGAAATGAGAGAGCCGAGGGGCATTTCAGCAGGTCTCTTGCTGTGGGTTGTGAGGAGCCAGGAGCCTGGGATGTGCAGCACTCACACTCTCTGCAACTGTGTCCTGAGCAACATGAAGTGTGCAGGACATGTTTGTAAAGCACAGGGGTAGGCAGAGGGTGCCCTAGTACTTTGGGATTTTCCTTTGGCAGAGGTCACCTTGATCCATGCTTCTAGGAGTTTCCACATATTTTCTTCAAAGTGGTTTGATCCCAGATATGTGCAATGAGTAGAACGTGCCTGAAGCCCTCTTTCTTGCTCTGATGGTAAGCTTTGTTTTACCTTCACTGCTCAGCCAAGTCTTCAGGCCTAGTGAGGGAATCCCCAGGCTGGGTGATTTATAATTTTCTAACTACTCTGATATTCAAGAATAGTATGAATGTTAGCATATACATGCTGGATCTGGGAATTGGCAGTACTTGTTCCTGATTCTTTACAGGAGAGCTGCACAGAAAATAAGAGCAACAATTGGGCTGGGCGAGGGTAGGTGGCAGCAGCTTGGACAAGGGTGGAATGTTAAGATCTAGGCTCTTGCTCCGTTTGCTTCCTCACTTCTTGTTTCTCCTCCTGGGTCTCTTAATTCACCCCAGAAGAACACTATCTAAGGCATTGCATTCCTTGGTTTATTGCTTTATTTTCTGGCTTTCTTGTCTTTGCCATTATATTTTAGACCCCAGTTTGGGCTTCCTTTGGCATTGTCACTTTCTCTAAATGAGATCTCTCTTTCACTATTTCTGTATCCCCAGTGCTTCCTGTGTGTCAGATCCCATTCACTACACTTAACTTATCATAAATGCAAATAGTGATAATTAGATGGTGGGTAACAGGATTACAGATGCAGTTCGGTGCATATTTCCCTGATTGGGCCAAATCAGGAAGCTCTGCAATGCATGCTGGCAGCTTTGTGAGCAGAAGTGCTTATTACTTAGCTCAGATTGTAATGCGCTATCAATTAATTGCTCACAAATCTCTGGTGTCAGTCCATGTGGGTTGTGAGGAGCAGTAAATCATTAACTTTCAGTGGCACAGAGTCTGAATTACAATGCCAGCCCTGCAAGGTAGGGAATTTGCAAGTTTAATTTGGCAGAAAGAATCCCTTTGTCTATCAGCATCCTGTCTACCCACACACCAGCTTCTTCAGATCCTCTTCTCTCTCGCCTGCATCCCTCTGATGTGTCTCGGCCCCTTCACATGGTGCTTTGGGCAGTGGCTGCCTCCTCTGCTCTGACACATGCCCGCCGAGCTCCTGGGGAGCTAGTACCTGGAGGAGGAACTCTGGCAGCCATGTGTCATTTGTCAGCCCCTTCTGAATAGCAACAGCTGCTGAAATCAAACAATGCTCCCCCAGACAACGAGCTGGATGTGTGATCAGCAAACAGGGCACTGCAACAAAGCCCAAACCAAAGAAACAGCCACCACAGTAAAATAAGATGAGAGAGTAAAGAGTGGCTGTGGTTTGGCAGACAGCTAAAGTGTAGGGCAGAGATCGTGCTGCCACGAACATGGGAGTACATCTGACTCTCGGGGTACTGATAAACTCCAGTCTGTCTTGAGGAGTCAGTAGCTGCGATTAACATGCCTAAGAACTGTCTTAAAGCAGTAGCATTCTGTAGTTTTGGATCTGATGTTAACTGTGTTAAGAGTGCCAAGGGTTGATGTGTGTTTTATGAGAATTGGAGAAAGGAATAAGAAACTTTTCTTTCCCAAAGCCTAAGAAGAATTCCATCACAAAAACGGAGGGGGAAAAAACATCTCAGGAGCATGATCCTCTTGCATGCACTATGAAGTGCTTTTTTCCCCCAATGATTTTATGCTTTGAAAGCGTTGGAAATGAAACCATTAGCTTTTTGTTTGAAGCAGCAGTGGTGTTTTTGAGGATGGGAGTCCTGCCTGCTTTTATTGTGGGATACCCAGTATGCATCAGCAACCTTCCTGCTGAAAGGCAGATGAAAACAAGGCTCTGCCATTTCAGCTTAGCGAGGAAGACCCAGATGATATCACCTAACTGTTTTGCTTTGTCTCCACAAAGGAATCTTGCTATCTGTGCCTGTTTTAACTTAATTGTCTGGGCTGACAATGTGCCAGTCTTGTAGTAAAGGCATCAATATTAGAATCATGGAATCATAAAGATGGGAAAAGGCCTCCCAGGTCCTTGAGTCCAGCAGCTAACCTAAGCCTGTCAAGTCACCACTAAACCGTGTCTCTCAGCACCACACCTACACATTTGTTGGATCACTTTCAGGGATGACAATGCTACCCTTTCCCCAGACAGACTGTTCCAGGGCTTAGTCACTCTTTCAGTGAAGAGAATTTTCTTGATATCAGGTCTAAACCTCCCCTGTCACAACTTGAGACCATTTCCTCTTGTCCAGCCACTTGTTACCTGGAAGAAGAAACTGACCCCACATCACTCCAACCTCCTTTCTGGGAGTTGTAAGAGAACAAGAACATTTCTCCTGAACCTTGTTTTCTCTAGAGGAAACAATATCAGTTTCTTCAGCTGCTCCTCCAAAGACTCTTCACTATTTTTGGATGTGCTCCAGCACCTTCTTGTACTGAGGGGCCCAAAACTGAACCCAGTGTTCAAGGTGTGCTGAGTGCAGGGGGGAAAATCACTGCCCTAGTCCTGCTGGCAGTGCTCTTGGTGATCCAAGCCAGGGTGCTGCTGGCCTGCCTTGGCTCATATTCAACCAACTGTTGACTAGCACTCACAGGTCCTTTTCCACCCAGGACAGCAGTAACTTAGTGAATTGATGAGCACTTTTGGTATACATTTTGGACTGTGATTTACACAGCTGATGAGGAGCTTTGGGCACTGGTCCCTTCCGACCCTGATTGATTCTATGATTCTGTGATTCTATTACTCTGTGTTTAGAAGCACCCTACTGGGCACATGTGTTTGTTGGCCTTTGTCCTGTCTCTGGGCACCACTGAAAAGAGTCTGGCCTCCAGCACTTTAGATATTAATAAACATTAAGAAGATTCCCTTTAAGTCTTCTGTTTTCCAGACTAAACAGCTGCAGGTCTCTCAGCCTTTCCTCCTCAGAGAGATGATCCAGTCCCCTTAGCATCTTTGTAGCCTCTCCTGGACTCTGTCCCATAGGTCCCTGTTTCCCTTGAACTGGGGAGCCCAGAACTGGACACTATACACCAACTGTGGTGAAGGAGGGGAAGGAGAAGCTCCCTTGACCTGCTGGCCACACTCTTCTTAATGCGTCTCAGGATATCCTTGGCCTTGTTGGCCACGAGAGCACATTTCTGGCTCCTGTCTTTTTTGTTGCATTTTCATCACGACTTTCCTTGCAATCAAAAGAGAAAAGCAATTGGTTGAAGGAAAGCCCTTAGAAGAGAAGCCAGAGCAGCAGGTCTTTAGCTGCAGAATTGCTGCCTGTATCTCTGCTATTTAAAGCTCCCTAAGCCCTGTGTGTGCCGAGGACGCTCCAGCCTGACCTTCTGCTCGAGCAGACTCCTGTGCTCACCACTCTGTGTTTACCTTTGTAAGCTTGGCTGTGGAAAAATTCATTTTGCTGAGGTTTTCTGGCCAAACTGTCTGTTTGTGCCCTGTGGCATTGGAGTGTTAACATGAAGACACTGTTGCAAATAACACACTGTGGGTTGAGGGCATCAGAGAAGGTTTTACTTTGAATTTCTGGCAAAACAAGATGGGAATATCCAAGAGCTGTACAGCTCTTCAGAAGCATTCTGTTGATATGGGAAGACATGTACTGAGCCTCCTAATGAAATGTTGTATTGGAGTTTATCACCTTCAGAGGAGGAGGAGGAGCAGGGCTAAACCTTCAAATGCCTTTTCAATTTCTGTGTGCAGGTATTTTCAATGTTATCTGATCTATGAATAGAAAAAAAGAGAGAGAGTCTAATCAGGAGAAGGATTGCTTAGCATATATGAAAGCTGATGTGTCTTTCAGGCGTGCCAGTCAAAAGGGAGTGCTAAAGGAGCAGCAGGAAGTGTTCCAGAACCTGTGCCTGTAAGGAGTACTTTTGTGTGTAACTGCAGGACCATTGTCAGTACCTGCAAAGGGGAGAGTGTATTTGACAGAGGAATCTTTATCCTTTTCCACCTTCCTTTGTAATCTCATTTCACCAAATCACAGAATCTCAGCGTGGTGAGGGTTTGAAGGAGTGCTTGGAGATCATCTAATCCAACCACCCTGCTAAAGCAGGGAGACCCAGAGGAGCTCGCTCAGGATTGTGTCCAGCCAGGGTTTGGAACCTCTCCAGAGAAGGATCCTCCACAATCTCTCTAGGTAGCTTCAGGATACTCCACAACCTCTCTGAGTAGCTCCACAGGAAGATGGAACTTCCTACATTCCAGTTTGTGCCTGTCGCTTCTTGTCCTGATGCTGGACACCACTGAGTAGAGTCTGGGCCCATCCTCTTGCCTCCTGCCCTTTAGGTATTGATAAGCATCAAGAAGATTCCCTCAGAATCTCCTCTTCCCCAGGCTAGACAGCCCCAGATCTCACAGCCTTTCTTCATCAGAGAGATGTTTCTGACTTGTCATCATTTTCATAGCCGCTGCTGACAGAGTAATTCTGCCTTGTGTTTAGCTATTTCCTGAGACAATGGTGTGTTTGGTGGGTGAATGATGTGGGCCAGGTCAGAGTCAGTCTGGACATCCAAAAATGCCACCACCAGCAGTGAAGGTCAGGAGGCCAGTGGTGGTCTTCCCTACCTCTGACCACGGGGCTCAGGCTCCTGCTCTGCTGGGATGCTCAAGCTGTGATGAAGTGCTCTGCACGTGGGTTATCATTCAGGTCCCACAGCTTGGGAAACCCTGCTGTGTTCTGCAGAAGCTTTTGTCTTGTCTTTGGCCCTCTTGAAGCTGAGTGTAGGGCAAAGCAGTTGTGAACCCCTCAAATGAGGAATGCTAGATCAAATGCTTTGCTGAAAAGAAAGGTGGGACCACTCAGAGAGTCTAACCCCAAATCAAACAGGAGAGTCTTCTGTTATAATGTAACTCCAGTCACTCTGGTGCCATTAACTGCAATAAAAATGCTTTATTTATTCTATCTGCAATACTTCATGATGCATCCTCAGAACTCTGATAGGTTCATTTGTTTCTCCTTTGAGCAGTGAAATATGAAGGAAAGGCTGGACTCCAGTGTTGTTGTCTGGGAGTTATTTGTGCCTTGTGTTCAGTATTGCAGATGATAATGACTCCTCTTTGGTCCCAGTCTTTCATCTGACATGAAGGATGCTGAGCTTTGCTGTCATTTTCTGAATGCAAGAAGGGGAAGGCAGGAGTGCTGCCATGTCAGGCTCAAAGTGGCCATGAGATAATAATAATCTTTATGCTAAGCAAGCATTAGAAAAGAAATATGTGTGGTTAAAATCAGGTGCACAAGAACCTTTATTTTAGTTCCATCTGCCCCATTGTAAAAGCTGGACTTCTTGCTAGGTCACAACTACTTTAAACAGCCAACTGCTGGGGACTAAAGCAGAGAATTAAAGCAGCTTGCAAAACTGCTGGCTGAATTCTCTCCCAGAGAGAGAAAAAAAACCCAAAAACAACAACCAACAACCCCCAAACTAAATTTGTTAGATAAATTATTCATTGTGAATCATTCAGTTAATTCTCATAATAAATGGTTTCCTACCCTTGCTTCTATTGACTAATTACTGTTTAATGTTTTTACTGCCTTTTGTTTGCGATGGAGTTTAATTTTGCTGGGATGAGATAGCTGGAAAAGGCCAAGTGAGGGAAGGAAAGCTTTGAGTCTGTGCTGATGCAGCTCCCACTGAGAGCCAGAAGTTTAGGCATGGCTTTTGCTGCAGCCATTCACAGCTAGATTCTGCTCAGTAAAGATAGGAAGAATTGTGTCCTGAGTAGAGCAGCCTCTCCTTCAGCTTCTAGCTGTGGAGAAGGTCATGCTGCTATGATTAGCTGCTGCTATGCATTAGCTGCTGCTACTTTCTGCTCTTTTTGGTTGGCCAGCTGCAATGGATTGCTAAAGCAGCTCAGAGCTGCTTCCTTTTTGCTTCTCTTTCAAAGCTCTGTAGTGCAGAGCCTCTTCTTTCACGGGACTCTTGTCTCTCTCTCTCTTCTGCTTCCAGGCTAGGTCAGGGCTTGCCCCAGGGACTACAGAAATATTTTGGTCTAAAAGGGCTCAGGGGAGATCTTGCTTTCTGCAACTCCTTGAAAGGAAGTTGTAGAGAGAGAGGTGTTGGTCTCTTCCTCCTAGTAAGAAGTGATAGGATGAGAGGAAATGTCCTCAGGCTGCATTGGGGGAAGTTTAGATTGGATATTAGAAAAAGCTTCTTCATTGAAAGGGTTCTCACATGCTGGAGTAGGCTTCCCAGTGAGGTGGTTGACTCCTTGTCCCTGTCAGTGTTTAAAAGACACAGAGATGTGGTGCTGAGGGATGTGGTTTAGCACCAGACTTGGTAGAGTTAAATAATGGTTGGACTTGATGATCTTAAAGGTCTTTTCCAACAATCAATTCTATGATTCCATGATTCTATGAAATAGGTTGGTTTGAAGTCAAAGAGGGAGATGATGGAGTGTGACCAGAACAGCCTCTTACATGCTTCCCACCTCCTGCCTCCTGTAACTGCTGTGTTTGCAGGGTAAAACTTGCAATCTTTGAGGCTAACAGCAGCAGTTTTCTCAGTGCAGACAGGGATTAGCAGAACAAGGTCAGTTTGTGGTTATAAGAATACACATTGGAATGTATCTGCTAGCTGTTTTCAACTCTACTGATTTTTCAGTATCACATACTTGGGTAGCATCAAAATGCCTGTGTCAGGATCCTCCTCTGTGCAGCCACAAATCTGAGCTGTGTCCTATCCCTGAGGCTATGGTAAACTATTTCTCAAGTACAGTGTTAGAGGCCCTTAAGGAGAGATGCAATCCTGAACTGGATGCCTGCACTCTATAGTTGATAATATGAACCAGAGAGGCTCAAAGGAAACTCCTCAGGTGTGAACTGAGTCTGACACTCAGCCGAAGGTGATGCTGCAGCAAAGTTCTAGCTATCTCCCTTAGGATGCTATAAGGAGGATGGGTTGAAGAGAAGGGTACTATGACAGCTGCTTTCAGTGTGGTGTTGGCAAAGTAAGATACTCTACAGATGGATCTATTCAAATGAAGACATGGTGTGGCTGAGAACTGTCCAGGGATGAATGTCTAAAGGCATTCCTGTTGCTCTCTAAATGCTGCTGATGCTGCTTTGCAGCGCACAAAGCTCTGACTGACATTGCTAAAGGAATATTGAGTTTGAAGAACTTAAAGGAATGTGAAACTGGAAGTGCAGCTTGAACAAATGTTATCAAGTGCTCTGCTCACAGAGGTACCTTTGACTTCTGCTGCACACAGTGTCTGAACGACCTGAGGAAAAGCCTGGAGATTATTTGCTATCTAAGTTGCAGAGTTCTGTTTGAGTTTCCAGAGACCTGTGCCAAAACAAGACAGATACAAAGTAAAAGAGTAACAGAGATTTTCTGTTTTAACTGAAGAGAAGAAGCCTTTGTAGCTTGTTACAAGCCCCGTCCAGCCCTGCTGCCAGGAATTTGATTAGCTTCTCTGGTACTTTATCATGTTTCCATGATAATGTTTTCAGTCCTTTTATGCCAACCTTATGATTTGATGTTGAAATCATCATTTCTGAAGTGTGGTGTTTCCTGTCTCCCTCTCCTTCTCCCCCTCTCTCTCTGCTTCTTCATAAATGATGTAACATGATGCAAGTTCAACCTTTTAAATAACATTTTTACACATTGTATGGCCTGTGGACATGTCCTGAAGCTGACCTTGCCTTCTGGAAGTGCTTGAGGATAGGCTCTGAATGGGGTAACCAGCTCCTGCTTCTATGGTAGTAAAGTTAGTTTGAGTAACTGTGTCCCCCACACAGTGACAAGAGCTGGCAGCACCAGACTGTGCTCCCATCTGAACTGGTGACTCCATGCTATGGGAACACAGCTGAGAGTCTCTCTGCCCTTGGTGTTTTGCGCCTGAGCAGCTCTTTGGAAGATTCAGGTGAGAAGAGGACCAGAGAGGGGACAAGGGAGGTTATTCTGGCCCTGTGCTCAGCACTGCTCAGGCCACACCTTGAGTGCTGTGTCCAGTTCTGAGCTCCTCAATTCAAGAGAGATGTTGAGGTGCTGGAAGGTGTCCAGAGAAGGGCAATGAAGCTGGTGAGGGGCCTGGAGCAGAGCCCTGTGAGGAGAGGCTGAGGGAGCTGGGGGTGTGCAGCCTGCAGCACAGGAGGCTCAGGGCAGAGCTCATTGCTGTCTACAGCTACCCGGAGGGAGGCTGTAGCCAGGTGGGGTTGGGCTCTTTTGCCAGGCAACTACAAACAGAAGAAGGGGACAGAGTCTGAAGTTGTAGCAGGGGAGGTCTAGGCTGGATGTTAGGAGGAAGTTGTTGGCAGAGAGAGTGATTGGCATTGGAATGGGCTGCCCAGGGAGGTGGTGGAGTCGCTGTCTCTGGAGGTGTTGAAGCAAAGCCTGGCTGGGGCACTTAGTGCCATGGTCTGGTTGACTGGCTAGGGCTGGGTGCTAGGTTGGCCTGGCTGAGCTTGGAGGTCTCTTCCAACCTGGTTGATTCTATGATTCTGTGATTTTAAGAGACTTGAATTCTTCATTGTAACTGTGGCCTCATTCCAGGCATATTTTTTTGTCGTTCCTCTGTGACTGAAAAAGCCAAATCCCATCAGTGAGACTGATTTGCTTGATTTTTTTATATTCCTTTTACTAGATTTGTTTCCTGGGTACTGCTTAGCATCAGAATAGCAGCAAGATCAACTGTAGGAGTGAGGCTAAAATGAAGCTATTACTATTTAACCCAAGGGGGCATTGGGAAGCTCACCAGGTAGAGCACTTTCCAGCTGTTAACAACAAGGTATCTGGAAGTAGTCAAGCAGTTAACTTTGAAGAATGGAGAGTTGAGACAAATTCCAAGAGAAGGACCTTCTGGTTAATTATAACAATAAGCAGAACAGGATTGCAAATAGTGCACCAAATCAGAACTGTGTTAAAAGTATGCTCTGGTATGCCTATAAATCATGAAAAGAGAGGAAAGCAGTTCAAACCTCGTGAGTATTTTGCTAACATCTCTTTACTGTCTTCCCCTTCTTGTCTCAGGCTCTATTTGCAGTGATTCATGAAAAAAGCCCTGAAGAGCTGACATTTGGGCTTTGGTCCTTGACACTGAAGTAAAATACTTTAAAGTGTAGTTTGGGAGCTTTAGACTCTTTCCTTCCACTCACTCTCTCAAACACTTTTAAAGTAAAAAAAAAGCCCTGGCGGATGTTGGTTTTCAGTTTTCCTTTCTTCCCACTTAATCTGTCCTCTGGGGTGCTTGTGGAGAGCGAATCATTCCAAGGCAGTGTTGCCAGCCCACTTGTAGGCTGTAAAACCCGAGGGGTTCAGGCCCGTGGCAAACACTGCCACTTTGTTTGCTGAGCTATTTGAGGGAAGCCAGCCACCACAAGGGCAGTGCTAACAGCTGCGCTACCGCGAGCGAGGAGCCAGAGCGAAGAGTTACCTACCGTGTGGGAGCGCACAGGGGAACTGCGAGGGCTTTTCTCTGCAGCCTTGCCTAGGTGTGATGGTTTGGGTTCTTACCCGCCCCCCCCACACTTTTGTATTTGCCCCAGCTAACTCAGACGGACCCTGGGAATATAGATGAAGCAATTTATTTACAGCTAGCAGAATTTACAAGCAGCTATTTACAATATATACAGTTATATACAGTTATATACAGAAATACACAAAGGATAAACAATACAAAAGCACAACTCCCCTCCCAGATACCTGAGTCCCCAGGAGGGGCTTTTAAACCACCCCAACACCTTCCCCTGGCCCTCTCAACCTTACCCCAGTTCTCAGGAAGAAGAGAGGTGCAGCCAAGAGGTTAGGGAGCAAGGTTAGTAGGAGCAGGGTTAATGAGATGTGACCAGGTCTGAAGGCAAAGGCAGAAGAGAAAAACAAAATGGAGAAAGTTTACTTCTTCTTCCCAGAGTTCTCAGTGTAACTGTGAGAGAAGTTGACATCAATTGTTTTCATTTCACTGCCTGTTATCTGGTTCTTTTACCCAAACATTCCAGCTTGCTTCTAACTAGCACACTAGGAAAACAATGCAGGGAGCATTGAGCACCCATGCAGGGAGTTGTTTCCATAGACCCCTCCAAACAGAGAATCGTAGTCATAGGATGGTTTGGGTTGGAAGGGACCTTAAAGCTCAGCTAGTTCCCACTCGTCATGGGCAGGGATGCCTCCTACTAGACCCCATCCTACCTGGCTTTTAACACTTCCAAGTCTGGAGCCCCCGCACTTTGTCTGGGCAACCCGTTCCAGTGCCTCACCACCCTCGTGGGGATCAATTTCTCCCTAATGCCAAATCTAAATCTAGTTTCTTCCAGTCTGAAGCCACTTCCCCTAGTCCTGTCACTGCATGCCTTTGTAACAAGTGATACTAGAAGGCTGCTCTAAGGTCTCCCCGGAACCTTCTCTTTGAGCTGAACAACCCCAACTCTCTCAAATTGTCTTTGTAGGAGAGATACTCCAGCCCTCTAATAGCTTTTGATCTTAGAGTTTTTGGTGCCCTCCACGTTGTATAATTTCCCTCTGAAACAACCGTGAGAGTGGCTGAAAATAACTCAAAGTCTGTGCTTCATGTGCAGGGAGGAAAGGCCTTTGAGTCCATGAACAAAGCTGATGACCCTGCTTCCTCTGGCTCTACCATGGACGAGTGGCAGATTCAGCAGCTCACAGGCTCTTGTTCAACCTTTATGTACTTCACTGCCAGATCTAACAACTTGCACTACACATAAAGTCAGGGCAAACAGAAAGCTGTGTTTGGTAATGTATTCATAGGCACAGACCAGTCTTACTGGAGAAATAGTCAATAAAATCACAGAATCGGTGAGGCCACAAAAGACCTTTCAGAGCTTCAAGTCCGATTGTTAACCCAGCACATGTCCCTCAGCACCACATCTACACATCTTTTAAATTTCTCCATGAGTGGTGACTCCACTGCTTCTCTGAGCCTTGACAACCCTTTGAGGAAGAAATGGTTCCTCGTGTCACAGTATCACAGTATCACAGTATCATTAGGGTTGGAAGAGACCTCACAGATCACCAAGTCCAACCCTTTACCACAGAGCTCAAGGCCAGACCATGGCACCAAGTGCCACGTCCAGTCCTGCCTTGAACAGCTCCAGGGACGGCGACTCCACCACCTCCCCGGGCAGCCCATTCCAGTGTCCAATGACTCTCTCAGGGAAGAACTTTCTCCTCACCTCCAGCCTAAATTTCCCCTGGCATAGCTTGAGGCTGTGTCCTCTCGTTCTGGTGCTGGCCACCTGAGAGAAGAGAGCAACCTCCCTCTGTCCACAACCTCCCCTCAGGTAGTTGTAGACAGCAATAAGGTCTGCCCTGAGCCTCCTCTTCTCCAGGCTAACCAATCCCAGCTCCCTCAGCCTCTCCTCATAGGGCTGTGCTCAAGGCCCCTCACCAGCCTCGTCGCCCTTCTCTGGACACGCTCAAGCATCTCAACGTCCCTTCTAAACCTCCCCTGGCACCATCTGAGGCTGTCTCCTCTTGTCCTGGCGCTTACTGCTTGGAAGAACAGCCCAACACCCACCTTGCTTCAACCTCTCTTCAGGTAGTTGTGGAATGATAATGGACTGGACCCTAATCTCAGTAACACTGATGTAAATATCCACTGAACTATATACCAATTAGCATATCTTCTTGTTTCACCATCAGGTAGCATGATATGTTGTGTCAATAGTGTCTCATGCTGACAAAGTCCTTTTTCAGCCCATTTTCATCTGTAACCACCAAGTTTCAACATGTGCACACTTCAAACCCACTTGGGAAGCTGCAGCTCAGCAGGAGCTCGGGGGAATAGCCCTTGATCCTAAGAGCATTAAACAAGGAACACACAAGGGGTAATTAGGTGGCAGCAGCTCAAGTTTATATTAAACATCCTGCAGCTGTATCAACCAAATTCTCCTGTCAGAGCTGCCTGCTCTAGCTGTTGAAGCTATTCACAGTACAGCTCTTTACTGAAGGCAACCATAACCCTTGGGGAAATAAGTGGTCCACGATGCTGAGGTGCTTCCAGCTCTTTCTTCTACAGCCCAGTGTGACTTGGGCTTCTGCCAGGGAGAAAAGAATTGTTTTGCTTGTGATTATTCCTGATTTTCAGCACTAAAAACTTGCAGGCAGAAAGTGAGATAGCAGAATGAATGTTTTACTAATGCCAAATCCACTTACCTTGCCCAGGCAGAACTCAGCACCTTCAAAGGTCCCTTCCAACTGAAACCATTCTATGCTTCTGTGCTCCCACTGATCTGTTTCTACAGATAAAACAACTTTTCATTGTGGAGCCAAAGGATTAGTTAGTAAAAACCAAAGTCCCCCAAAGGGTCGTGAAGCGAATCAAAGGAGGGTACTGGTAGATAGTAGCTGAAGCTGAGGCAGCAGGGCCCAGGTGGGCAGCAGAGCCAATGGCATCCTGGGCTGGCTCAGGAACAGTGTGGCCAGCAGGACGAGGGAGCTTCTTTTGCCCCCGTACTCAACACTGGTCAGGCCACAGCTTGAGTACTGTGTCCAGTTCTGGGCTCCTCAATTCAAGAGAGATGTTGAGGTGCTGGAACATGTCCAGAGAAGGGCAACAAGGCTGGGGAAAGGCCTGGAACACAAACCCTACCAGGAGAGGCTGAGGGAGCTGGGGGTGTGCAGCCTGCAGAAGAGGAGGCTCAGGGCAGACCTCATTGCTGTCTGCAACCACCTGAGGAGAGGTTATAGCCAGGTGGGGTTGGTCTCTTCTGCCAGGCAAGCAGCAACAGAAGAAGGGGACATAGTCTCAAGTTGTGGCAGGGGAGGTCTAGGCTGGATATTAAGAGGAAGTTGTTGTCAGAGTGATTGGCATTGGAATGGGCTGCCCAGGGAGGTGGTGGAGTTGCTGTCCCTGGAGGTGTTGAAGCCAAGCCTGGCTGGGGCACTTAGTGCCATGATCTGGTTGACTGGCTAGGGCTGGGTGCTAGGTTGGGCTGGATGAGCTTGGAGATCTCTTCCAACCTGTTTGATTCTATGGTTCTATGACAGGTAAAAGGCTTAGTCCTAGGTGAGGTAAGAAATGAAACCTGCTTTGCCAACATTTGCAAAGTGTCATTTTCGAGCAGTATTGATGAAAATAAACTTAACAGAATACATCAAAGTGAAGTGATCTGCTTGGATCACATCCACCTGCATGCTTGTCTGTAGTCATTGCCTTTCCATCCTAGCTGTGAGTCACAGGAACCTCAAAAGAAGAATCAGGTCAGAGCATCAAAAAAAAAAAAAAAGAAGTGTTTGTTTTTTTTTTTCCCAACCAAATTCTGTTGTTTTCCCCAGTTTCTATCTGGTGTGACTTGCCTTTTGCTACTCAGAGGTTTTGTTTGCTTCATTCCATTGCTAGAGACAGGTGAGACAAAGCTGGGCATGGATTTCTCTATTGGTAAATGAGCACGGTGAAGGAGAGGAGATGACATAAAGCAACGCCTCGGTCTGCAGGAGCGCCAGTGAATGACAGGAGCATGTCCTGCGTGTCGCAACGAAACAGAACATCTGTGTAGGAAAAAGTGCTGCTAAGAAAGCCTTTCAAGTGGTTAATGAGGGAAAACAGATCGTTAAAGTATGGATCTGAGTTTTGCAAAGAACAATGCCTGCTGCTGCCCACAATGGTTCTGGGGCTGTTTATGATCGATACATTATCGCGCAGTTCCTTCGGGCCCCTCTGCTGTGTCCTGTTGTGTCACTACCTGATGCAGAAAGAAGCTGAACTGATTTATCCATTAACTGCTTTGTAGTGAAATCATCACCTATCAAAATCCAGCATCTAGAGGTCACCAGATAAATCATGTGCTGGGAGGCCTTGGCTGTGCCTAGCTTCCATTGGCAGGAGTGAAATGAGAACAGAAGCACAAATCTCAATATAAGATCCCTGTGAGTGCATCTTAGGGTGAGTGTAAGTGAGAAGAAATCTGCAACCAGGGTAGAGCAGACTGGACTGGAGTTTGGTCTGTTTCCATGTGTATACTTGGGTGGGCAGGAGATGGGCAGGTCTCACAGGCTCACAGGCTCACAGGGGTTGGAAGGGACCCAAGGAGATCATTGAGCCCAACCTCCCTGCCAGGGCCACACAATCTAACACAGACCACAGAGGAACACATCCAGACAGGCCTTGAAAGTCTCCATGGAAGGAGACCTCACAGCCTCTCTGGGCAGCCTGTGCCAGTGCTCTGGGACCCTTCCAGGAAAGAAGTTCCCCCTTGTGTTGAGGCAGAACCTCTGTGCTGCAACTTACACCCATTGCTCCTTGTCCTAGCCCAGGGAGCAGTGAGCAGAGCCTGTCCCGTCCCACCAACCCCCCCCCCCCCCTTCCTGGCCCTCAGATGTTTAGAAACATTGATTGAATCCCCTCTTGTGGTCTGCTGACTGAGGACATCTGAGGGCTACAGGGTAGAGCAGACCACTCTGCAAGGCCTCAACCTGGCTCCTCCTGGAAGCTTTCAAGGTCTTGGGATTAAACTTAAGTTTGAAGAAAATGATGCCTCCTTAAATTCACTGTCTGTAGGCTGACTGGAGCAGGAGAATGGTATAGCTGAGATTGAGAACAGATAAAGAAAGTTTACCCAGTTGCAATGCTGGCACTGAAAAAACAACCAGCATCTCCCCAGTGAGGCTGGAAAACCAGGCTCTGGGCTGAGCTGTGCAGTGCAGCCTTCCCAGATTGACAGCCAGCAATGTCCAGCAGCCTCCAGATGATGCTGCAGCCCAGCATGGCCATTTTGCCCCATTGAAGGAAGTACTTCCTTTTAAAGGAGATTGTTTGTGCCTTTCAAGTTTGGGTTTTTTTGGGTTTTGGGGGTTCTTTGTGTGTGTGTATGTAATGGAATACATCTCTAGCTAATATTCCTCATTATATATTTCCTTCATTATTTGGTTTCCCAGCAATTTAGCAATCTGAGTCTAGGGACAAATCCTTGCCTGATATGCACAGTCTAAATATCTGCTGTTATATAGAATCATCTTCATGGAATCATCACAGAATCAGCCAGGTTGGAAGAGATCTCATAGATCCAGAGATTAGCAGAACTAAATCCTAAATCCTCTCGGGTTAGAGGATGCCAATGAAACTGACGGGGACCTGCCAGCACATGGATGAAACCACAGGGACCCAAAGCCCCTGGGCATCTGGATAAGTGGGAATGCACCAGCTCTCCTACCACCCCAGCCTCTCCTATCCCCAGATAGGCCACAGGGATTGAAAGAGGGGACAGAATCAGAGTGAGGTTTGTTAGAGCATCAACAGATGTCACTTGCAGCAGTTGGAAAGGAACATCCTCGTCAGACACAAGACATTAGTGCTGCAGGTGTGGAAGAGGAGAAGAAAGAGGCTCTTTTTGCTGTGTTGTGCTCCTCTTCCCCCCTGGCTACCAAAGCACACTTGTTATCCCAGGAACTGTTACTGCTGTGTGTCTGATGCAGAATGGCATCGCAGTGGAAGGGAGGGTCCCAGGTTTTGATTGAATCCCAAACTAGACAGGTCCTATTATCCTTCGTTTTGTCTCTTATTCAAATGTGCCTGAATCATTACCCATTTAAACAGAGGGTACTGGGAAATATGCAAATTTCTGGGGGATTTCAGCCTCCTGAGACTCCAATTTTGCAAAACCAGCTGCTAGATTTACAGCACTGCACCTATAATTCTGGTCACTGAAATGTACCAATAATGCTCCAATTATTGTTTTATTGTTCCAGGTCTGCTATACTTGATGTTAGTTACACATGTGCAGTCTGGTTTGGTTTTTGGTTTGGTTTGGTTTTTAATCTCATCCCATTTGATAGTCTGGGAATGAAAATTGTTCATGGATTTCAGAATTGTCACAGTATTTGTGAGGGCAGAGCTCCATCACTCTGCATGTGTCTGGAGCAGTAGAGGATGTGCAGATGCTAATCCAGAACGGCCCTTGACACAAATTCTGCTATCTGAACTGTGCTGAGGTTTAGTGGTCACTTGAGTTCTCTCAGCTCTGGAGTCATCCTCACCTGGATGCAGTATGCACGCATGCAGCTGGATCTTGTGTAAATTACTTTGTTTTGGAATCGTCATTAATAACAACTTGATTATTTTTAGGAGCATAATGAGGTGCAAAAGAATGGGGGAAAGAAATCCATCCTCCCTCCCACTTCTGTCGTTAGTGTAACTTTTCACAGCTCATTCTAGCAAGCTCGGTGGCTCTCTTAACATTTCCTCTGCAGCTAAAAGAGAGTAAAGCATTAGGCACATCAAAGAGCATTACCCTGAAGTGTTACCCTTTGCTCTCCAGTTAAAGGCTTGTTGCTACTACCTGCTTTAAGAAAATACAAGTGTTTGGTTCTTCAAACCTAATAAATACCAGCTGGGACACGCTGCTGTTTGCAGACAGGAAAGATTTAACCTTTGTACGGTGGTGTTCACCCAAAGTATTCAGCCTTGGGGGATATTGTGCTGAGCGGCAGGGCCTCACCAAGCCATGCATTGCTTATTTCTGCCCCATTTGTCATTGCAGCGCGGGGATGTCTCCACAAACAACATCTGGAAAGTGACTTGAGGTTCCTTGTTAATCATTTATTGGCCATAGGCTGAAGAGCATTTGGTAAACAGGGGCCGATGCCAGTATTACCTGGCAGGAGTTTGGGTTTGCTCAGAAGATCTAAAGGATGCTGTGATCATTAAATTCCTTCAGTCTCTGCGCTGGGGAAATATTAACTTGCGAGAGGCAGAAACGTTCAGTGAGAAATTTTACCACCTGACAAATGGACATGGCAGCCTCTTCACCAAGGTGTCTGCTGAATGAAATGTTTGCACTTTTTATCATTGCTATTGAGAGCCTGCTCTGTAGAGTTGTTTGCTTAGTCTCCAGAGAACAATCAGCTCAGAGCAGTCACTTTCAATCCTTACATTGTACCGCTGCAGAAATGTTACTGATGTCTGACCAGAGGCATGGATAGGAATAAAAAATCTGGGTGACAGTCTCTGAAGACTGTGCTCCCACTGTGTTAGGAGCCAGCCTCATCAGCTTCCTTTGATAATGCTGATATTAGGTGTTGGCTCTCCAAACAGCACGCTATTACTCTCTCAATTGTAATGTTTCTCAGCAAAAGCAATGGATCAAGGGGATTCCCCCTTTCTCAGAGCAGCTCCCTGTGCACAGTAGCTGGAGAGCTCTTTGTTACCTGCAACAAGATGCTTTCCTGTTGGAGTCTCTACCAGTCTGCTTGCTGCAGTGGTTCCCCCTTTCTCAGAGCAGCTCCCTGTGCACAGTAGCTGGAGAGCTCTTTGTTACCTGCAACAAGATGCTTTCCTGTTGGAGTCTCTACCAGTCTGCTTGCTGCAGTGGTTCCCCCTTTCTCAGAGCAGCTCCCTGTGCACAGTAGCTGGAGAGCTCTTTGTTAACTGCAACAAGATGCTTTCCTGTTGGGGTCTCTACCAGTCTGCTTGCTGCAGTGGTTCCCCCTTTCTTAGAGCAGCTCCCTGTGACAGGGTAAGCAGCAGCTGGAGAGTTTAGTCATAGTCATAGAATCAACCAGGTTAGAAGAGACCTCCAAGATCATCCAGTAGCTCTTTGTTAACTGCAACAAGATGCTTTCCTTTTGGGGTCTCTACCAGTCTGCTTGCTGCAGTGTGAATCCCAGCATGGTGCAGGTTGGAGGGAACCTCTGAAGAGGTGAGGGGGATTGTGTCTTTAGCCTCTAGATATGCAGTAGTGTATCTGTGGAGTGCAGAAAGAGGATGGAAAGGGCTGTGTATCCTTTGGTGGTTTGTGCTGCCCTTGCAGTCAGCTGAAACCTTCTCATCAGAGAGCACTTAAAGTGGTTCCTTTCAGGAGAAGCTTGTTTGCTTTTAGAAGGGCCCAAAAGGCACCAAAAGGCCCTAATTTTCAAAGCACTCCTGGAGAAAGATGGAACAATTCTTCTGTGTTTTCCTCTTTATTTGAGTCAGAGTCTCCATCCCACAAAAACAAACAGGCTGCACGACTGACAAGTTGCTGCACCGAGCATTTGGCAGAGCTTGATCAGTTTGCCAAATGTTGGTGGCTCTTTTCATAGCTGACCTTGCAGGGGAGAAGGGTTTTTAGTTACTTCAAGTGACTGGACCTCATTGTCTGTCCCAGCTACATACCTTGGTAACTGTTTACAGTGAATCCCAAGAGAAGTGAAGGGTTTGGTGGCTTTGCTTTATTTGTTACTTGTAGCAATTGAACAATCGTAGAATGATTTATGTTAGAAGGGTCCTTAAAGATCACAGGCTCACAGGCTCACAGGATATTAGGAGTTGGAAGGGACCTAAGGAGACCATTGGGTCCGCCCTCCCTGCCAGAGAAGGACAACAGAATCTAGCACAGATCATCTAGTTCAACCCTCTTGCCATGGGCAGGGACACCTTCTGCTAGATTAGGTTGCTCAAAGCCCTGTCCAACTTGGCCTTGAACTCTTCCATGGAGAGGACATAGTGTTTTACTCTATTTGACTGTGGTTTGAAGTGCTCTCCCTGAATGTGATGGTTTGGGTGTTCCCCACTCCCCCACACATTGGAAATCACCCAGACTAGACTCAGCCAGCTCTGGAAATTGAATGAAGCTTATATTTACAACTGGCACAATAGACAAGCAGATAGTTACAATCGATACAGTTATAGACAGAAATAGACAAGGGAAAAGGTAATACAGAAACACAACTCCCCTCCCAGAAACTTGAGTTCCCAGGAGTGGCTGCCAACCACCCTTCCACCTTCTCCAACCTCCCTCTACCCTACCCAAGATCTTTCCTTATGCCCAAGGAAGATTGGAGGGCTGGCCAGGGGGGTAGGAAGCAGGTGGATTTAGTCACACAGGTGGCAGGTTAGGTTAGAGAGAGAGGTGCAGCCCAAAGCCCAGACAGAGACCACCTGTGTTATCTAACATTCTTGCTCTTATACCTCTCAGCAAGCCTATGAGTGAAGTAGACATCACCATTGTTTCCCTTTCACAGCCTGTGATCTAGTTCTTCTCATCAAAACATTCTAGCCTGCTTCAAACTAGCACACTGGACATGGAGAGGACAGTCATAAAGGAGAAAAGTTCATCTGTGTGTGTGTATGACCTGGTGCCTGGATTCAGCCTCATGAGAGGACACCTCTCAAAGGGACGCCACTGCTCCTCAAGGGAAAGTGGGCTTGACTAAAAGGGGCTGGTAAGCTTTGGGGTTGGATCCTGGTGACTCTTGCAGGAAAAGTGAAATGCCCAGAAGAGTAATGCTCTTCTGTGCCTCAGTGTAAGTACTGAGGGAAGGGAGAGGTGGAGTGTAGGTCTGAGATTTTTTAAAGAACACAACTGAGAGAGGGATCTGCAGTGACAGGCTCCTCCTGGCATCCTCTCCTTGCCAGGCCTTGGCTGTGATTGGCATGAGTTACTTGTGTGCCACAGGCAGGCTGAGTTTGAGCAGAAGCAGTTCAGTCATTCAGGAGGACCTTGCTGTGATGTGCAGCATAGCAGGTGAGAACAAAGAAGGTGAAAGCAAGAACCAGGATTCCTTTTGCTGGGTTCTCCACATGCCAACAAGAAATACATTTCATAGAATCATAGAATCAACCAGGTTGGAAGAGATCTCCAAGCTCAGCCAGTCCAACCTAACACCTAGCCCTGGACAATCAACCAGACCATGGCACTAAGTGCCCCAGACAGGCTTGGCTTCAACACCTCCAGGGACAGCGACTCCACCACCTCCCTGGGCAGCCCATTCCAATGCCAATCACTCTCTCTGACAACAACTTCCTCCTCACATCCAGCCTAGACCTCCCCTGACACAACTTCAGACTCTGTCCCCTTCTTCTGTTGCTGCTTGCAACAGAAGAGACCAACCCCACCTGACTATAACCTCTCCTCAGGCAGCTGCAGACAGCAATGAGGTCTGCCCTGAGCCTCCTCTGCTGCAGGCTGCACACCCCCAGCTCCCTCAGCCTCTCCTCACAGGGCTCTGCTCCAGGCCCCTCACCAGCTTCCTTGCCCTTCTCTGGACACCTTCCATCACCTCAACATCTCTCTTGAATTGAGGAGCCCAGAACTGGACACAGCACTCAAGGTGTGGCCTGAGCAGTGCTGAGTACAGGTGAAGAATATTGTCCCTTGTCCCCTCCCTGGCCACAGCTTTCTCAGGTCTCTGGTAGTAACTTTTACAATGAGAAATCTTCATGTGAGGTGGAACTAAACAAGCTGTGTGTGCCTGTGACAGTGACCCAGCTGCCAGTCAGAGTGAGCCTGGTGATTGATATTTCACAGGTCTGTGTGGCTTGCAACAGCTCCAAAATGGCTTTATCTGGCCAGTAGATGTTGCCTGCTAGAATTCAAACAGCCATTTCCTTCTGTCTTACATCCTAAGGTTACCTGTGTAGCTGGAATGCTGAATGTAGGTGCTCTATTGATAATCAAGGATAAAGATCATCATTACCAGGCTGCAAACAGAGCAGCCTGTGGTCCTGAGTCTAGTCCAACTTCTAAAGGGCCAAAGTCAGATCAATAAAATACTCACCCTGATTCTGCCAGTTCAAAGCATTGTCCTGTTTCATGACTGAGGTTCTCCTTGCTTGCTATCTTTCTGTTGCTGGCAAGAAAGCAAAGCATTATATCATCTCTAAATGGTCAGATTTTGCCACTAGGTTCAAGGGGACTGTAGTAAATTGGACTAATTAAGAGTCTGTCTGAAGATGTAATGTGTAATAAGGTAGAGGCAGTGATTTAGTCATCTCAGACAGCATAAAGCTCCCTGATGCCATTGGATCTGGGGTAATTTCACTACCTCCAGAGCCTGAGGTTCTGGAAACTGCTGGGCTCCTTCTGCATGGGAGAGAGGAGGCATTCCCAAGTCTTTCACTCTTGAGTGCAAGACACAGTCCTACAAACCCAGAAGTGTTTCTTCCCTGGGTGCTAAATTTACCAGTAGCTTTCCAGTGTTTGTATGTGGACAGGTTGTCTTGAGGAACCCACGGGGATCTGTGAGGTTCATTATCACAAGTGATTTGCCATTGGAATGGGCTGCCCAGGGAGGTGGTGGAGTCGTCATCCCTGGAGGTGTCCAAGCAAAGCCTGGATGAGGCACTTAGTGCCATGGTCTGGTTGACTGGCTAGGCCTGGGTGCTAGCTTGGGCTGGCTGAGCTTGGAGGTCTCTTCCAACCTGGTTGATTCTGTGATTCTAAGTGGTAATTATCGCAAGTAGTGTCACCAATAGCTAGGGGCTATTATCACAAGTGGCCCTGATGGTGAAGGAAGGGAAGGGAGGTTTTATTCTGTTCAGTTCTCTGAAGTACTCCACAGAGTGTAGGTTGATGGGAAGCAGCCCATGGACACCCATGCTTCTGGTTAGCTGGTGTCAGTCCAATGTAACTCCACTAAGCTGCGGCTGAGGGTGTTGTGGCAAACTCACATGGGAAGGGACGAGAGCAGAATGCTTCTGGCAAGGAGATATTTGAAGGTAAATGAAGTTTACTTTCCAGTTCGTGGTGGCAGCAGGAGCCATTAGACAGCAAAGGGACAGTTCCTCCACGGTTGCCCAGCAGAAGTCCCAGGTGTGTCAGTGGAAGCAAGCAGAGGACTAGTAGCAGGTGCTGCTTTGCTCCGGAGGAGAGGCAGGGAGTCAGGCGCCAGGGCGAATGCGAGGCGATCGCCAGGCTCGCAGTGTGGGTCTGTGTTTAACCAACGCAGGCAGCTACTGGAGGTGTGAAATTGAAAAAGCCACAAGTGCTTCCTACCTTATTTTTTCCAGACAGGTTTCTTGTACTTACTTAAAGGCTGCGAGTCCCAGGGGACAGTGTTACCACCTTCGTTGCTTTGTCTCTAATGAGATTCTTCAGACTTGTGGCAAAGCCACCTCCCATATCACAGATGAGACAGCAGCCTTTGCTGCACCTGCCAGTGTGCCCTACAGGCAAGCTCTGACTCCTGCCATTCTGGGTTTTCTTGGCTTTCTTTAATGCTTTTAAACCTTGACACAGAGATTCTGCCCTTTCTGAAGGGGAAAAATTCAACCTCAACAAACTGCTACATCAGTTGGATCCTAAGAAGAGGGAAGTTTGCTCAGAATTGTGGTTTAGATAAGATTTAGGACAAGACCAAGCAACTTTGGACTTTGCTTGCAAACAAAAGCCCACAGGAAATATGCAGAACTACTCTCTGAAGTTGGTACTTGCATCAGGCTGCCTTTGAAGGCATTAATTTGCTATTACTTAATCCCCAAACATTTATATATCACAGCATTTGACTTACAGCTTCATACAGCACAGCCTCATACACCTGCAGCCTTTGGTACTACTGTTTTGATTTAAAGAAGATTTAACACATGAGTCAAGTGAAGCCAGCTGGAGCTTAAGTCTGCTGGCACAATAAAGTGGACATGATGACCTTGTAATATTCCTGGACATATTTGACATGGGTCAGAATATCCAGCTGGCAGCTGGCACTGGTGGTGTGCCCCAAGTATCAGTGCTGGGCACAGTCCTGTTCAATATCTTTATTGATGATCAGGACCAAGGGATTGAGTCCAGCATCAGTAAGTTTGCAGATGACACCAAGCTAGGAGCAGCTGTGGAGCTGTTGGAGGGCAGGAGAGCCCTGCAGAGGGACCTGGCCAGGCTGCACGTGTGGGCAGAGGCCAATGGGGGGAGAATGAACAAGGCCAAGTGCAGGGTTCTGCACATTGGCCACAACAACCCCAAGCAGCACTACAGGCTGGGCCAGAGTGGCTGAGAGCAGCCAGGCAGAGAGGGAGCTGGGGGTGCTGGGAGAGAGGAGCTGAAGCTGAGGCAGCAGGGCCCAGATGGGCACCAGAGCCAATGGCATCCTGGGCTGGCTCAGGAGCAGTGTGGGCAGCAGGACAAGGGAGGTTCTTGTGCCCCTGTGCTCAGCACTGCTCAGGCCACACCTTCAGTGCTGTGTCCAGGTCTGGGCTCCTCAATGCAAGAGAGATGTTGAGGTGCTGGAAGGTGTCCAGAGAAGGGCAGCAAGGCTGGGGAGGGGCCTGGAGCAGAGCCCTGTGAGGAGAGGCTGAGGGAGCTGGGGGTGTGCAGCCTGCAGCAGAGGAGGCTCAGGGCAGAGCTCATTGCTGTCTGCAACTCCCTTAAGGGAGGCTGTAGCCAGGTGGGGTTGGGCTCTTCTGCCAGGCAAGCAGTAACAGAAGGGGACAGAGTCTGAAGTTGTGGCAGGGCAGGTCTAGGCTGGATGTTAGGAGGAATTTGTTGGCAGAGAGAGTGATTGGCATTGGAATGGGCTGCCCAGGGAGGTGGTGGAGTCGCTGTCCCTGGAGGTGTTGCAGCAAAGCCTGTCTGGGGCACTTAGTGCCATGGTCTGGTTGATTGTCTAGGGCTGGGTGCTAGGTTGGACTGGCTGAGCTTGGGGGATCTCTCTCAACCTGGTTGATTCTGTGATTCCATGATTTTCTACTCAACCCAGGAAACACATGAATTTGGTAAGTTCATGTTTTCTCCTTTCAGAGCACTGTGCATTTTAGCAATCCATGGTCATTTCAACAAAGCCAGACTTGGTCACTTGTCTATTATGCCTATTTTAAAGTGCTCTTTTGCAGGGCAGATTTTCCTATAGAATGCCCAAAAGGCTGCTGGTTTGTTTTCCTTGTGATTGTTTCTCAAGTGTGAATTCCCTTCACTCCAGGAAATGTTGCTTCATTGGTAAAGCATAGTAACTTTTGTCTCTGTGTTATTCTGAACAAGAGGAGTTAGTCTCACTGTTTTCCAAGACCTTCTTTGCCTCACTCTTGTCACCTGTATCACCCTGCTGATGGAACTGTAGGAGGTCAGACTGCTGAGGAACTCAGGGGGCTCTTGAAGGCAGTGCTTCTCTCCTGTGCTCTATGGAAAGGCTGCAAAATGAGAATGCTAGCCCACCAGCCCAGAATAAGTTCACCCTGTCAAGGAGACAAACAACAGAAGTGGAAGGGGAGAAGAGTAAAAAATAATAAGGGAAGATACTCAATCAAAGTTGTCATTTTTTCTCCTCTATGTCAAGTGTGAGGTGGTCTGGGGAAGGCCATGGAGGAAATGCTGTCACAGTGCTCTCTGAGCTCTTGCAGGGGTGACTTTGGAAATGCAAAGCAGTGGTTCTCACCAGATGTAAATGTGAACAAAGTAGGTTGTGACTCGCATCCTCAGCCAGGGAAGATGTCTCTGCAGACACTGGCTGCTGCATCCAGTGTTCTTTCTGTTGTGCACCTTTCCTCTCTGGCTCAAGAGTTGGCACCTCTGTCACCCTGCTCCCACAGGATGGGATGTGAACAAAGTAGGTTGTGACTTGCTTCCTCAGCCAGGGAAGATGCCTCTGCAGACACTGGCTGCTGCATCCAATGTTCTTTCTGTTGTGCACCTTTCCTCTCTGGCTCAAGAGGTGTCACTTCTGTCACCCTGCTCCCACAAGATGGGTCTACAGAGCATGCTGATTGCTTCTTGGGCTGCGTAGTTGAGCTCTGGGAGCCCCTGCTCCAGATTCCTCTGGGCTTTTCAGATCTTGTACTAACTCACAAGTTCTCAAGGTGTCCAGGGAGGCAGTGAGCAGAGTGACTGCTTAATTGGTTCAGTGAAGGCAGGAGAAAGTCTTTTAGAGCCCATGAAATCAACAAAAGTGCCACAAGAGGAAAATTTGGTTTTAACAGCCACTTGACTGGGAAGATCTCTTGCACTGATCCAGGGCTATTGGACTGCCAGAGCTATTTTCCAGTGTAGTTATCAGTAATGAACTGGTGGTATGGAGGACTTTGAAGGGCTGAAATGACTGGAGCCTTGTAATGCTAAGCTCAGCAACAGAGAGGAAGGATGACTCCAGCACCCATTCATATGAGAAAATCATGATCTGAAAGCATGCCTTGAAAGGCTGCTCTCAGAGACTTCATCACTGCCAACGTCATGAAGCACCTCTGGTGATCACCTAGACCAGCCCACCTGCTAAAGCAGGGTCACACAGAGCAGGTTTCCTGGAACTGCAATGTCTGGGAGGGTCTGGAAGCTCTCCAGAGGAGGAGACTCCACAACCTCTCTGCGCAGCCTTTTCTAGTGCTCCAGCACTCTCACAGGGAAAAAAAAATGTTTCTCATGTTCAGATGGAACCTTCTGGCTTGCAGTTTGTGCCTGTTGTCTCTTGTCCTTTTCCTGGGCGTCACTGAAAAGAGTCTGCCCCCACGTCCTTGACCCTTGCCCTTTTTCTATTGATAACAGTTTATCAGATCCCCTCTCAGTCTCCACTTCTGCAGGCTAAACAGCCCCAGGCTTCCCTTGTCAGAGGGATGCTGCAGTACCTTCACCACCTTTGTAGCCTCCACTGGCCTCTTGCTAGCAAGTGTCACACTGTTATCCTCTGGGCTGAGAGAGGACTCTTTACCAGGAAGGATGAAAAGTGAAACAAATCAGCAGACTCCCTGCCTTAAAGAAGAGCAGATAATTGCAATTTGTCTCTCTGAGCTTTTGTGAGCAGATATTGAATAGAAAATGGTCCACATAATTGTATTTTTGGGAGCCTGGTCGCAGCCAAAGATTTATAGTTTTTTTGCCTGCAAACCCTCTGCTCTTTTCTGTTTTAGAAGAGGGACTATCACCAAGTGTCACCCTGAAGAATTGGACCCAATACAGAATTTTGTTACATATCAGAAAACAAAGTGCAAGACTGGTACACTATTAAGCAACAGCAGCGGAGCTGCCACTCTCAACCTCATTATTCAAGGTTCTCTTTAGTTCAATTATACACCTCTACAGCTAAGGAAGATAGATGAAGGTCATTTGGGAGCTGTAAACCACAATGCATTGAATGCAGAACTATGTTCTTAAGCTGATTTACACCTTGTTCTCCAGTGTCCTACAGCATGGGGCTTCGATTGAAATGCAGAGGCAGTGATTGAAAAGCCTTTTCCCTCTTCTTAGCTCCAGATCTGCTGTCTGTAATTATTACTTTGATTAGATGGTGAAAGACAATGGCTTCTGCTTTCTGTACCTGAGTGTGAGAAAGCCCAAAAGCTCGGGCCTTGGGCAGAGAACCCACGGGGGGTGCACAATGGTGTTTACATCTGCAGTAAGTTAATTCTTGGGTTTGGGGATCAGTCCAGGCAGGAAGAAAAACTGTAATTTCAAGAAGCAATTTGTGTTTGCAGGAGAGACAAAGAGCTGCCATCTTGTAGTGATTTACCTCCCGTACATCTCACAGCATGAGGAATGTTGTGTTTGTTGAAGGAAGTTAATTAAACAATGCAAATGCATGCACACATGAAAAAAGAAACAACCTTCTCATGCTATTGCCTGTCCTGGCAGGGAGCAGAGACAGGTTGATCCTAACACAACTCAGAGTATGCTGTGCAAAACCTCTGGGACCAGATTCTTCAGGCAGTTCAAGAAGGACCTCAGGGAACTGCTTGAAAGAGTCCAGTGCAGAGCCACAAAGGTGATTAAGGGAGTGGAACTTCTTCCTTGTGAGGAAAGTCTGAGGCAGCTAGGGCTCTTTAGCTCAGAGAAGAGACTCAGGGGTGACCTGGTTCATGTTTATCAATATATGAAGGCGAGTGCTGGGAGGATGGAGCCAGGATCTTCTCAGTGATGTCAAATGATAGGAGAAGGGGCAATGGATGCAAGCTGGACCATAGGAGGTTCTGCACGAACATAAGGAAAAGCCTTTTCACTGTGAAGGTGACAAAACACTTTGAATAGGCTGCCCAGAGAGGTTGTGGGGGTCTCTTTCTCTGGAGGCAACCAAAACCTGCCTGGATGCTTTCCTTGTGTGACCTCTCCTAGGTGATCCTGCTCTGTCAGAGGGACTGGACTCAGAGGTCTTTCAAGGTCCCTTCCAAGCGATCATGTTCTTTGATCCTGTGAATCTATGGGTACAAAGGGTCAACCTTCTGGTTACCCAGAAATGCACCAAGGGGTGCCCAGTTGAGGTTCTCTGGTGGTTTGGCTGACTGTAAAAGAGCCTAACGGTCTCCAAACGTTTCACAGCTCATGCAGGGCCAGCAACTCACTTTGTGTGTTGAGGTTGTCACACATTAGTTAGAGCTTTCACTGAGGGAAATGGAAGCAGATGCCAACTCTGATGGCATTGGGTCTAACTAAATATCATCTTGGACTCCAGTGTTGCCTGCAAGGAAAGAAGTGAACCTTTTATGAAATATCTATGTCCCTGTGATATTTCTAGTAAATTCTCCTGGGCTTCTACACTCTCCTTAGTCTTTTCCTCCCTCTCAACTTTTGCATCAAAGGATTGCCACCCCAGTGACAGCAGAGTCTGGGTTAGTCAAGCTCCACAGGTTTGAAAATTGTAATTAATCTCACATAGGGTTAGGTTGAGAGCTGTGTTCAGTTCTGGGCCCCCCAGTTTAGGAGGGACATTGAGATGCTTGAGCATGTCCAGAGAAGGGCAACGAGGCTGGGGAGAGGCCTTGAGCACAGCCCTACGAGGAGAGGCTGAGGGAGCTGGGATTGGTTAGCCTGGAGAAGAGGAGGCTCAGGGGAGACCTTATTGCTGTCTACAACTACCTGAGGGGTGGCTGTGGCCAGGAGGAGGTTGCTCTCTTCTCTCAGGTGGCCAGCACCAGAACAAGAGGACACAGCCTCAGGCTGTGCCAGGGGAGATTTAGACTGGAGGTGAGGAGAAAGTTCTTCCCTGAGAGAGTCATTGGACACTGGAATGGGCTGCCCGGGGAGGTGGTGGAGTCGCTGTCCCTGGAGTGGTTCAAGGCAGGACTGGACGTGGCACTTGGTGCCATGGTCTGGCCTTGAGCTCTGTGGTAAAGGGTTGGACTTGATGATCTGTGAGGTCTCTTCCAACCTTGGTGATACTGTGATATAATGGAGCTAATTTTGTAAAATTTCAAGGTCTGTTTTCTCCTCTTCAGTATGGAAAAATGCAGGTTAGAAGACTGACCACACCAAGCTGTGTGGTGCAGCAGACAGGCTGGAGGGAAGGGACCCATCCAGAGGGACAGGCTGCAGAGGTGGGCACAAGCTGACCTCCTGTGGTTCAACAAGGCCAAGTGCAAGGTCCTGCAGCTGAGTCGTGGCAATGCCAAGCACAAAACCAGGCTGGGCAGGGAGTGGATGGAGAGCAGCCCTGAGGAGAGGGACTTGGGGGTGCTGGTGGAGGAGAAGCTCAACAGGAGCCAGCAGTGTGCACTTGCAGCCCAGAAAGCCAAGCAGAGCCTGGGCTGCAGCAGCAGAAGTGTGGCCAGCAGGGACAGGGAGGGGATTCTCCCCCTCTGCTGTGCTCTGCTGAGACCCCACCTGGAGTACTGCATCCAGCTCTGGAGCCCCCATTACAAGAGGGATGTGGAGATGCTGGAGTGTGTCCAAAGCAGGGCCAGGAGGATGCTCAGAGGGCTGCAGCAGCTCTGCTGTGAGCACAGACTGAAAGAGTTGGGGCTGTGCAGGCTGGAGCAGAGGAGGCTCCCAGGTGACCTTCTTGTGGCCTGCCAGCATCTGAAGGGGACTACAAAAAAGCTAGGGAGGGACTTTTGAGGCTGTCAGGGAATGACAGGACTGGGGGGAATGGAGCAAAGCTGGAGGTGGGGAGAGTCAGGCTGGCCGTGAGGAGGAAGTTGTTGAGCATGAGAGTGATGAGAGGCTGGAATGGGTTGCCCAGGGAGGTGGTTGAGGCCCCATGGCTGGAGGTGTTTGAGGCCAGGCTGGCTGAGGCTGTGTGCAGCCTGCTCTAGGGTAGGGTGTCCCTGCCCATGGCAGGGGGTTGGAAGTAGATGATTCTTGTTGTCCTTTCCAACCCTGACTGAATCTGTGATTCTATGACTCTATGATTCTATGAAATGTTTTGTCTGTCTAAGCTAACTTAAGAGGGGGGAAAAAAAGGCACTAAACTCAAAGTGATTTGAAGCCTTTTCTGAAATGTGGTTTGTTCAGCATCCTGCACCTCCAGCAACTCATCTTTATTTAGATATAAATTCCAACAGTAATGCTTTTGTTCCTGTAAGAGAGAGAGCAGGCATTAGCACAGAGCCACAGGCACTTCTGATGGAGAAATAAAGACTGCCTTACCGAGACTGTATTGTTACCTGCAGACCACAGCTTGTTTCATTAGCATTTACTCTCTCTCTCTCTGTCAAGGTAGAATATCATGTGCTGTGAAGGCAGTTTTATTTATGGCCTTTCAGAAGTTCTTTCAGATGGAGATGTTGCTTTTTCTGGTATTTTTACTCAGTGGAAACAGTGGCAGAGGAGTTTTGGATACATTAATATTACATAAGAAGGTTTTACTCTGAAATACTCAATGTTTTTATCACAGGTATGTATGTTTTAGTATTAGAGTCATTCCTTTCAAGTTGGGAAAAAATCCACCACCCAGAACTACTCTACATTGCCCTCATCTGACCTTTATGTTACAAAACTACAGAATCCAGTGTGGTAGGGACCTTTGGAGGGCATCTAGTCCAGCCCCCTGGTGAAGCAGCGTTACCCAGAGCAGCCTGCCCAGGATCGCAATGTCCAGGCGGGGTTGGAATTTCTCCAGAGAAGGAGACTCCACAGCCTCTCTAGGCAGCATTTTCTAGTGGTCTCAGAACAGACACTGTTCCTCATGTTCACATGGAACCCTCTGGTGCCAATTTGTTCCTATTTCCCTTTGTCCTGTTGCTGGGCACCACTCAAAAGAGTCTGGCTCCATCCTCTTGATGCTGCTCTTCAGGTATTGATAAAGATTGATAAATCCCCTCTTATTCTTTTCTCCAGCCTAAACACTCCCAGGTCTCTCCACATTTCCTCTCCAGAGAGATGCTTCAGCCCCTTTGACATCTTTGTAGGACCCACTGGATTCTCTCCAGTGGTTTCCTCTCAGTCTTGAACTGGGAAGCCCAGAACCGGATTCAGATGTGGCCTCACTAGGGCACAGCAGAGGAGGAAGAAAACCTCACTTGACCAGCTGGACACACAGCTCCAGTTCTGAGTTCTCCATGGTTTCAGCATTGTCACACTCTAACAAAACTAAACTCCTCTAGATGTGCTCTGGAATGTGCACTGGCAGGATGCCCACTCGTTTCACACTGCCTTTGCTTGAAGGCCAGCAATCCATCTGTGCTTTTTGCTGCAGGTTTTATTGTCTGCAGCACCAGCTATCCTGCAGAGCTTTCTGCTCCTCTCGGGTTCTCCCTGCTGAGTTTGTGCTGTGAACAAGCATGCAGGTCCCACTTTGAGCATGTCCCCAGCACATTATTGTTGCTATACATGAATCCAGTCCTGCTGTCATTAGACTCAGTGGGAGCTCTGAAAGGGTGAGAGGCTGCTGAGAACTGGAATCTCTAGCAGCCCACCAGGGAGAAATGCAATAATCATAGAATTCATAGAATGGTTTAGGTCAGAAGGGACCTCAAGCATCATCCAGTTCCAGCCCCCTGCCTTAGGCAGGGACACCTCCCACTAGAACAGGTCACTCAAGGCCTCATCCAGCCTGGTCTTGAACACCTCCAGGGAGGGAGCAGCCACAACCTCCCTGGGCAACCTGTGCCAGTGTCTCACCACCCTCACTGCAAAGAACCCTTTCCTAACATCCACTTTCAATCTCCCCTCTGCCAGTTCAAACCCATTCCCCCTTGTCCTGGCATTACCAGACCTTGTCAATAGTCCCTCCACAGCCTTCCTGCAGCCCCCTTCAGATACTGGAAGGCCACTCCAAGGTCTCCTTGAAGCCTTCTCTCTTCCAGGCTGCAAAGCCCCAACTCTCTCAGCCTGTCCTCATAGCAGAGCTGCTGCAGCCCTCTCAGCATCTTGGTGGCCTCCTCTGCACTGGCTCCAATACTTCCATGTCCTTCTTGTGTTGGGGGCTCCAGAACTGCACCCAGGACTGCAGGTGGGGTGTGAGGAGAGCAGAGCCAAGGGGCAGAATCCCCTCCCTTGCCCTGTGCCCACACTGCTCTTGTTGCACCCAGCACAGGGTTGTGTCTGGGCTGTACTCACACTGCAGGCTCCTGTTGAGCTTTTCATCACCCCTGACCCCCAGGGCCTTTTCCTCAGGGCTGCTTTCAGCCATTCCCCACCCAGCCTGGAGCTGTGCCTGGGATTGCACCTACCCAGGTGCAGGACCTTACACTTGGCCTTGTTGAATAGCATGAGGTTGGCCTGGGTCAATAATAGATACATTCAAAGACAAAAATAAATGTAATTACATATAATTTGCTACTAACTTAATTATAGATTTACTATCTGAAGACCTGGAATCCCCTTTTCTCACAGGAGAAATCCTGGGTTTGTCAATAAGCCTGCAGTGGGCAAGCAAGTAGAAGCAGACCCTGATGTATATGGCTTCCATTTGTGGAACTCTGAGGATTTGCATTGATTCATCCTCACGCTGAAGTTTTAGCTGCACTCTTTATACCTTTCTATCTTCATATTAAAACAGATGTCTTTTTAAAGTGAAAAATTAGCTCACAGAACTATCCATCGGCTGAACATGAGGCAGCAGTGTGCCCAGGTGGGCAGCAGAGCCAATGGCACCCTGGGCTGGCTCAGGAGCAGTGTGAGCAGCAGGACAAGGGAGGTTCTTGTGCCCCTGTGCTCAGCAATGCTCAGGCCACACCCTGAGTGCTGTGTCCAGTTCTGGGCTCCTCCATTCAAGAGAGATGTTGAGGTGCTGGAAGGTGTCCAGAGAAGGGAAACAAAGGCTGGGATGGGCCTGGAGCAGAGCCCTGTGAGGAGAGGCTGAGGGAGCTGGGGGTGTGTAGCCTGCAGAAGAGGAGGCTCAGGGCAGACCTCATTGCTGGCTGCAGCTCCCTTAAGGGAGACTGTAGGCAGGTGGGGTTGGGCTCTGCTGCCAGGCAAGCAGCAACAGAAGAAGAGGACACAGTCTGAAGTTGTGGCAGGGCAGGTCTAGGCTGGATGTTAGGAGGAAGTTGTTGTCAGAGAGAGTGATTTGCATTGGAATGGGCTGCCCAGGGAGGTGGTGGAGTTGCTGTGCCTGGAGGTGCTGAAGCAAAGCCTGGCTGGGGCACTTAGTGCCATGGTCTGGTTGCTTGGCCAGGGCTGGGTGCTAGGTTGGGCTGGCTGAGCTTGGAGCTCTCTTCCAAGGTGTGGCCTGAGCAGTGCTGAGCACAGGGGCAGAAGAACCTCCCTTGTCCTGCTGCCCACACTGCTCCTGGTACAGCCCAGGATGCCATTGGCTCTGCTGCCCACCTGGGCACTGCTGCCTCATCTTCAGCTCCTCTCTACCAGCACCCCCAGCTCCCTCTCTGCCTGGCTGCTCTCAGCCACTCTGTCCCCAGCCTGTAGTGCTGCTTGGGGTTGTTGTGGCCAATGTGCAGAACCCTGCACTTGGCCTTGTTCAATCTCATCCCCTTGGCCTCTGCCCACCCATGCAACCTGGCCAGGTCCCTCTGCAGAGCTCTCCTACCCTCCAACAGATTGACATCTGCTCTTAGCTTGGTTTCATCTGCAAACTTTCTGATGGTAGCCTCAATACCCTGGTCCAGGTCATCAATAAAGATATTGAACAGGATGTAGCAATATCAGCTAATTCCAGGAACTGTTGAGAACAACAACCTCCTGCAGGTGTTCAAGTGCTGAAACAGAAGAGTTAGAGTTTTTTTCTTCTTTTTTCTTCCCCCCCCCCCCCTTTTTTTTTTCTACAGTAAGGTTCTTTGGGAGCAATATCTGAGAGCTTTATACAAAATCATAATCAAGTACCTGAGCAGATTACTCAGGCAGATTCTCAATTAACAAAGACATCTTGACCTATGGACCAGAGTAAAAGGTGCTGAGCTTATTGGCATCACCTTCCTAAGAGGCACGAAACTGCTATGGGCAGAGGAGGTGCTGAAGTAGCCATCATGTGGGGCAGTAATTCTAAAAGAAGGTTACACCTACTCAGTGTTCTCTTTTTAACTGCCTGTACGTAGAAATGAAGCTGGCTGAGCTTTGTATAATGATCTCAGCTGTTCCCAAGGAGTTGAGAGACTTGGATGCAAGTGGGCTTGTGCTGTGGCATGTAACAGAAACAAGGTACCTTGTGTCTCTGTATCACTTCTTAATCAGACTGTTTGTACACCACATGCTGCATGCAGCACTGAAATGCTGTGCCTTGGAGGCACAACAGAAGCAGTGAATGAGAGAATATGTTATTAACCAGATATCCTTGCTAACTTCTTTGCTAATCAAGAGTACAAGAAGAGCTTAAGCTGATAGGACCTGCCTATCTTAGTCTTCTCGTGTCTCATCCAGGAGATTCGTATGTGCTCTACTGTTTGTACTGCATTTGTTTTCCTTGGAAGGTGCTGAAGTGACCCTTCCAAGGCCTCAGTCTGTTCTTGGGCAGCTGCTCTGTGCCACGAGGGTCTGTTAACATGAACATCTGTGCCTCCTCGCATGCAGCTCCATCTAAACCAGAGCCTGCTCCAGCTGGGATACCTGCTGCTACCTGATGGTTTAGTTTAAGCTAGACTCAGACTCATTCTGGACTGGAGGCTTTTGCTCTCCTGCCCAGGACCAGAGTTCCTAGAAATGGCAGACTTCTGTGGCAGAGGTTTATTAGTTGTCCTTCTGCAGAGCTACAACAACCAGGATCGTTTTTCCTGGTCTTGTTTCCTGTTTCCTCTTTGTGCCACCATTCAAATCCAAGCATCAAACTGTGTGCCTCCTGCCCTGTCCTGCATGTCCTCTGACACTGTGACCTGCACCACCTCCTGCTGCACAGTTCCACAGCCTCTGAGGCAGGAGTGAAGCTTTCTCAGCTTGTCACTCAGAGGTTGCACCACTCTCCTAGGAGATGTGACATCCTGGGTTAACATCCAAGTCTTGCAAGTCCTCCAGCTACTCCCCTGCTCTACAAAGCACAGATGGCATTGATACTACCACTCCTCTGATCATGCTTGTTTGTCAAATGACAGTATTACAGGTGCATTTTGTGAAGACTTCATTCCATAGACCTGCTCTGACTGTGGCTAGTGGAAGGGGCACCTTTCTAGAGGGCTACTGTCTGGTTCTGTCTGCCTTTGGACCTGGACCAGACATTATCCAGGGATAGGTACTTGATTTGTTCAGGTCGAGTCTGTTCTGAATAAATGCAGAAGTGAATCTGCAGAGAGTGAAATGTAGAAGTATGAAGTTCTTCAGCTCCTCCTGTGCTGATGCCTTGGTTGGGATAGAAAAATGCAGGTGGAAGGGGTAACTGGATCTCATCTAGTCTAATTCCCTCTTCAAAGAAGGGCTCACATTAGAGGATCTTAACCCTGGCAATAAGTGCTTAAGGCCCACAGATGCTTGCATCAGTTTCTATATCCTGTGCTGGAACTTTTTTCTTCCCCTGTACTCAACTCTGGTCAGGCCACACCTTGAGTACTGTGTCCAGTTCTGGGCCCCTCAATTCAGAGGAGGTGTTGAGGTGCTGGAACACGTCCAGAGAAGAGCAATAAAGCTGGTGAAAGGCCTGGAACACAAACCCTATGAGGAGAGGCTGAGGGAGTTGGGGGTGTGCAGCCTGCAGAAGAGGAGGCTCAGGGCAGAGCTCATTGCTGTCTGCAACTACCTGAAGGGAGGCTGCAGCCAGGTGGGGTTGGGCTCTTCTGCCAGGCAGGCAGCAACAGAAGAAGGGGACACAGTCTCAAGTTGTGCCGGGGGAAGTACAGGCTGGATGTGAGGAGGAAGCTGTTGGCAGAGAGAGTGATTGGCATTGGAATGGGCTGCCCAGGGAGGTGGTGGAGTTGCTGTCCCTGGAGGTGTTGAAGCCAAGCCTTGCTGGGGCACTTAGTGCCATGGTCTGGTTGACTGGCTAGGGCTGGGTGCTAGGTTGGGCTGGATGATCTCTTCCAACCTGGTTGATTCTATGATTCTATGATGTCCAAGCTCAGCTGTTGGGACCACCCTGTTACCTGTGTGCCAGTAAATAGATGAAGTAGGGTGATAAAAATTCTGCAGAATAAGCTTTACTTATGCAGAGAGAGAAGGAGGAGTCCTTTCTGGGAACACAAGTTGCAGCAGCACATAGTCCAAATGGTTTCACTAAAGCCAGAGATTTTGAGGCCAGAAGGGAACATTGTGATCATCTGTTCTGACCCTCTTCATGATGATACAGGGCCATTGAGCAGTCCTAATGCTGGAATAAAAGACTCTGCTTAGCAGTACTTTGCTGAAATGACTACTAAGCATTATAACATTCCCCAGAGTTATTCTGTAACCCCTAAATTACTCTTTTTCATATAAGGCTGCCTGTCAATCTGCTCTCTACTGCTTCTCTGACAGCCTCGTCCCCACCTTCCAGTGTCTTTAGGTGCCTTTTTTTTTTCTGCTGTCAAACTCAGGCTAATTCATTTTCAGCTCCCTTAAGAGACCTCTCTGAGCACTGAAAGATCTGGACTCTTGCTATTTCCTTAGCCCTCATTATTTTTCAGTTAATGGCTAGCTGGCAGCATTGGGTTGGAGTTTTTTTTTAGTAGAAATGAAGAAGGTTTATATTTTATAGTCATTGCTCATCAGTCTGAGGGGGAGAATTATCTGCTCTACAAAGGTAGCAGTCTCCCTGAGCACAAGATTATTGGCATTTGCATTGCTTTAGTTATGCACAATTTTTTTGAGGGGAAAGCCTGTAAAGTTGGCATGCAGGCAGCTGCTCACGAGCACTGCAGATCCTGCCACAGATGCTCCTTTGCTGCCTTTGTTACAGCATCTGAATTTTATCAGGACACCGCAAGAGAAGCTATAGACAGACAGAGAGAGACAGCTCTTGGTTTTCTCACAGTTTTCTGTGTTTTCTGATACTTTACAGATACAGCTGAGCTTTTAGGAATAGCATGATTCATTTTGCTACTCTGGAGTAGAGCACAGAGAGCTGTCGACTTCAAAGTGTCATTGTTCATTCTGGCTTTGCAGTCAGCCAGCACTGAGCTGCAGGTTTCAAAGAGGGGAGGGGGAGTAGCATATTTCCCTGATTACCCTTTACTGGAGTTATTAATTAATCAAGCACAAGCTTGTTACAATGACAGACTCAAGAACAATCTCACCAGCTAGTGTGTGTGTGTGTGTGGTAGAAGGGTGAGAGAGAGATAAAGAACAGTAGCATGTGAAAAGATTTCCCCAAAGATGGCAGCTTTACGAGGAAGGGAAGGTTGGAAATATTCAGGTTTTCAGAATGAAGAGGGGTGTTGGATCCCCATGTTTGCTAATCTCATCCACCAGAAAATCAACTCAGCATATCTTAATTTAGAGTGGATTTAATAGTCTCAGTGAATTTACCTGCATGGGATTATCCATGCAGGGTGGCCTGGGGTTGCTGATCCAGTAAGGAACAGCTTTGGAGCCTGATGGTTGCTGAACTGTGGTCCTGAGCAGCAATTGCATATGGACAGGTCTGCTCAGCTCAAGGTGATTGTCACTTGTCATCATTTAATCATAAACTTAGGAGTTACATGGGGGAAAAAAAAAAGAAATAAAGCTAAAAATAAAAAGGGAAAAGAAAAAGAAAAGGAAAAGAAAAAGAAAAAAGAAAAGGAAAAAGAAAAAAGAAAAAAGAAAAAAAGGAACATAAAAATAAAAAAGAAAAAGAAAGAAAAAATAAAAAGGAACAGGGAAAGAAAAAAGAAAAAGAAAAAGAAAAAGAAAAAGAAAAAGAAAAAGAAAAAGAAAAAGAAAAAGAAAAAGAAAAAGAAAAAGAAAAAGAAAAAGAAAAAGAAAAAGAAAAAGAAAAAGAAAAAGAAAAAGAAAAAGAAAAAGAAAAAGAAAAAGAAAAAGAAAAAGAAAAAAAAGAAAAAGGAAAACAAAAAGGAAAAGGAGAAGGAGAAGGAAAATGAAAAGGAAAAGGAAAAGAAAAAGGAAAAGGAAAAGGAAAAGGAAAAGGAAAAGGAAAAGGAGAAGGAAAAGGAGAAGGAAAAGGAAAATGAAAAGGAAAAGAAAAAGGAAAAGGAAAAGGAAAACAAAAAGGAAAAGGAGAAGAAAAAGGAAAAGGAAAAGGAAAAGGAAAAGGAAAAGGAAAAGGAAAAGGAAAAGGAAAAGAAAAAGGAAAAAGGAAAGGGAAAATAAAATAAATAATGAGGGAAAAAAAAGAAAAAGGAAAAGGAAAAAGAGAATGAAAAAATAAAATAAAAATATAAGGAAAAATAAAAAAAGAAAAAGGGAAAAGAAAAGGAAAAATAAGAATAAAAACAAAGATTTTTTAAAATAGAAAATAAAAAGGAAAAGGAAGAAGAAAAATAAAAAATAAAAATAAAAATCTAAGGAAAATTTTAAAAAAAGAAAAAGAAAAAGGAGAAAAGAAAGGAAAAATAAAATAAATAAGGAAAAAGAAAAATAAGGAAAGATAAAAAATAAGAAAATGTGAAAAAGAAAAGGAAAAGTAAAAATAAAAATATATAAGCAAAAATTTTAAATAAAAGAAAAAGGGAAAAGAAAAAATAAAAGATAAGGAAAAAGAAAAAGGAAAAGAAAAAGAAAGAAAAAGACAAAGAAAAAGAAAAAACAAGAAGAAGGAAATGAGAAAGGCAAAGGTTTTACTGTCTCCCATCCTGAGCTGCTCCAGAACTCTCCATGTGTTATTTATTCTCTTCCTAGGTACCGCCTGTCAATCTCCCATCGACAAACCATCTTCTCCGTAGCGGTTTACATGGAACATAAAACCTGTGCAATTAACATTAGCTCTAATTATGCTTCAGCACTGATGGGGGAAATGACAAGAAATTTAACTTAATGGAGAAAGGAGGAGATGGAAAGCGGAGAACAAGAGGTAGTGTTTGGTAATGCAGTTAGTGGCATAAAAGAGTTATCCAGAATTAGCAGCTGGACCAGTGTTTGCTTTCCTGTTTTCCCCAGAAATGCTTCTGCTAATAAACCAAACACAGATGTGAAATGGTTTAATAGTTCATCCTTAAGCATCCTTGTGCAGCGTCTGAAACCTAATCATTACAGCGTCTCGCATGAAAGGCAGAAAGTGAGCAGGTCATTATGTTGCTCTCTGTTGACATGGTTCCCTGGTAGCTTCTCCTGAGCTAAGAGCAGCCTCTTGCTAGCTTTGCTGCAATCTGCTCCTTCTGCACTGTGAGATGTAAGTCATAAACACCAATTACCAGTGCATAACAATGGAAAACTGCATCATGGCTGAGAAGGGATAGAATAAACCAAAAAAATGGATTGTTTTCTTGGAATCATAGAATGGGCTGGGCTGGAAGGGACCTTGGTGATCAACTAGTTCCTACCCTCCCCTGCCGTGGGCAGGGACACTTCCTGCTAGACCAGGCTGATAGGGCCTCATCCAACCTGCTTTTGAACATGTCGAGGTTTGGAGCCTTCACAGCCTCTCTGGTCAGCCTGTTCCAGTGACTCACCACACTCATGGGGAAGAATGTCTTCCTAATGCCTAATCCAAGTCAACTTTCTCTCGGTTTCAAGCCTTTACCTCTCATCCTGTCACAGTATCACAGTGTCACAGCATCATCAGGGTTGGAAGGGACCTCACAGATCATCAAGTCCAACCCTTTACCACAGAGCTCAAGGCCAGACCATGGCACCAAGTGCCACGTCCAGTCCTGCCTTGAACAGCTCCAGGGATGGCGACTCCACCACCTCCCCGGGCAGCCCATTCCAGTGTCCAATGACTCTCTCAGGGAAGAACTTTCTCCTCACCTCCAGCCTAAATTTCCCCTGGCACAGCCTGAGGCTGTGTCCTCTCGTTCTGACGCTGGCCACCTGAGAGAAGAGAGCAACCTCCTCCTGGCCACAGCCACCCCTCAGGTAGTTGTAGACAGCAATAAGGTCTGCCCTGAGCCTCCTCTTCTCCAGGCTAACCAATCCCAGCTCCCTCAGCCTCTCCTCGTAGGGCTGTGCTCAAGGCCTCTCCCCAGCCTCGTTGCCCTTCTCTGGACACACTCAAGCATCTCAATGTCCCTCCTAAACTGGGGAGCCCAGAACTGAACACAGCACTCAAGGTGTGGTCTAACCAGTGCAGAGTCCAGGGGCAGAATGACCTCCCTGCTCCTGCTGGCCACACCATTCCTGATGCAGGCCAGGATGCCACTGGCTCTCTTGGCCACCTGGGCACACTGCTGGCTCATGTTCAGGCGGGTATCAATCAGCACCCCCAGATCCCTCTCTGTCTGGCTGCTCTCCAGCCACTCTGACCCCAGCCTGTATCTCTGCATGGGGTTGCTGTGGCCAAAGTGCAGCACCGTGCACTTGGAGCTATTGAACACCATCCCATTGGACTCTGCCCATCTGTCCAGGTGGTCAAGGTCCTGCTGCAGAGCCCTTCTGCCCTCCAACCCAGCCACATCTGCCCCCAGCTTGGTGTCATCTGCACACTTGCTGATGACTGACTCCATGCTCTCATCCAGGTCATCTATGAAGATGTTAAAGAGGATGGGGCCCAGCACTGATCCCTGAGGGACACCACTAGTGACAGCCGCCAGCTGGATGTGGCACCATTCACCACCACTCTCTGGGCTCAGCCCTCCAGCCAGTTCCTAACTCAGCACAGAGTGTTGCCATCCAAGCCATGGGCTGACAGCTTAGCCAGCAGTTTGCTGTGGGGGACAGTTTACTGTCACTACATGCTTTGTAACAAGTCCCTCTTCAGCTAGCCTGGAAGCCCTATTCCAATACTGGAAGGCTGCTCTAAGGCCTCCCTGGAGCCTTCACTTATCCAGGCTGAACAACTCTAACACTCATCAGGTACCAGCCTGCTGACTGCAGGGGCTTTGGCTCCTTATCTGTGGTATTTACATCATGAAATACAAGAGGATGATGTGTTTTGAAGAGGATGGGGCCAGACTCCTTTCAGTAGTGCACAGTGACAGTGCAAGTTTCAATGGGCACAAACTGGAGCCCAGGAAGTTCCAACTGACCATGAAGAAAAACTTTCCTTTGAGTTTCATTTGAGCACTGAGAGTGTTGGAGCCCTGGACTAGGCTGGCCAGAGAGGGTCTGGAGTCTCCTATTCTGGAGAGATTCAGCATCAGGCTCAAGGCAGTCCCAAGCACAAATGCAGGCTGGGCAGTGAGTGGCTGGAGAGCAGCCCTGAGGAGAGGGAATTAGTGGTGCTGCTGGTGGACAAGAAGCTCAACAAGAGTCAGCAGTGTGCACTTGCAGCCCAGAAAGCCAAGCAGAGCCTGGGCTGCAGCAGCAGAAGTGTGGCCAGCACGGCCAGGGAGGGGATTCTCCCCCTCTGCTCTGCTGAGACCCCACCTGGAGTACTGTTGCAAAAGGGATGTGGAGATGCTGGAGTGTGTCCAGAGCAGGGCCAGGAGGATGCTCAGAGGCTGCAGCAGCTCTGCTGTGAGCACAGACTGAAAGAGTTGGGGCTGTGCAGGCTGCAGCAGAGGAGGCTCCCAGGTGACCTTCTTGTGGCCTTCCAGGATCTGAAGGGGACTACAAAAAAGCTGGGGAGGGACTTTTTAGGGTCTCAGGGAATGACAGGACTGGGGGGAATGGAGCAAAGCTGGAGGTGGGGAGAGTCAGAGTGGAGGTGAGGAGGAAGTTGTTGAGCATGAGAGTGGTGAGAGGCTGGAATGGGTTGCCCAGGGAGGTGGTTGAGGCCCCATGGCTGGAGGTGTTTGAGGCCAGGCTGGATGAGGCTGTGTGCAGCCTGCTCTGGGGTAGAGTGTCCCTGGGCATGGCAGGGGGATTGGAACTGGCTGCTCCTTGTGGTCCCTTCCAACCCTGACTGATTCTATGATTCTGAATCCCAGCTGGATGTGATCCTGGGTAGCCTGCTCTGGGTGACCCTGCTTTATCAGGGAGGTTAGTCCATCCAACCACTACCATGCTGGGATTTTGTGCTGCTATGAAATTGCACACAGGGTACCATTACAACCTGTTGCTGTTCCTGCACAGTTTGTAAGTCTTGCTATTGATAGGTATGAGAGTGAGGACAACACCTCCCTGAATGGGTGTTACAGAGAGGCAGATTCCCAAGAGGACACTCGTGCTTAGAATCAGTGAGGTTGGAAGAGACCTCCAAGCTCAGCCAGTCCAACCTATCCCCCAGCCCTATTCAGTCAACCAGACCATGGCATAAGTGCCTCATCCAGGCTTTGCTTCAACACCTCAAAGGACAGTGACTCCACCACCTCCCTGGGCAGCCCATTCCAATGCCAATCACTCTCTCTGACAACAACTTCCTCCTCACATCCAGCCTAGACCTCCCCTGGAACAGCTTCAGACTCTGTCCCCTTCTTCTGTTGCTGCTTGCCTGGCAGAAGAGACCAACCCCACCTGGCTACAGCCTCCCTTCAGGTAGCTGCAGACAGCAATGAGCTCTGCCCTGAGCCTCCTCTGCTGCAGGCTGCACACCCCCAACTCCCTCAGCCTCTCCTCACAGGGCTGTGCTCCAGGCCCCTCCCCAGCTTTGCCACCCTCATTTTTTCCAGAGGTGATATTCCACAGAGGGGCTCTCACAGCAGAACGGCGAGGATCACACAGTGAGGAAGGAACCAGGATGAGCAAGAAGGAGCCTGCTTTTCTTTTGTGTGGCACTCCTAAGACAGAAGGGCTGGCTTTGCCCATCACACTGAGTGGTGGCTCCCAGCAGACTGGTGCTGATGCCACTGAAGAGGCTGTTGCCTTGTGGATCCTTAGCAAGGAGCAGATGGGAACAAAACCTGCAGCAGCTGTACTGGCTCCAGTGATGAAGCCTCACGCACGAGGTTTGACTTGCTGGCGTAATTTGTCACGTAGAGTTTGTTTAGAGGCAGCCAGCAGGAAAAAGGGCGAGGGATGACTTCATCAGCTCCAGCTGAGCTGACAGAACAAAAGAAGCACTCTCTGCTGCTTTCCTTTTCTGCTTTCTTTTGCCACTGAAGCTCACTTGCTTTGGTCCCTTAAGTAGGGAAGACCAAACCTAAATTCCTTTCTCACCTTTTACCCCAGCTGGACTCTTTTTGCTTTCCTGAGGCCTTTCTGTGACAAACTATTTCTATTGCCTGAAGCTGGCTACCAGTAGCCCCAAATTTGCATCACACTGACACCAGTATCAACGTGCAGCATTCAAACTGCGGAATATGTCTTAAGGTGAGCTTTACAACCACTGTCCATCCCCATGTCCCAGAGAGTTGGCTCCATTATTGTCCAATTGCATTGCCTTTGCTGACACAAGTGCCTTCACCACTCATTAATATTAGCACCAAACCATCTCTGGAATAGGCTATTCTATGTGGACATGTCTCAGAAGGTAGCCGATTTGTTTTGGTCAGGTCACACCTTGAGTACTGTGTCCAGCTATGGGCTCCTCAATTCAAGAGAGATGTTGAGGTGCTGGAAGGTGTCCAGAGAAGGGCAAGGAAGCTGGTGAGGGGCCTGGAACACAAACCCTATGAAGAGAGGCTGAGGGAGCTGGGAGTGTGCAGCCTGCAGCAGAGGGGGCTCAGGGCAGAGCTCATTGCTGTCTGCAGCTACCTGAAGGGAGGCTGTATCCAGGTGGGGGATGGGCTCTGCTGCCAGGCAAGCAGCAACAGAAGAAGGGGTCAGAGCCTCAAGTTGTGCCAGGGCAGGTCTAGGTTGGATGTTAGGAGGAAGTTGTTGTCAGAGAGAGTGATTGGCATTGGAATGGGCTGCCCAGGGAGGTGGTGGAGTTGCTGTCTCTGGAGGTGCTGAAGCCAAGCCTGGCTGGGGCACTTAGTGCCATGGTCTGGTTGATTGGCCAGGGCTGGGTGCTGGGTTGGACTGGCTGAGCTTGGAGATCTCTTAGTTGATTGGCCAGGGCTGGGTGCCAGGTTGGACTGGATCATCTTGGAGGTCTCTTCCAACCTGGTTGATTCTGTGATTCTGTAAAGGATTTCAGCAACAAAGAGATCAAGGAGCAGAATTTCTTCCACCTGCTGCTTAATTCTAGACTTGCTATTTTTATCTTAATGCAATTCCATGTATGCCAAAGAAATCCAGTGCTCTCTTGCTATAGAGAATGTGTCAATTCACTCCTGCCCTTTGTGCGCCTTATACTCAGTGCATGGGTCCAAGGAGATATCAATGCAGAAAGATTCAAAGACACTTTGAAAGTGTAATTGCTTAATTTCTGTTGAATTCTAGTCTGCTGTTGGTGTGTCTGGTTCTTAAAGCCTCTGTGAAGCCCACGAGCCTAAAGGAACCTGGCTAACATTCAGGGCACTGCACGCTCAAAGAACTTCAGCAAACTCCTGTCTTTATCCATTATTCATTAATCATAGATTGTACTGAAGGCTGCACTTTGAGGTGAGCAAGAGCAATACCTCCAACGAAAAAAACCCACACTAGTAGAAATCTTACATCCTCTGCAAAAAAACAGGGCAGAAAAGCTTGCTTAAAATCACTCCTCATCTCCAGACACTTTTGTACTGGAGTGAAGGAGTAAAAAGCCTGCAGCTAGCTTCAGAAGGACTTGAAGAGACATTTGAAGACCAATACTTTTATTTTCCAGGGAGAGGCCTTTGATGCTAAAAAACTGAAAGCAAAAACAACCCCAGGTTTGTGCAGTGTTGTAAAAATCCCACCACTGCTCTTCAGCTAAACCTGAGCCCAGGGTACAGCAGGACCCTATCCTGATCTTTCCTTCCCCAAGCCCACTATATTTTTTTCTTGACACAGCAATTACTGCTAATCTGGTTAGGAGGGATGCTAATGGAGCCTAGTTGTAAAATCTCCCTTTGTGTTTTTCCTTTTCCTTTGTTTTGAATGCACTGCCCTGATTTTTATCACATTTATGTGCACATCAAAGCACAATTATTCATTGTTAAGGCCAATCTGCAATCAATGTCATTTTCTGTATTTTGTTTACCTAGATTAGTGGTTTGATCCTGCTCATTGACTTCCATAAGAGCTTGACTTACCCTCTTCCCCCCACTCCCCTGGGTCTCGGTTTTACAAAGAAGCAGTCTGTCCTTGGCCCTGGCCTTGGACTACAATGTGATATGGACTCTCACATCTTCTGAGGTAAGAGCTGTGGTATTTACCTATGCGGTTCTTGGGGCAGGGCAAAATGTCACTCCTTCAAGTCACCCTGGCCCCCAGGAAAGGATAGCTGGAGGACAGGGGCTGGGAGTGTGGCAGGGGAAGTGTAGGGAGGAGGAGGAGGATGGCAGAAAACCGCAGGGAAGTGCATTAGAAAGAGATCAAACCATGGCATCTCAGGGTTGGCTCTTTCACTAAGGCTGTCTCTTTGTCATGCAAAGAGCTGGAGCTGGGCTGCACTGCTGAGCTCCTCTGAGCTATCCTTTCTCACCAGGAAAGAGCCTGTGGCTAAAGTGCACCAAATTGGCTAGCAGACTCTCAGGATGGAAGGACCACGGGGAAATGAAGTTAATGAGGACAACCTAGATGGAGAAAGCTGAAATGTTCTCAGTGCTTGGAGGGGCAGCCTGGAAGAAAGGGCAAAAGCAGCCCCTTCTGGCCTTCAGGTTTGTCTCTGCTCCAGAGTGGATCCAGTTCCCAGCACCTTTCTGTGCGCTCACTAGAAGCCTTCCTCTCTTCAATGGATGTGATACTTGTGCTCCCCACCCTTTCCTGTGACCTTACCACTTGTCACAGATCCCCTTCCTTAACTTATGAATAAGTAGATTTCCCCCCCTGTGAGCAGCATTCCTCTTCTGATGAGCAAGAATCTTAATGTAATATTAAGCAAAGAAAGAAACTTGTTTTCCTATCTCTCTGCCTCCACTCAGGCTATCAGTCACCTGGGAGTAAAATGGAGATTAATCTACCCCGTGTGTACTTGCTGTGCTTGACAATAACAGTCCTCTAGCCTTATCAGCCTCCCTGTGGAAGGTTTGATCAGAGAACTGAAGGAAGAATGAGCCTGTGTTGACTCTTCCTGAGGATCTTGACATTTGGCAGAGTGTTTGCCTTGCTGGTGCTGTGCCAAAGCAGTATGGACACAGTTGCCTGTGCAAGGGAGTGGGAGGACAGGTAGGAGAAAGTCCCAGTTAGAAAGTGAGTGGTGAGAGAAAAACCTTCTGAGGTCATATCCTAGTTTTGCTACCCATATTTAATAGGGTAAAAGTGCAAGGGCAAAAGCAGATTTGTCTCCAGGACAGTGAGTCCTGCCTATCCCAGGGACCATGTCAGCTCTGTCATGGTAACCAGGATGGGATCTTCTTGTTAGTAGAGATATTTTACTTTTCCCACTCTTGTTTTTCTCTACAGACAGATTGCCTTCTGGGGCCCCAGGTGAGATCATCTGTTCCCACCACCTCTTTGGTCTGGGCCAGTGATCCTGCCCCTGTACTCAGCGCTAGTCAGGCTGCACCTTGAATACTGGCTTGAGTTTTGGATCTTTCACACCAAGGACACTGAGGTGCTGGAGTGGGTCCAGAGAAGGGCAGTGAAACTGATGAAGGGCCTACAGCACAAGTCTTAGGTGAGAGGCTAATGGAACTGGGGAACATTGTTTAGCTTGGAGAAAAGGAGGCTCAGGGAAAACTTTCTCATTCTCTACAACTACCTGAAAGGAGGCTGTAGAGTGGTGGGGATCAACCTCTTTTCCCAAGCACCAAGTGGCAGCATGAGGGGCAATGGCCTCAAGTTGTGCCAGGAAAGGTTTAGGTTGAACATGATGAATTTCTCCACACAAAAGGGTTGTCAAGACCAGTTAAGTGCTGGAGTCAGCATCTCTGGAGGGATTTAAAAGCCATGTAGATGTGGTGCTGAGGGACATGGTTTAGTGGTGACCTGGCAGTGATGGGTTAACAGTTGAACTTGATAATCTTAAAGCTGTCTTCCAGCCAAGACGATTCTATGATTCTATTGCAGGGTGAGGGATATCTGCTTAGCTTGATTTTTGCCAATCTCTCTTTGGCTGATCTGAAAAATCAGAATCATCTCCATCTTTAAATCCTGCCCCAGGGAATCTCTGTAATGTGCTGTGCCCAAGAGGTCAGCTGCTTAAACTCTGCGTCCATTGATGGCACTTGGGGTAGAGCACCTTTCAGGGAGAGTTTTTGTTTAATGACTGACAGTGAGAAGTGCCCTGGAGTGTTGCAACTGCTCACACTGCACTTCCTCCACCATTGCTCTGAATTAATTCCTCTAAGAAATACATTTTGAACATTTCAAGGTGCTGAAAGTACCTGACTGCAGGTATGGGGAGTGTACAGCATTTCGAGGCCCCGGTTTCAACCTGGACCTTGGGGGGTTATTTCACATCAATAATTCATACCCTTTGGAGAGGAAGAGAACATTCTCAGCCTCAGATATGTGACCAGAGATCTGGCCTAGTCCTGTCAGGTGTGATTTAGCAGCCATAAAGGAAAGCTATTCTCAGCCCTGTCCCTCCTCTGTGCCAGCTCTGTGGCACTCTCCCTGGGTATCTGTGAGGGATGATGTGCCATGCCCTGGTGTTTGGCACAGGAGGAGTGCAGTGCAGAGCTGCCAGGCTCCTGGGTCTCGTGGGAATCAAATCTCATAAGGAGAAGGGGAACAGGGTGAACAGTGAACAGCAAGATCCTGCCTGCCACTTGGGCATTTCCTTGAAGGAGGTTTTGCATGACAGCTCAAGTCAAAGAACCTGCTTGCACCAGCTTGCAAAGCTTTTTTGGTCTAGGGGATAACCTAAGGATAAAGGACACTTGTAAACAACAGTAGCTTATTATTCATATTTGCTGGCTGACAGAGGATTTCTGGGCCTTTATTGTTAATGACTCCTTATCCTAAAATTCACCATTACAGCTATGTGATTTTCCTTTCAAGCTACAGCTGTTTTACCAAGTTTTACTTTTTCCCCTTTATTGATTTTATTCCTGCCTAAAACCTCTTTCTGTCACTCTGTAATAGAATAAAAATGGGCTAAATCAAGCACTTTATCCAATCGATGACTCTTCATACTTGACCAAGAATCTCTGTGCCAGAAATAACATTCCACAGTCTGGAAGCGATAAGGATGAAAAGGTCCATTACAACATATTAATCATTGTTCTTTCATTTTTCTTCAGGCAGGACAAGTTCCACTGCTGTTTATTCTGTGACTTGTGATGGGTATCTTTGAAGCTTGCTCTACAACAGCAGTGACCTTAGGCTCTATAGGCTTTCTTTGACTCTTGAAGCTGCTGTGCCAAAATGCATGCCTGGCGGTATGCATAAGTCACATGTGCAGTCCCTGGGATGGAGCACAGCACTGATTGGAAGTCTGCTGTGGGGATGGAGAGAGGTTGGGTGGGTGGTTGTGCTAGTTTGAAGCAGGCTGGAATGTTTTGGTGAGAAGAACTAGATTACAGGCTGTGAAAGGAAACAATGGTGATGGCTACTGCACTCATAGGCTTGCTGAGATGTATGGGAACAAGAAATAAAAACACTTGATATTCCCTCTCACTGGGGCTGCTGGCTGAGCTGCATCTCTCTAACCTCACCCTGCATTTTGGGCTAAGCCACTTTGCTCCCTAACCCCCTGGCTGAACCTCCATTCTTCCCTGGGACTGGGGTAAGGTTGAGAGGGGTAGAGGGAAGGTGCAGGGGTGGTTGGGAGCCCCTCCTGGGGACTCAGGTTTCTGGGAGGGGAGCTGTGTTTCTGTATTACCTTTAACTTGTCTATTTCTGTCTATAACTGTATACACTGTAAATGTGTGCTTGTCTATTGTGCTAGCTGCAAATATAAGCTTCATTCAATTTTCAGAGCCAGGTGAGTGTAGTCTGGGTGATTTTCAAAGTGTGTGTGTGGGTGGGGAACACCCAAACCATCACAGTGGTTTTCTATGCCTTACCTGGAGGAACAGATGTGGTGAAATCAGGTTCAGAACTGTGTGTGGAGGTAGTCTGATGGTTGGTACTGCCTGCACAGTGAGGGAAGTCAGGAGGCTGTCTCTAGCCTTGAGTAAGAAGGCTACTAAAATTCATCTTCCTCTGCTTGTTGCATGAGAAAGGCAAGAGGGGGAAAAGGTTAGAGGTCTATGAGTGGTGAGAGCTCATCAAAGAAACACAGTCCAGCTGCTTCTGTGTCAGACAGGAGAAGAAGAGCTTGTGCTTGATTTGGAACAGGGTTGCTGATACTGTAAGAGATAACAACAAAAGAAGACAGTAGAAGAAAATATTTTCATGTTAAGCTGAGTGTTCATCTCTTGAAACTTTTCCTATGTCATCAATTCTAAGTAGGAGCTGCAGAACCAAGTGCTCAGTTCAATTTCCATAAAACCCAGTGTAGCTTTGTTGAGAACAGGAATAGATCTAGGAGGTGCTGCAGTGGATACAGTGCCTTGAGCTCCATGGCTGTCCATGAGGAAAGGATGGTGCTGCTTCAGAACAGGCTCTAAACCATGTGTTGGGAAAGGTTGTTTAAATCAGCCAGCTGGGACATGGGAGAGAGGTGAGTCTTCAGGCTTTCTCTTCAGTCTTAGAAAGGCTCCATGCAATGTATGATTGAAACTACATCCAGCTCTGGAGCCTCCATTACAAGAAGGATGTGGAGATGCTGGAGTGTGTCCAGAGCAGGGCCACGAGGATGCTCAGAGGGCTGCAGCAGCTCTGCTGTGAGCACAGACTGAAAGAGTTGGGGCTGTGCAGGCTGCAGCAGAGGAGGCTCCCAGGTGACCTTCTTGTGGCCTGCCAGCATCTGAAGGGGGCTACAAAAAAGCTGGGGAGGGACTTTTGAGGCTGTCAGGGAGTGACAGGAGTGGGAGGTATGGAGCAAAGCTGGAGGTGGGGAGAGTCAGGCTGATTGTGAGGAGGAAGTTGTTGAGCATGAGAGTGGTGAGAGGCTGGAATGGGTTGCCCAGGGAGGTGGTTGAGGCCCCATGGCTGGAGGTGTTTGAGGCCAGGCTGGCTGAGGCTGTGTGCAGCCTGCTCTAGGGTAGGGTGTCCCTGGCCACGGCAGTGGGGTTGGAACTGGCTGTTCCTTGTGGTCCCTTCCAGCCCTGACTGATTCTCTGATTCTAAACCTTGACAACCTCTCCTGAGGTTGTCAGATAAGAGACCTCTTCTCAGGTAACCAAGAAGGGCTCAATCTCTATTTGCCTCCCTCTGAAAATAAAACAATTAGAAGAGGAAAAGGAAGAGTGATGTTTCTCATTATATAATAGTTTAACAGGCTAACCCTCATCAATTCCTTCTTCTGCCAGGCTAAATTCAGCCACACTCCTTCTGGAAGGATGCTCTGTTCACGGTTGTGAAGGAAGATATGATGCCACAAAGAAAAGAAATGAAGGTCGCTGGGAGCAGGGACACAGGCTAGACAAGGCACTGCAGTCATGGTCCTGTGTGGGTTATGCAGAGTGGGATCCCTGCTCTCTGGATTTTCTGTGACTGATTCAGTGACTGCCCCAATTATTTGCTGTTGAATTAATGTTTACAGGGAAGGATGAGCAGTCCCATGTCTCTTGTCCCATCCCAATTATGTGGGTTTGTGGTACTTGCATAAGTATAACCCTGAGAGAAGGATATTTACCCAGGGCTAGTAATTTCCCAGCAGAAGGCAGTTATGGCTTGGAATCCACTCATGCAAAAGAAGATGAGGCTATGCTGTGTAAGAGGCAATTCCTATCCACATCTGTCCCCAAAGTAACCACAATCAAGACTAAATTATGTTTAAATACTGACTTTCTGGCATCACCTGGAATGGAACTTTGGTACTCAAGCCCAAAGTGCTTTTATTCAGTAGCTGACTCATGAGCAGTGCAGAGTTAAAGTCTTGCAACTGGAACTGGATCTGCAGAGAGAATGAGGTTCTGCTGCATGTGCTGAGCAGAGAACTTGGCCCACAGTTATTTTTAAGCATGCAGAACTTGACACCCTGCCACAGATTCTGCTCTCTCCCTCTTTCCTCATCAAAAATAGTTAAGCTTAAAATAGCTCCCACTCTGCTTCCTCTCTCTGAAGCAGTGCTTACCAAGTAGGTAAAGCTGAAATTGCCCAGTGCGTGACTGAGGCAGGGGATTAGAGCTGCGTTAGAGCAGCCTCAGCAGAGTGCATGGCCCTGGGCTCTGCCTCCTTAGAACTTTGTGCAGTGCTCCTGTTTTCCTTCCTGTCCAGCTGTGCAGCCTCCAACTCAAGGAATGGTTCCACAGGAGGCCACAAAGATGATCCACGTACTGGAGGCCCTCTAATATGAAGACAAGATGAGAGTTGGGGTTGTTTAGCCTGGAAAAGAGAAGGCTCCAGGGAGACTTTAGAGCAACTGTCCAGTATTTGAAGGAGGCCTAGAGAATCAGGAATGGTGTGGTCAGCAGGAATGGTGTGGCCAGCAGGAGCAGGGAGGTCATTCTGCCCCTGTACTCTGCACTGGTTAGACCACACCTTGAGTGCTGTGTTCAGTTCTGGGCCCCCCAGTTTAGGAGGGACATTGAGATGCTTGAGTGTGTCCAGAGAAGGGCAACGAGGCTGGGGAGAGGCCTTGAGCACAGCCCTACGAGGAGAGGCTGAGGGAGCTGGGATTGGTTAGCCTGGAGAAGAGGAGGCTCAGGGCAGACCTTATTGCTGTCTACAACTACCTGAGGGGAGGTTGTGGCCAGGAGGAGGTTGCTCTCTTCTCTCAGGTGGCCAGCACCAGAACGAGAGGACACAGCCTCAGGCTGTGCCAGGGGAGATTTAGGCTGGAGGTGAGGAGAAAGTTCTTCCCTGAGAGAGTCATTGGACACTGGAATGGGCTGCCCGGGGAGGTGGTGGAGTCGCCGTCCCTGGAGCTGTTCAAGGCAGGACTGGACGTGGCACTTGGTGCCATGGTCTGGCCTTGAGCTCTGTGGTAAAGGGTTGGACTTGATGATCTGTGAGGTCCCTTCCAACCCTGATGATACTGTGACTGTGATACTGTGATAATTGCTGGAGAAGGATTTGTTACAAAGGCATGCAGTGACAGGACTAGGAGTAATAGCTTCAGAGTGGGGAAAGCTCAGGTTTGAGAAAACATCAGGAGGAAATTCTTCCTCAGAAGGGTGGTGAGGCACTGGAACAGGTTGCCCAGAGAAGTTGTGGAGGCTCCAAATGTGGAAGTGTTCAAATCCATATTGAACAGGGCCTTGGTCAAGAAGGAGGTGTCCCTGCCCATGGCAAGGGGGTTGGAACAAGATGGTCATTAAAGTCCCTTCCAACCCAAACCATTCCATGAGTCTGTAATTCTTTCACTTTATGTTACCTCTTTCGTTGTCTTTCCTGCACAGGAACTGTAGAAACAGATTTCCATGGACTCTGCCATTTCCCCACTCTGGCTCCACGTTTATTGTTTACTTCATCAGGAGTTTTGCAGTAACTTCTGGGAGTCCCTGCTGAAAATACTTTCTGCTTTGGTCATACAGTTTGGATGTTTCAAAAAGCTAATGGGCTTGGTATTGAATCACACCAACATCTCTGTGGGTGCCATGGACAGAGGCACTGAGTGCAGCCTCAGCAAGTTTGCTGCTGACAACGAGCTGTGTGGTGCAGCAGCCAGGCTGGAGGGCAGGGATGCCATGCACAGGGACCTGGACAGGCTGCAGAGGTGGGCACAAGCCAACCTCAAGAGGTTCAACAAGACCAAGGGCAAGGTCCTGCAGCTGGGTCGAGGCACAAATGCAGGCTGGGCAGGGAGTGGCTGGAGAGCAGCCCTGAGGAGAGGGACTTAGGGGTGCTGCTGGTGGATGAGAATCTCAACAGGAGCCAGCAGTGTGCACTTGCAGCCCAGAAAGCCAAGCAGAGCCTGGGCTGCAGCAGCAGAAGTGTGGCCAGCAGGGACAGGGAGGGGATTCTCCCCCTCTGCTCTGCTCTGCTGAGACCCCACCTGGAGTACTGCATCCAGCTCTGGAGCCCCCATTACAAGAGGGCTGTGGAGATGCTGGAGTGTGTCCAGAGCAGTGCCAGGAGGATGCTCAGAGGGCTGCAGCAGCTCTGCTGTGAGCACAGACTGAAAGAGTTGGGGCTGTGCAGGCTGGAGCAGAGGAGGCTCCCAGGTGACCTTCTTGTGGCCTGCCAGCATCTGAAGGGGGCTACAAAAAAGCTGGGGAGGGACTTTTGAGGCTGTCAGGGAGTGACAGGACTGGGGGGAATGGCGCAAAGCTGGAGGTGGGGAGAGTCAGGCTGGAGGTGAGGAGGAAGTTGTTGGGCATGAGAGTGGTGAGAGGCTGGACTGGGTTGCCCAGGGAGGTGGTTGAGGCCCCATGGCTGGAGGTGTTTGAGGCCAGGGTGGCTGAGGCTGTGTGCAGCCTGCTCTAGGGTAGGGTGTCCCTGGGCATGGCAGGGGAGTGGAGCTCTATGGTCCTTGTGGTCCCTTCCAACCCTGACTGACTCTGTCATTCTAAGTACACCATACATGTACTGAAACAGAGATGCATAGAATGGTGGCACCTCAATTACTCACAACAGATCAATGTTGTGTGGAAGGGTTATGGCCAAAAATGTAAACCAGGCTGGCAGAAGAGGTTAAGGGAGAGACAGATAACAGGTGAAATTGGTTTCTGTAGAAACTACAGGCTGATACAAACAAACCAATTAGCAGGACAGTGTTTCTTTCTCCATGTTGTTGGCAGAGGGATCGGAGGAATTGTTTACTTGTTGGGTTGCAAATAAAGGAACACACAGACAAAATGTCAGAAAGTATTTTGGCCTTGACATCATGTCCAGGAACATGTAGGAGGAAAACAAGCAGCAATATTCTCCATTTCAAGTCGTGACTTATTAAAATAACACATTTGTGTCTGGATTCTTCCATGCTTCCTGCCAGGGAGCGCTGTGCCTGCGGGTTTGATACCGTGGCAGTGCCTGTCCGTGATGGTCGAGGACGGCAATCAACAATTTCTTCTCCACATTACTTTTGATTATCAGCTCTCCCATGACTAGAGGCTCCAGGTTTTGTGAAGGATGTGTCTTCACACGGAGTGAAACAGATATCAAATTGACCCGAAGGTTATTTCCTCTAAATTTCCTTTGGGTTCTGTTTGCTTCGGCTGGCTGAAAACAGGTTATTTCAAATGAAATTAGCCCGCCATAAATCTCCTTTCACTTCCTTTTCTGCCACAGGCTCTGGTTCCATGTCAGTGTGCTTCCATTTTTTCTTTTTCAGATATATTTATTTTAAGATAGACTTAGAGGAATTTTAGTGGATATTAAGCTGATCACAAGAGGGTGAACTCAGCTTTGCATTACTGAAGAATGTTTGCTGGGCTGCCCATCACCAGGGCTTGCACCCTCCACCTGAGGAGTATGCTTGCTGTGCTGCTCCTAGTTTAGTGATTCTTAAGGCATCTGTATTGGGCTCTCCTTTGTCACTCTTCAATTTTCATGATCCTTCTGAAGTAATTTAGAAGGAAACAATAGAGTTTCTAATGCAGTGCCATGTAAATGAGCCAACTCTCCATGAGTTAAGTGAAGATATTACAGCTGTTGCCTTACAGATCATTAGCGCTCGGTTTTCATCAAAGCCTTAAACGTTAGCCCGTTCCATGGGGTCAGCCTTTATATTAGATATCATTTATCAAAGATTAACACAAAATTAAGGTTTAATTGTAGAGCATGATGGAAAGTTGGATTTGTTTAAAAGAGGTAATAAAAAGAAATTTATGTTTTGGACCAAAGAGCAGAGCGGGGCTGGGTGACTAGAGAATGCTTAATGTTTTTCTGAGGAAAAGTAAGGAGGTGAAGGCAGAGAGGGCAGACAGGCTCTCTGCTGGCTGATAACCTCCCCAGCCCACAGAGCTGTGCCTGACTGCTGGAGCAGGCTGACACTTCCATACGTTTTCGTTTAAGCCCAAACTTGCAGAGATTAAAGCCACTTAGGCAAAGGCCAGCTAGCCAAGCCTCTCTTAATACTTCCACTTGGGGGGAAAACTCACTCCTCGCTTGTATTTGGGGCTTGACTGAGATTGAGCTTGACAGTAAAAGAGATAAAACTTATCATTTGGTGTCACGATTCAGTGCATAGCCCAGAAGATAAATGACTCGTTTCAGAGGCTGATAAAAATGTATTTGTTGGTTTGCCATTGTATGATCTCTTCTATTTTCAAGCAATCATCCAATAGGAGTAACCTCCATTAGCTCCAAGCAGCTGTGTGCTGTCTGTCGAGTTAAAAGGAAGGAAAGCACAGTGGTGTTTAAAAAGCACATGTGTGTTTTCAGATTTCAACTGCAGCTTGATGAAGAGCCATTAGACACTTGGGTGGCCAGGAGAGCAGTCACTGCTGGAATGGACACCCAGGCTAATGACAGAGTGCTTAGCCAAGTTCCTTTGAGAAGTGACTCCTGGCCTGTATCAGCAATAGTGTGGCCAGCAGGACTAGAGCAGGGATTGTGCCCCTATACTCAGTACTGCTGCAGCCCCACCTTGAATACTGGGTCCAGTTTTGGGCCCTTCACTAGAAGAAGGCCACTGAAATGCCAGAGCAGGTCCAGAGCACAAGTTTTCCACGGAGGGGCTGAGGGAACTGGGGTTGTGTAGCCTTGCAAGAGGAGGCTCAGTGGAGACCTTCTCATTCTCTACCACTACCTGAAAGGAGGTTTAAGTGAGGTTGAGGTCAGTCTGTTCTCCTAATGAGCAAGTAACAGGATGAGAGGAAAGGATCTTAGGCTGTGCCAGGGGAGATTTGTGCTGGGTAATGGGGAAAAATTCTTCTTGAAAGAGTTGTCAAACCCTGGAACAAGCTGCCCAGGGAAGTGCTGGATTCACCATCCCTGGAGGGGTCTGGTAGCCTTGTAGATGTGGTGCTGAGGGACACGGTTTAGTGGTCACCTGGTAGTGTGTTAACAATTGGACTTGATCTTAAAGGTCTTATCCAGCCTAAACAATTCCATGGTTCTGTGACTTGGTGTCTGTCACGGCAGGGCAGTGCTCAGTCCCATGGTGCAGTTAGCTCAAGCTCTGCCTTCTAGTAGCACAGCAGTAATCCAGCAGTAGTCTCAACTGGAACTGGCCTACACCTGCAAGCCTGGCATCAGTTCTCAGCCCATTAGGGAAGGACGTCAAAACCCCACGCGAATATGCAGAGATTACAGGAGGATGGAGCGCTGCAAGTGACAGCTGAGGGACCTTAATGGGACTATGCATTACAAATATCAAGGCTAATTTTAAACCAGAGGGTAAATATTCCTTCCAGCAGACCTGGAGAAAAAGGCATCTTTCTGTCAAAGAGCTCTGGGACAATTTCTTCAGCTGTTAAGTGCTCCCTTTCTGCAGCAGGCTGCCTGCCGCAATGGGTGTTTGCAAGCTCTGTCTTTGCACAAGGAGGCAGTTGGGTGCTCTGACTCCAGGGCTGGCTTCCGCAGCTGTTAGAACAGGGAACAAGCTGTTCTTTCTCTCACTCTCCTACTGATTTGTTTTAGCATCATTTGCACAGAAATTCTGAATTGAGACCTATCCTTGCTCTGCAAAAGCTGCCCTGCACAGCAATAACCCTGGCTCGAGCACCTCCAATATCTCTTTGAAGCCAGAGACATTGTGTGGTTACAGAAGACCTAAATTAAGTGATGGAGAGATTTATCACCAGTAAAACCTTGTATCTAGGTCTGCAGAAACAAAACTTCTCCTGAACACAGAATGACTTTTGATGTGCTTTACAGGTGTCCCACCACAACACACAAGTCACAGTATCACAGTATCACCAAGGTTGGAAGAGACCTCACAGATCATCAAGTCCAACCCTTTAGCACAGAGCTCAAGGCCAGACCATGGCACCAAGTGCCACGTCCAGTCCTGCCTTGAACAGCTCCAGGGACGGCGACTCCACCACCTCCCCGGGCAGCCCATTCCAGTGTCCAATGACTCTCTCAGGGAAGAACTTTCTCCTCACCTCCAGCCTAAATCTCCCCTGGCGTAGCTTGAGGCTGTGTCCTCTTGTTCTGGTGCTGGCCACCTGAGAGAAGAGAGCAACCTCCTCCTGGCCACAACCTCCCCTCAGGTAGTTGCAGACAGCAATGAGGTCTGCCCTGAGCCTCCTCTTCTCCAGGCTAACCAATCCCAGCTCCCTCAGCCTCTCCTCGTAGGGCTGTGCTCAAGGCCTCTCCCCAGCCTCGTCGCCCTTCTCTGGACACGCTCAAGCATCTCAATGTCCCTCCTAAACTGGGGGGCCCAGAACTGAACACAGTACTCAAGGTGTGGTCTAACCAGTGCAGAGTCCAGGGGCAGAATGACCTCCCTGCTCCTCCTCTTCCACTGCCCTTGCACAACAAGTCCTTCAACAAGAAAGAGTTAAACCCAAGGTCTGGATGCAGACATTCTGTTAAAGCAGTTCTGATCCATGTTTTCTTCCCCGTTTCCAATGTACTTATACTAATAACCTGATGGGAAAATGTCTCACAGGATATATTTTTGTCCCTGAAAATAATTTTCCTGCAGCCTGTGAGATGCAGTATGATGCATTGTTCCTGTTATGGAGAGGTTTCTCCTGGATATGCTTAATGAAATGATAGCAAATGAAACGAAATGAGATGACAAATGAGTGGAAACTTTATAGGTTCCACCGAAAATAACCCCCAACATTGTCACGAGCACATTATTTATCAGCTCAGTGTCGGTGTATTTATACAGCACTTCTCACCAGGAGCTGCTTTAATTATCCTTTCAAATACTCTCCTCCATGTCAGGAAGGACTGTATTTTCTCTTAGAGGAGATCTGCTGAGAGTTCACTCACACTTTCCCTTCCTTCTGGAGACCATCTACATTTTTGTTCCTTTCCACAGCACAGAGAAATGTTCCATTTGGTTTTTTTTTTTTTATGCTTATTTCCCTTTTGTAATTTGATTTTTACCTTCTTCCTTTCCCTCTCCTTTCGGTTCATAATCAGCCTCCTCCTCCAGTTTTTCATATTATTTCCCCCAAATAATATTTTCATATTATTGCATATTATTTTCATATTAATTGTGCATATTATTGCCCCAAATATATGCACAATTAATTAGTGATATCAGCCCCCTCCTTTTTATCTGATTGTCACCTGTCTGTGCCAAAGACTTCAGTCATTGCCTCTTAATAATATAATGAACAACTATAGTAAAACACATAGCATGTTGCACACAGAATCAACCAGGTTGGAAGAGACCTCCACTGTCATCCAGTCCAACCTAGCACCCAGCCCTAGCCAGTCAATCAGACCATGGCACTAAGTGCCCCAGCCAGGCTTGGCTTCAACACCTCCAGGGACAGTGCCTCCACCACCTCCCTGGGCAGCCCATTCCAATGCCAATCACTCTCTCTGACAACAACTTCCTCCTAATACCAACCTAAAGTCCTTGAAGGAGACTAAGTATGCCTCAAAAAAGCAAGCAAAAGCTGCTAAGAGATAATGTGTTCCCCATGTCTGTGGAGCTAAAAAACAGCAGGAAGGAACTCAAACTACAGCACTGAAGGTTCAGAGCAGAGCTTAGGAAAGTTTTGGATCGATGGAGAAAAAAAGGAGGAAAGCAATGCCTGTGCTTTTGAGAGCCTGCTGGATGTCTCTCACCACAGCAACCAGGACAAGTACCCAGGAGAAAAAAAACAAACAACACACTATAGGTTGATCCTGTACCTCTGAGCAGAGGACCTGCTCCTTCCTGGGCCCAGAGCAATGTTGTAGAGTATGAGGCTGTGGGTATCATTTTTCCTTCCCTGTAGTAGCAGCTAACCTCACATAACTAGCTGTTGTAAAGAGCAGCACTGAGTGTCTCAATCATGAGATTTAAACTGTCTTATACACAAGTCTCAGCAGGACAAAGGATGATAGTTTTAAACTAAAATAGGGGAGATTTAGACTAGGGGTAAGGAAGTAACTGTTGCCTAGGAGGTGGTAGGATGTTTCCAGGTGTTCCCTGGAAACATTGCAGGTCAGGTGAGATGGGGCTCTGTGGGATCTAATCTAGTTAAGATGTCCCTGCTGACTGCAGAACAGTTGGAGTAGGTGACCTTCAAAGGTCACTTCCAACCTAGACCATTCTGTGATGCTACAGTTGTGTTTCCCATAATGGTTGGTTTAGACACTGGCAGATGATTGTTATTTGTCCCTGGGCTATCCAGCGTTGAGAGAGCACCAGTGTGTGTTTGCTGCTGTCCTGAACAGCCTGGCTGCACTTCCCCACCAGGCTTTCTGATGCCTTCTCTCTTTTCAGGTGTTCTGCCACCTCTTTCTTTATGATGCAAACCAGGAGTGCCAGACCCGAGGAAAGATTCACTCTTTGTTCAGCCACACTTCTCCTGGATAATTTTTACCCTCTTTTTTGGGTAAAAGGGTAAAAGGAATCTTCATCTAGTGGAAAAGTGCAAACTGGAGAAAATACTTGCAAACTGGAGAAAATAGTTCTAAGCCATCACTGAATGTTCAAATTAAATTTCAAGTGCTTCCTAACTTTTCTGTCTGTCCTAGATTTATCCAGGCACCCACCTTGGTGCTTAATGAAGGTGTGTGCTTGGTAAAAAGCAGGTTTTTTGCTCGTGGGAGAGATACCATTCACTGCAGGCTCAATTTTTTCTTTCTTTCTTTTCCTTCATCTGTGATGGTTTGGGTGCTCCCTGCCCCCCCCACTTGTGAAAAATCACTCAGACTAGGCTCAGTGGATGTGGAAATTGAATGGAGCTTTATATTTCCAGCTTAGCACAATAGATAAGCAGATATTTCCAATATGTACAGAAATAGACAAGTTAAAGGTAATACAGAAACACAGCAGCCCTCCCAGAAACCTGAGTCCCCAGGAGGGGCTCCCAACCACCCTTCCACCTTCTCCCACCCCTCAACCTTACCCCAGACTTTGCCTTACATTTCAGGTGGTTTGGAGGGTCAGCCAGGGGGGTTAGAAGCAGAAGGATTAGTCACACAGACAGTTAGAGAGAAAAGTTCATGCAGCCCCAGAGCCAGAGAGCAACTCTGTTATCCGTGTTTATGTTCTTGTTCTTATCCATCTCAGCAAGCCCATGAGTGCAGCAGACATCACCATTGTTTATTTTTCACAGCCTGTAGTTTAATTCTTCTCACCAAAACATCCCAGCTAGCTTCAAAATAGCACATCATCTTACACCAGTCTGCTGATCCCTGATAGACACAGGGATGTGCACAGTGCATTTCTGCCTTCCTCTCCTATGTAAAGCATGGCCCTTGGAATGCTTTGCCACCTACTTCCCAGAAAGCTTGTAATATCTGTTGGGAAGGAATCTACCTCTTCAAGAGGCTTGCTGGTACCAAGAGCAATGTTGCAATGTGGTTTAGGCATTAGAAGTCTAAACAATATTTAGCACTTAGCTAGTTGTTTCATGGACTGTGGGCAGCTGACCTTCAGCTTGCCTTTATTCTTTATAGAGCATGGAGGAGGAGGAGGATGTCAGTCAGATGAAGCTTTAATCAGCAACACTCCCCCATAAATTTTAAAGAAAATACAATCCAATGATCTTGAAAGTCTTTTTCAGCCCAAAGGATTCTCTGCTTATCCATCAAACATTCAGAGGTGTTTTCCCCTCAACTTTGCATGGAATTTGAGTCTGGAGAACAGGTCTTATGAGGAGCAGCTGAAGGAACTGAAGTTGTTTAGCCTGGAGAAAAGGAGGCTGAGGGGAGACCTTCTTGATCTCTATGACTCCCTGAAAGGAAGTTATAGTGAGGTGGGGATCAGCCTCTTCTCCCTAGTAACAAGTGATGAGAGGAAATGACCTCAACTTGTGCCAGAGGAGATTGAGGTTGTATATGAGAAGAAATACCTTCACAAAAAGGGTTATCAATTACAGGAATAGGCTGTCCAGGAAGGAAGTGGAAACTCCATTCCTGGAGGTGTTTAAAAGACACAGTGATGTGGTGCAGAGGGGCATGGGTTAGCACCAGATCTGGCAGAGATTGAAGTTATAGTGAGGTGGGGGTCAGCTTCTTCTCCCTAGTAACAAGTGATAGAATAAGAGGAAATGGCCTCAACTTGTGCCAGAGGAGATTGAGATTGGATATGAGAAGTTCACTAAAAGGGTTACAAATTACAGGAATAGGCTGTCCAAGGAAGGTGGTTGAACCTCCATCCCTGGAGGTGTTTAAAAGAAACAGCGATGTGGTGCAGGGGAGTATGTGTTAGCACCAGATCTGGCAGAGTTAGAGAATGGTTGGATTTGATGATCTTAAAGGTCTTTTCCAACTGAGATGATTCTGTGATTCTGCCATATAGCTGTGACATCTTTACCCACTGTATCTCGCTTTTGTATTGCCCAATGGTGCCTAAGTCCAACAATGCATTTCACTGCCAGCACCTCACCAGAAAGTCAGAACAGAAGTTATTTGTGTCTAACATCCATTAACCCAGCAAAAAGAAATGTATGTTCATTAATCATGGCTTGTTTAGTGAGTTGAGGCATAGTATGGCCGTCCTGCACAAAATACCTCCCTGGAGGTGTTTGAGGCCAGGTTGGATGAGGTCTTGAGTGACTTGTTCTAGTGGGAGGTGTCCCTGCCTCTGGTGGGGGGTTGGAACTGGATGAGCTTTGAGGTACCTTCTGACCTAAACCATTCTATGATTCTATTCTATGATTCTAAATACCCTATGCAGAGGTTTGTGCTGTCAGGAGAGAGAATGCAGACAGAGGGAAGAGATTGATTGAGATTAAATCTGTGCCAGTGCAGCATCTAATGTCTCAGTGATTGTCTGGAATGACAGTGGAGAGGTTAGTCCTTCAAAACACAAGCAAGTGCAGGAATATTTGCCCAAATAACATCACAATCCTCAATTAAAACTGGCATAGAGTTTGCAGTCTTGTGTCACTCATCCACAAAAGCTCTGGTAAATCTTTTGGGTCCTACTCTTACTACCTGAAGGGAGGTTGTAGCCAGGTGGGGGTCAGTCTCCCAGGCAAGCAGCAACGGAACAAGGGGGCACAGTCTCAAGTTGTGCCGGGGGAGGTCTAGGCTGGATGTTAGGAGGAAGTTGTTGTCAGAGAGAGTGATTGGCATTGGAATGGGCTGCCCAGGGAGGTGGTGGAGTCACTGTCCCTGGAGGTGTTCAAGACAAGACTGGATGAGGCACTTAGTGCCATGGTCTGGTTGACTGGCTAGGGCTGGGTGCTAGGTTGGACTGGATGATCCTGAAGGTCTCTTCCAACCTGGTTGATTCTATGATTCTGTGATTCTCATTTTCTTCCCTTTAAAAAATAAAATACACCACACCCCCACCCCCCCCCCCCCCCGCCCAGTAAAAATGACGCTCATAGACTACTCCTCAGCAGATTGTGATTTCCTCTGGAATCTAGCAAATCTCAGAGATACATTTCAGTTGCAGTCTGTTGCTGTGCTTGCTACCATTCCTGTCAGGTTTTTCTGTGGCTGTAAAATGTGGGCTTGTGCTGAAAGGTGGTATCTATTTTGATAATGTGGGGCTAGAAGAGATGGCGAAGATCAAAGATGTGGTTAATGTGATTCTATTCCATGGTATTTTTTCTGAATAGGCAGCAGCAATGATTTTCCCCCCCAAAACATAGAGCAGATAGACTCCATACTTTAATAAAAACCCCTCCTCTCCTTGATTGTTGTCTTCAAAATGAAAAAGAAATGGAAACATATGTCACCAAGGAGCTGATGGGTACTGGCACGGATCTCTTAACTCAATGGAGCAGGGCAGGTCACAGCTGTCTGCTGCTGGGTGCACACAGAATCTCAGTGTGGTAGGGGTTGGAAAGGACCTCTGGAGCTTACCTAGTTTAACCTCAGAGCAGCTTGCCCAGGACGACAATGTCCAGGCAGGTTTGGAATCTCTCTGGAAAAGGAGGCTCCACAGCCTCTATAAGCATCCTGGTCCAAGGCTCCAGCACACTCACAGGAAAGAATTATTACTCATATTCAAATGGAACCTCCTGGGTCCCAGTTTGTGCCTGTGGCCACTTGCCCTGTCACTGCGCAGCACTGGAAAGAGTCTGGCCCTATCCTCTTGTCCTCCACCCTTTTGATATTGATAAGCATTGGTAAGATCCCCTCTCAGTTTTCTGTCGTCCAGCCCCATGTGTGTCACCCTTTCCTCCTCAGACAGATGCCCCAGTCCCCTCACCATCTTTGTATCCTCTGCAGTACTCTCCCATAGTTCCCTGTCTTTGTTGAACTGGGGAGCCCAAAACTGGACCCAGTACTCCAGTAGGGCAGAGTAGAGGGGAGGAAAACATAGCACCTTTGGCAGCAGCTGGAAAAAGGGAAGAGCCTGGTCAGGGCTATTTGCTCTCTGCAAAGCTCCCCAGCCTTTTACCCCCATTTACAAAACTTAAGTTTCTCTTTCAACTATTGATTGCAGCCATCTATCAGAAGCAGTCAATAGCTGACAGCCTGGATTTGTGCATATATGGCAAATTCTAGAGGAGTAAATTCTAATGTTCACCAAGTGAAAAAAAAGTCATTTCCTAAAAAGCCCTCTCTTCCTTCAGCCAGACCTTCTGTGCAGGATGCATCTCAGCACTCTTCTGGGCTGTCAGCCTCAAATTCCTCTTGTGCTCAATGGCAACTGCAGATGCAGCTTTCAGCAGCACATCTCTAAATGAGGCTTCGAGGGTCCCTCAGAGAAATATGCTTCCCTTCTCCTTTCCCTGCCCCTTCCACCTCTGTGTGCTGTACAAAGATGACTTGAAAAGATGGAGCAGGGAAATCTTCAAACTTAAGCCTTCTGGGTCATCTTTTTATATCCTAAAATAAGCTCAACAGCAGAGACCTTGAAAGGCTTTTCCTTTTGTTGGAAGACTTTAATGAGAAGTGGATAAACTGACATTGATCTCTTCACGTTGGGGTTTAGCACACCAGGACACTGGAGATGTTTCTTAGGTGATAAAGTTCTGCTCAAGTGCTCCGTAAATAAATGCAGTAATAGAGAGATTTGGCTTATGTCAGGAGGAGATGAGCTGAACAGAATAGACTCTAATAGGCAGCTTCTCCGTGAAAACATTGGAGTAGTACAAGAACAATGAAGTTTGTCTGCGTCCTTTGAACTCAATGAGTGCAAATTGCACGTGGTCGTATTTTAGGGATGGGAGAAATTGGATCAGATCTGAATTCTCCTCTTGGCTCTGCTTTCATCTTTAGTAGATGTTCCTAATGCAGATCAATGTTTCTGTTGATGTAAAGTAATCTGGAAGAAGTCTAATTTAGACACAGCCTAATTTAATTTTCTCTGTTTGGCCATGCTGTGTAATCCAGTGTTGAAAAGCAAATCTTAGAGCAGCTTTTCTTGACTGTACTGACAATTACACCAGCTAAGTGGTTGTGCCTTTTGGGACAGCATGTTCACATCTTCCTGGCAGGTTTATATTTGTTTTATTTAGGTGCTATTTCAAGCTGGGGTTTATGTGGCAAGCGCTCGGGTGGACAAATTAGCTGTTTATGTTCTAATTAATCTCAAATAACTTTTATTGGAAGCCTTCAAGAATATTACTAATGAACATATTCATGATAGATTGCTCATAAACAAATACTTATGGCTTTATTCCTAAACTATCATTTAAGTCTGAAAATATTACCACACTGCTTCAGAAAGTTGTGTTCCATCCAGGGTAAATGCAATGATTACATTACCATCACATTCACAAGCTGTCAGCTGTCAGATTTTACTGGTGTATGTACCCAAGTAAATAACGAAGCAGCGTTGCAATTTCTGAGGGAAATGTGGCTCTGGAGCTATTAAACCCATCTAAATACATAGCAAGTAAATAAATCTCAGCTTTGTATAAAATGCTGACACGGGAGATGATTTGTGGCACTAATGGCAGCATGAGGTCAGGACACTTCGCCAGCGATTGTGGCATTCGTGGTCCTATGATACGTCATGCGGCAGCCAGGATCCGCCTCACTGCCTCACAGACCTTACCTAATGGTTCGGGAGCAGTTTGCCTTGTGCTGGCCTCTCCAAGAGCGTGGATTTCCCTCCTGCTGAGTTTCTTGGGGGGACACGTGAGGTAGAAAATCTTGTCCTGCAGAAACAAGGCAAGGAACAGGCTGTTAGGTTTGTAGGTTTCAGCCAAAGAGGAGGGGAAAGTTGGGCTGGCAAGGTACTTTGATAAACATAACTCCAGGACCTCTCTTCCACTACATAAGGAAAATGCCTCATTCTCCCCTCTTAGCAGCCTCTCCCCTTGATACAGGGCTGAGGATAGCACTGCAGTGAAGAGTAAAACACAAAGTGCACCATCTCACAGCGCAGCACATCATTTTTCTTTGACATCTCATAACTTACCCTTTTCCACAGCTTTTTTTTTTGTTCTGAGCCAAATGTCACAAGTTAATGCATGAATAAACGAGGAGGGTTCTCACCACTTTCATGATATGTTGCAAAATATACACAGGTGGTGCTTTAAAGCTTGCCATTTGCCTCAATAACGAAACGCCACTTGCATTTTACTGGCTGCTCGGTGTGTCAGATCCTGCACCTGCTCAAGACCGATTTCAGTAGGCATTCCAGCAGAGCCTGTGTTTTAACTTCTTTCCACTGGTGAACAGGTCAGTATTTCAAAGCAGAGATCTATTAAAGAGCAAGTTAAGTGTTCTGTCTGAAAGGAAATATGGTATCTATGTACTTAAAAACAAAGTGGGTAATAATCAGTCAAAAAATGATAGAAGCATTGAAAAAAACATCAGTCTCGACATGAAGAGTAAAGAAACTCAAACTCCAACTTAGAATCATAGAATCAGTCAGGGTTTGAAGAGACCACAAGGATTAGCCAGTTCTAACCCCCCTGCCATGCCCAGGGACACCCTACCCTAGAGCAGGCTGCACACAGCCTCAGCCAGCCTGGCCTCAAACACCTCCAGCCATGGGGCCTCAACCACCTCCCTGGGCAACCCATTCCAGCCTCTCACCACTCTCATGCTCAACAACTTCCTCCTCACCTCCAGCCTGACTCTCCCCACCTCCAGCTTTGCTCCATTCCCCCCAGTCCTGGCACTCCCTCACAGCCTCAAAAGTCCCTCCCCAGCTTTTTTGTAGCCCCCTTCAGATGCTGGAAGGCCACAAGAAGGTCACCTGGGAGCCTCCTCTGCTCCAGCCTGCACAGCCCCAACTCTTTCAGTCTGTGCTCACAGCAGAGCTGCTGCAGCCTCTGAGCATCCTCGTGGCCCTGCTCTGGACACACTCCAGCATCTCCACATCCTTCTTGTAATGGGGGCTCCAGAGCTGGATGCAGTACTCCAGGTGGGGTCTCAGCAGAGCACAGCAGAGAGGGAGAATCCCCTCCCTGTCCCTGCTGGCCACACTTCTGCTGCTGCAGCCCAGGCTCTGCTTGGCTTTCTGGGCTGCAAGTGCACACTGCTGGCTCCTGTTGAGATTCTCATCCACCAGCAGCACCCCCAAGTCCCTCTCCTCAGGGCTGCTCTCCAGCCACTCCCTGCCCAGCCTGCATTTGTTCTTGGCATTGCCTCAACCCAGCTGCAGGACCTTGCACTTGGTGTTGTTGAACCTCTTGAGGTTGGCTTGTGCCCACCTCTGCAGCCTGGCCAGGTCCCTCTGGATGGATCCTGCCCTCCAGCCTGGCTGCTGCACCACACAGCTTGGTGTGGTCAGCAAACTTGCTGAGGCTGCACTCAATGCCTCTGTCCATGGCACCCACAGAGATGTTGAAGAAGACTGGTCCCAGGACTGATCCCTGAGGGCCTCTGCTTGTCACTCATCTCCACTTGGCCATGGAGCCATTGACAGCCACTCTTCGGGTGCGGCCATCAAGCCAGTTCTTTATCCACCCATCAAACCCATGTGTCACCAGCTTGGAGACCAGGATGTGGTGTGGGACAGTGTCAAAGACCTTGCTCAGCACCAGGTAAATGCCATCAGTCGCTCACCTCTCATCTATTAATGTTGTGACCTGCTCATAGAAGGCCACCAGGTGTGTCAGGCAGGATTTGCCTTTGGTGAAGCCATGCTGATTGTAGCAAATCACCTCTTCACTGTACCCTTGCCTCAGTAGTGCCTCCAGGAGAATCTGCTCCATGTTCTTAATGGGCACAGAGTGAGACTGACCTGTATTAAATTCATCTTTCCATAAAGCCTTTAATATGTACTTAAACATATGACTTGCCCAGCTGTAATCAGTGGTAAAGTACATGTGCTTGAGGTTGTACACATTCTCATGCACCTCTGATGGGGTTTGAGCATGGCTAACTGAACAGACTTAGGTCATTCTGATAAGGAGGCACAGCTGCAGAAAAGTGGCCTTGGGAGGCTAGCAGAGAAGCTGCTATCTGTAGCTGAGCTGTGTGAGGAGGGTAGGCAGGTCAGCCCTGGGAATGTGAAAATGCTGTGGCTAGCTGCACAAAGGGGGATTAAGGGGGGTAGATGGTCAGGTCTGCCTCTATGCATGTGGACAGCCCACACTCTGCTATGTAAGCCTATCAGAAGTACACACCCCTGTACTGAATCCAAGATATAAGCACCAAGCTTAGCTTCAATAAGGATTGAGGATTCAATAGGATTGAGCACCTGTGAACCATATTGGTATGACTTTTCTGCTCCCACGTGGCCTAAGTGAGGCCAACTCGACACACCTCGTGATCTCTGGTTGGAGTGACCAAGAGTTTTGAGCATCTCTGCAAAAACATATTTCTGACCACGTGTAGACTGTGATGTTTACAGCATTTGTTACACTGAATATTCCTTAACACACCACAAGTTCGACTGTGGTTAGAGGCACTGTGGCACTTGCAGAACAAGACAAAACTGGATGAGGCACTTAGTGCCATGGTCTGGTTGATTGGATAGGGCTGGGGGTAGGTTGGACTGGATGATCTTGGAGGTCTCTTCCAACCTGGTTGATTCTATGATTCCATGGTTTGCTTAAGGGTTTTACTGAATGCAGAAACGAATGCAAAAGGAAGAGCTGACTTCTACTATTCCTCTCAGCACCAGATGCTGCATGTAAGAAAAACTCCGCGATCTTTCGAGGCATTGTGACCTGTCTGGAATGACTGCAGATGATTTTCAGCTTGCTGTACTCTAGCAAGGTGCTAGGAGTGAGTCCAGTGCAAATCTGAGCAACCCCTGCCTAAAGCCATCCATCATCATTTGCAGACATTTAATCTTGTGCCTCTTGGCCCCAGCAAAGAACGTTGAATCGGCCTGAGCGAGAGTGTTCGTGATGTTTACAGTCTGCATTAAGTGGCTTTTAGAAAGGAAGAAAAGCTTTTACTTCATGAATTAATCGCTCTGTGTATATTATTATGATGGTACTAATAGAAGCCAGTATACACAATAAAAAAGACAATCAAAACACATCAGCTCTGCTTGTCAGGAGAAGCAGAGTCGTTAAGAGTTGCATGTACGCAAATTAAGTTAGGTTAAGAAAATGTGTACTGCTGTTAGGTGGCCTTTACAGGCTTTAAACTCATGAAGCAGGGGTTAGGTTTTCCCATTTCCTGTTGTCAGTGGGCACACATTTGCAGTGGGAACAGGAATCATAGAATCATAGAATCATAGAATCAACCAGGTTGGAAGAGACCTCCAAGATCATCCAGTCCAATCTAGCACCCAGCCCTAGCCAATCAACTAGACCATGGCACTAAGTGCCTCAGCCAGGCTTTTCTTGAAGACCCCCAGGGACGGTGCCTCCACCACCTCCCTGGGCAGCCCATTCCAATGCCAATCACTCTCTTTGGGAAGAACTTCTTCCTAATATCCAGCCTATACCTACCCTGGCACAACTTGAGACTCTGTCCCCTTGTTCTATTGCTGGTTGCCTGGGAGAAGAGGCCAACCCCCACCTGGCTACAATGCCCCTTCAGGTAGTTGTAGACAGTAATAAGATCACCCCTGAGCCTCCTCTTCTCCAGGCTAAACAGGCCCAGCTCCCTCAACCTCTCCTCATAGGATTTGTGCTCCAGGCCCCTCACCAGCTTCGTTGCCCTTCTCTGGACATGTTCCAGTACCTCAACATCTTTCTTGAATTGAGGGGCCCAGAACTGGACACAGTACTCAAGGAACAGGAGAGAGATGGAGATCAAAATGTATGCGAGCCTGAGAGTGTGTTTCAGCACACAAGTAGAAAAATGAACCTCCAGGGGCTTCGATGAAAAAGTCCTTATGTTTGTGTAGCCAGAACTAATTCATTCTAAGCAGGTGTCATATGGGTGCTTACATCTCCAACTATCCCGTTTAGAGGGTGGTTCTGCACCCAAAGCAGGCAGTTGGTTGAGAGGGCAAATTAGACATTGATCTTAGGAGAGTCCAGTGGGAGATGGAACACTGGCAACAACAGGAGGGCTTGTGCTCTTGTGCTCTTTCAGCCCCCCAAAGGACATTATGATCTCTTCCCTCAGAAAATGATGTGATGTATTTGCAGGTTTTTGAGACTTGTTTTGCCCCGTTTTGAACTATTTGGGCACTACAATACAAGAAGAATGTTGAAGTGCTGGAGTGAGTGCAGAGGAGGGCAACAAATCTGGTGAAGGGCCTGGAGAATAAATCCTATGAAGAGCAACTGAGTGAGCTGGGGCTGTTTAGTTTGAAAAAGAGGAGGCTGAGGGGAGACCTCATTGCTGTCTACATCTACCTAAAAGGACGTGGAGAGGTTGGTGCTGGTCTCTTTCCAGAGGTAATTAGTGATAGAAGAAGTGGGAATGGTCTCAAGCTGTGACTGGGTAGGTTTTGCCCGGGGAGGTGGTGGAGTCACCATCCCTCAGGCACTTCAAGGCAAGGTTGGACATGGCACTTGGTGCCATGGTCTAGCCTTGAGCTCTGTAGTAAAGGGTTGGACTTGATGATCTGTGAGGTCTCTTCCAACCCTGATGATTCTGTGTGATACTGTGTGATAGATATTAGTAAACTTTTTCACAGCAAGAGTGGTCAGACATTGGAATGGGCTGCCCAGAGAGGTGGTAGGATAACTAACCCTGGGTGTGTTTAAGAGTCATGGGGATGTGGTGTTTGGGGATACAGTTTAGGGTCACCCTCATAGAGTAGGGTTATTGGTTGGACTTGGTGATCCTGAATGTCTTTTCCAACCTGAATCTTTCTGTGGTTCTGTGAATCCCAGCTGGCAGCTAAGTCCCATGCAGCAGTTTGCTCACTCCTCCCTGGTGGAGTGGGAGAGAGAATCAGAAAGCAAAAAGTGAGAAAAGAAATTGGTTGAGGTGAAGACAGTTGAACAGATCAAGTGAAAAACCATGTGCATAAAGCAAGACGAGGAATTCATTTGCCACTCCACACCAGCAGGAAGGTGTTCAGCCATCTCCATCACACATAATGATGGCTTGGGAAGACAAATGCCATCACTCTGAAAACGTGTCCACCTTCCCCCTCCTTCCTCCAGCTTTGTATACTGAGCAGGATGTTGTATGGTCTGGAATATCCCTTTGGTCAGTCAAGTTCAGCTGCCCCAGCTCTGTCCCCTCCCAGCAACTTGTGCACCCTGCCAGAGTCCTGGGGAAACTCCAAAAGCTTCCAACAGGTATTATACCACTGACAGCTCCCTCCAAGTGCTTTGGGCACTGTCTGGAACTCTAATGCAGCCCAGGGAACCCGGAGATACCAGTTTGTGAGTAAATATTCTAAAAAGCCTTTCTGTAATTAAAGCTCTTTGCTTCGGTTCTGTTTGCTCTGTCTGGTCTATATTTGCCTTCTGCTTCAGTAGAAAGGAGCCTCTCGAGTCCCCCTGGAGGGCAAGTAGTAAACTGACTCCTGCCTCGGCAAGGAGGTTGGACTCGATGATCTCTGAAGGTGCCTTCCAACCTCTAAAGTTCTGTGATTCTGTGATAGCCAGCACACTGGTGGGGTGGTGAGAGGAGCAGAAAAGACCTTGACTGTGTGTAACCTGTGCTCAGCAATTACCAAAAACTCCCTGTGTTATCATAGAATCAGCCAGGTGGGAAGAGACCTCCAAGCTCAGCCAGCCCAACCTAGCACCCAGCCCTGGCCAATCAACCAGACCATGGCACTAAGTGCCTCATTTAGGCTTGGCTTCAGCACCTCCAGGGACGGCAACTCCACCACCTCCCTGGGCATCCCATTCCAATGCCAATCATTCTCTCTGCCAACAACTTCCAGCCTAGACCTCCCCTGCCACAATTTGAGACAGTGTCCCCTTGTCCTACTGTTGGTTGCCTGGCAGAAGAGCCCACAACCACCTGGCTGCAGCCTTCCTTCAGGTATAGAATCACAGGATCATAGAATCAACTAAATTTGAAGAGTCCTCCAAGCTTATCCAGTCCAATCTAGCACCCAGGCCTAGCCAATCAACCAGACCATGGCACTAAGGATTCCATCATAGTCTTTTCTTAAATACCTCCAGGGACGGCAACTCCACCACCTCCCTGGGCAGCCCATTCCAATGCCAACAACTTCCTCCTCACATCCAGCCTAGACCTCCCCCAGCACAACTTGAGACTCTGTCCCCTTGTTCTACTGTTGGTTGCCTGGCAGAAAAGACCAACCCCACCTGGCTACAACCTCCCTTCAGGGAGTTGTAGACAGCAATGAGGTCTGCCCTGAGCCTCCTCTTCTGCAGGCTGCACATCCCCAGCTCCCTCAGCCTCTCCTCACAGGGCCTTGTTCCCATTAAAAATCCCCATATCAGCAACTATGAGGAAATTAACTCTGCCCCAGCCCTAACTAGCAGTTATTTCAGAAATGTGTAGCTTTTTCAGCAGGAAAGCATGGAAGTTGTATCCCAATTAACATGACAGTATTTATAAAGAGAAGGCAGTTGGAGCACTTTCACTGTGTAACATTTTGACTTTTCTTTCCTGAGCCATTATGAGAAATACAAATATTCATCTGGGACTGGTGAAAAATACCATTTATTGCAATAAAATTACCCCATCTCAGTTGGCTGAACCAACATCGTAACTGCTGAAGAACATTTACCTCGAAGACAAGGGGAAGGGCTTTTTCTAGTCTTAAAAATACAGCAATTGCCAGTGTAGAATTAGAGAACATTCTTCTGGTTTCCCTGTAGCAGGAGGCACAAGCAGCTACACTGCTCCAAGGGCAGACCAGAGAGATACATACTCTTAGAGCAAAATGAGAGTTGCATGGAAGCTGTCACCATTTTGGTGGTGGTGGTGTTTTAACAGGTGGGTTCCTGCTGGTGGTGGCTACTGGGTGGTTGTTAATGGCAGCTCTAAGTTTCTGCTCTGTGTTAGTCCCTTTGGACCCAGCTTGAGTGGCTCATTGCCATAGAGGGAGGTCCCAGCTCTGCCCTTCTCACTGTGGTTGGTGCCATTTGCTGCAATGTGGCCTTCACCATCACCTCTGTGCTGCCATAAATTAACAAAGGAAAGCACCTACACAAATAAAAATGATGTGGTGTTGAGCTGTTATTCCTAACTATATTGTTCCTTAGCCCAAGCCCAACTGCTGGCCCCATCTAGATGGAGACAAGTGGCTGAGAATCTCTGCTCCACGTTGTGCCTTTCCAGCGGGTCTGAGAAAACTGAGCTGTGCAGCTCCCATTGCTGGTGATGGGAACTTCACAACTGATATGCCAGTCACTCCACCGAAGTTTTTCTCCTTTAGAAGTATCATTGAGTGAGCCATAAAGCCCACAAAGAGCACATCAATCACAGCTGCACCCTGGCTCGATGCCTGCCTGCTGCTCCATTCAGAGAGCTGCCATGTGCAGAAGGTATATGCTGCAATCTGGGTGGAGGAGAGTTATAGCCTGTCTCATACACCACGCTGGTGGTGAGTCTTTCTGAAAGCCACATAGAGTGTCTTTAAAACACCAGGAATGAAGTGGAAAGGAATTGCCTTTAGGTTGGGAAAACCATGTTGCTGTACACAGCGCAGCAGAAACTCCAGGTAACTTTGCTGCCCATGAGCCACACTGCTGGGAAATCTGCATTGCTAAATACAGCACCGAACCCACCACCCTGTGCTGTTCTTGGCTGTGTTACACCTCCAGAAGACACACCTCTTGGGGAAAGGCAGCATGTGCTGCTGCATTTATGACTTGGCCTATTTGCATTCCCTGTGTGCAACCCTCAGGCCAGCTCTGGATAGCCAGAGCCTGTGAGTCACTGACCAAACAGAAGCCTTTTACAGTCTGGAGTTAAGCAGCTTTAAACTTAGGCTCCTGCGAAAAGTAGGCTCATCTGCAACTTCTGTTGGGTCCACAAGGATGAGTTTGCCATTTGAATGTGAGGAAAAACTTCAGTCTGAGGGTGCAGGAGCACTGGACCAGGCTGCCTGGAGAGGCTGTGCAGTGGAATTCTCTGGAGAGATTCTAAACCTGCCCAGGGTTGACAAGCCTCTGGAAAGGCTGCTCAGGCAAGTGGTGGGCTCACCATCTCTGGAGGGATTTAGAGCTGTGTAGATGTGGTGTGGAGGGACATGGTTTAATGATGGGTTAATAGTTGGGCTTGATGATCTTAGAGGTCTTTTCCAACCAAAAAAACCCAACACTATGACTCTGACTCTCTATTTTCCAAATTGAGTTCTTTTTGACTCTTCCACCTACAGCTTATGGTGTAACTTTTCCTTGAACATAATGATGAGTGGCTGGACAGCAGCCAGGCAGAGAGTGACCTAGGGGTGCAGGTAGAGAGTAGCTGAAGATGAGGCAGCAGTGCCCAGGTGGGCAGGAGAGCCAATGGCATCCTGGGCTGGCTCAGGAAGACCATGGCCAGCAGGACAAGGGAGGTTCTTCTGCCTCCGTATTCAGCACTGCTCAGGCCACACCTTGAGTGCTGTGTCCAGTTCTGGGCTCCTCAATTCAAGAGAGATGCTGAGGTGCTGGAAGGTGTCCAGAGAAGGGCAGCAAGACTGGGGAGGCGCCTGGAGCAGAGCCCTGTGAGGAGAGGCTGAGGGAGCTGGGGGTGTGCAGCCTGCAGAAGAGGAGGCTCAGGGCAGACCTCATTGCTGTCTACAGCTATCTGAAGGGAGGCTGTAGCCAGGTGGGGTTGGTCTCTTCTGCCAGGCAATCAGCAACAGAGCAAGGGGACAGAGTCTTAAGTTGTGGCAGGGGAGGTCTAGGCTGGATATTAAGAGGAAGTTGTTGTCAAAGAGAGTGATTGGCATTGGAATGGGCTGCCCAGGGAGGTGGTGGAGTCACCATCCCTGGAGGTGTTGAAGCCAAGCCTGGATGAGACACTTAGTGCTATGGTCTAGTTAGGGGTCCTCAAACTTTTTAAACAGAGAGCTGGTTCACTGTCCCTCAGACACTGTCGGGTCCGGACTATAGTTTGTTGGTGGCTGGACGATAGTTTGGTTCCAGCCCAGTCCCGGTGGGTGCTTGGGGGCTGCAGAAGCCAGCGAGCAGATTAAGTGGCAGGAAGTCACATTTGCAGCTGCTTGGTTTCTCCCCCAGCCCATGGTGGGGGGGAGGCAAGGGTGGAGGGGTTCTGTAAATACCAGCGGGCCAGACTGAGGACCTTGGGGTGCCATATCCAGCCTGTGGGCCACAGTTTGAGGACCTCTGGTCTAGTTGATTGGCTAGGGCTGGGTGCTAGGTTGGACTAGATGAGCCTGGAGGTCTCTTCCAATCTGGTTGGTTCTATGATTCCGTGATTCTACGATCCTCCACTTGGAAACCTCTAGCTATGAGCTAGTGGGGGTCCCATCTTGGCTTGGAAAGTGTCCTATGATTCTATGTGGGTTGCCACACCATCATGTGTCCCCAACCTCAGCACTGTCAGAGACTCCTGTCACACCAACACACCTGCTTTCACAAGTACTCTCATAATTTGGAGATGCTCAAATCCTTTGGAATATTTACTTGTTCTTATATTTATGAGGCTTCTCACTCAACACACAGCAGTTCTTACACATTTGTTTGCTTTGAGCAGCAGCTGTTGTCTTATAAACACTAACTGCTCTGCTAGAAAGGGTTGGCATGATTCTCATAGCAACTTAGTCAAAATTAAGATTGATTGTCTACGTTTATGCATCAGACTGGAAAACTCTTTAAAGGTAAGCCCTTTTAGATTGGCTGCTACGTACTCTGAATAGTGCAACCTGGAACAAACTCTGATACCCATCATTATTTGAGCATTTCTACAGACCTTGAGGCCAACAGACAGATGGGCCAAGCTTTGCTATGCCTTCTTGCTCTAGCCATGAATTTGGCTCTTAGACTTGTGTTTGTTTGAGTTGTGTGCTTTAAAGGAATGTGCAGGGATATGGGCATTGTTCTGCTGGCGTGGAAGTTACCCAGACTCATGTATGTTTATTTAAGTGAAGCTATGGGATGAAGTACTTGATACGGTTAATTTATTACGAGACATAAATTCAGTAACATGGTAAAGGACTTACTGTGAAATGACGGACAACTTGTATTAGAATTCCTCTGCTAATGCTGTGCAACACTCATTTATTATTATTATACACCCAAAAGTGCTTTTGGCACAGTTTTGACACGCTCTGCTAACAGACATCCAGTCCAAATTTATTGCCCAAGATCGATCCCTGTAGGAATGGCAAAGTCTCCACACGGCTCCTGCGCTGTCAGGTACCACGTGCTGCCAGCTATCCAAACAGCTGCGGGCAGGGCGCCAGGGAAAACATATTATAACATATTAGAAAACTCTATTTTGACTTGCACCTTAGTTAAAAAAATAGGGGACTGAATTTTAAAGTAATAATAATAAAAGAAATGCCTTTGGATTTGGGACCTGAAGGCAATTCAATGACCCTTCAGACTAATCACATATAAAGTCTAGGCATAAGCATTCAGTACAATTCTTCAGCCAGTGCAGACAGAAGTGAAATGCTAACTCCTCTACTTCACCATTAATTTTTTTTCCTCTTCTTATGATTTAATATTGAACAATGATGAAATATGTCATCCATAATGGGAGAATTGGCTGAAGTGATTTTCCAGTAATTAAAAAAATGTATGGAATCTGGGTCAGTCTCCCAGCAAAATACCCAATATAAATTGATCCGGAGAGAGCCTAATCCATGAAACATATGATTTCAGTTCATTATCTGATTTCTGAAAGGTTGCAGTACCTGAGGATCTTGATTTTATTATCTGGGTGGATGGAGAGTAATCCAAAGTTCCTTTAAAATGAGAGGGTGCATTGTAGCTTCCTCTCCATAGAAGGAAAGCATGCCAGACGTGACCAAAGTGAGTGCCAAAACTTTAGCAAGTTCAGTATTCAGGTAGGGTGAAAGCATGCACAGTCTCCTAGAATCATAGAGTCATTTAGGTTGGAAGAGGCTTTTAGGATCATCGAGTCTAACCGTTAAACCCGCACTGCCACGTTGCCACTAAACCATATGTCTTTGCACCGTATCTACATGGCTTTCAAATCCTTCCAGGTATGGTGGCTCCAGAACTTCCCTGGACAGTCTGTTCAAGGGCTTGACAACCCTTTTGGGCAAGAAATTCTTCATAATGTCCAACCTAAATCTCCTCTGCTGCAACTCAAGGCCATTTCCTTTCATCCTGTCAGTTGTTTCTAAGGAGAAGTGACCAATCCCTACCTCGCTACAACTTCCTTTCAGGCAGTTGTGGAGAGCAAGAAGGTCTCTCCTGAGCCTCCTTTTCTCTAGATTAAACAATTCCAGTCCCACAGGCATTCCTCCTAATACCTGTGCTGTAGACTCTTAGTAGTTCCATGGCCCTTCCCTGCTCTTTCCCTTGAAGCAGTTCCATCACCGCCCCGGAGTTCCCGAGGCCTCTGCAGTAGTGATGGCTCAAATCCCACTCAGTGTAGCTGCACAGTTAGTGTGCTCGAAGCCAAGAAAATTCTTTTCCTAAGTCAGAAGAATGGTCTTTAACTGCATTAATTGCACTCATTTTTCCCATGTTCATCCAAAAACCTGCCTGCTGATTTCAGGAGCATTAGACACAAGTTTTATAGCTTGTTTCTTTTTGACTATGGTAAATTCCTCTTGGCTTCTGAGATGCTTTTCTGGAAGGAATTCTGCAAGATCATCAAATCTGCAATGAACTCTGGTCAGAGATTTAGCCTTTTTTGTTTGTTTGGTTGGTTGTTGGTTTTTGTTGTTTTTTTTTGGTGGCATCAGGAATTGTAATCTTATTTGAAGCCAGACAGCCCCTCTGTTCCATCATCAGTAACTTTAGCAAAGCAGATTTTGAGATTTGGTTGTTTTAAAATTAGAATCTCTCTATTCCTATTTCATTAGGAGAAGTTCAACAGATCTGCAATAAAGGATTTGAAATCACTCTAATTTAATGGAGGCTCTTCCCTAATACGGATGATAGAACTGGTACAGGACTAATCAAATATATTAGTGCATAGAATGGAGATTGCAGAGGCTCATTTGTCTTTTTTGTCCATGTTTTATATTGTCTATCTTTTACCTTTTTTTTTTCCCCCATCCCTATTTTACCTTTACCTTTTCTCTGAGCTTCCACTGGCCAAATTCACTTAGGGTTCATTGTAAAATGGTCCTGGAGTAGATTACCTAGTGCTTAATGGATTGTATTTCTGCAAGACCATTGAAATGATATATATTAGGGAGCTTAGATTTACAGAGAATTACTACAAATATCAAAAGCCTTGCACCAGTATGAATGTTCCTGAGGTCCATAACTTTAACAGCTTTGTATGGAGGTCTACGCTCCTTGCAGACCTAGCAAGTTATTATGTCGAGCAAGACCATTTGCTGCTTTCTGTCAGGTTTTGATGCTACACTTGGTTCACTTCAGATATTTTAAAAAATCAAGAAGCCTTATAAAAGTTAATTAGGTTGTTAAAAACGTGGAGTGTAATCAAAGAGTTTTGCTTCATGTCTGGATTTCAGTGCTAGACTATTGGCATCAACTGCATGATTAAGAGTCACTCTTCTAATTTAGCTATTAGACAATCATTAGCCTGATTACTACATATTGACTGCTGTACTTAGCTCTCAGATCATACTACAGGATTTGGGGTGGGGGAGGGAAATACACCAGGAGAAAAGAATAATTTACCAGTGACAGCTTTGCTTAATAGTTCTCAGAGCTGGTTTGGGGTTTGAAACATTTTCCCTTTCAAAGTAAACACTCGCCTTGGCATTTGGAGATGTATAAGCCTGTCAGGTTGGTACAGCACTGTGTGACCAGGGCTGGGTTTCAGGCTCCGAAGGAAACCAAATGCTCCCTTTGTATCTTGGGCTCTGAAGGTCATTCCAAAGTCAGGTTGTATTTTCACAGTGGGAGAAGGTAGAGTTTTATTCTGCTTCTGAGACCCAGAAATCTTGAAAGCCCTGGTTTAGAAACATTTAGGTTCCCAACTCCTGTTGAAATCATTCTATGTCACAGCTTCCTGCTTGGAAAGTGGGAATGATGTTAATTTGGTCTGCCTAGCCTAGTTCAGCTGTAAAGCCTCAGGGAGAAGGGCTGTCTCTAACCATATGCTTGTGCAGTAGCTGTCACAGTGGGGACCCGACTTCAGTCGAGGCCTCTGAGGACAGAGGCAATACAAACAGCAATAATATGGAGTCAAAGAGGAATTTCTGATGCATGATCCAGAGCCTCCAGCGTTGCTTTACACCAGGAGTACTGTGGGCAGCCAGCTCACTCTCTTGAACCACAGACACAGGCACTGGTGTCCTATGTGCCTCTTGCCTTGCATGAGGCATCCCAGTGTCTCCTGCTCTGCCCTCGTCTTTAAGGCATCTTATCCCTGCATATGAGGTTAACCGCCCTAAGGACAAGAGTGAAGGGGAGCATGTGCTGAAAGGGAGGAGCAAGAAATCTTTTATCTCACTTTTCCTAAGCAGCCTCCTCCAGATTGCAAGTTCCTCAAAGTCCTCTTTTGCCTGAAACACCTCAGCAGAGAACAGCAGGTGATCTGCTGATGGGAGTGCATGCTCTTCCTGGAGCTCAGGCAACCCTGGGCAGGGCAATGCTGTCTTTAGAATCATAGAATCATATAATCAAACAGGTTGGAAGAGACCTCCAAGATCATCCAGTCCAACCTAGCACCCAGCCCTATCCAATCAACCAGACCATGGTACTAAGTGCCTCATCCAGGCTTTTCTTGAAGACCCCCAGGGACGGTGCCTCCACCACCTCCCTGGGCAGCCCATTCCAATGCCAATCACTCTCTCTGTGAAGAACTTCTTCCTAACATCCAGCCTATACCTACCCTGGCACAACTTGAGACTGTGTCCCCTTGTTCTCTTGCTGGTTACCTGGGAGAAGAGGCCACCCCCCACCTGGCTACAATGTCCCTTCAGGTAGTTGTAGACAGTAATAAGATCACCCCTTTCAAACTCTTGAAACACCTGTGGAAATGTTGAGTCGAGGTAACATTTAAAAGTCATCTAGTCCAACTCCCCTGCTGTCAGCAGGGACATCTTCAGCTGCATCAGGTTGCTCAGAGGCCCATCTGACTTGACTGAGAACGTTTCTAGAGACAGGGCATTAGCATCTCTCTGGGCAATCTGGGCCAGTGTCTCACCACTCTGAATGTAAAAAATGTCTTCCTTCTATCTAGACAAGGGTCCTGGTGAAATCTAACCAATGGCTTGATTTAATCTGGGGCAAATTTCTCCCTCGTGAGTTTGTTTTGTCATATTCAGGCTTTCTGAAGACGAAGTCCTTGGAATACTGTTCTGTGTCACCCTCGTTAGAGCTGATAGATGTTGGTAATGACCAGTTCTTTCATTGTTCCTCTGCCCAGCCCTGTGGCCACCTTTTGTACCAGGCTGCTTGGTGCTGAAATGGAGCTCATCATACCTATGATGAGCACAAAAAGCATTATCATCCTCTGCTTCTGTGAGCCTTGCTCTGTGGCTCCACTCAGCAGCATAGTGAATATCATCCATAGTAAGTAGCTAATTTAGCATCTCCTATCTGAAAATGTGCTAGTGATGAATAATCAGCAAAGATTTAAATGATCAGGAACTTTTTGAAAGGCTGAAAGATGAAACTCAGGTCTTCTGTTATGATATTCCATGAGTATTATATAATGCTAAGTGCCTATACAGCCACTTAGGCTGAAAGATAACATGAACATTGTTGGGACTTAACCCCGTGTGATGCATTTTTGTTCTCTCACCAAGTAATCTCAAATTATTTTCCTTGTCAGGGTGATTGACTGATCTTGATTGAAGAATCCTTCATTGTTAATCTTTTTGTTTCATAATTTCCCCAATGAGCTCTAAATCCTGCCACTCCTCTCTGCAAAGAACTGATGTCTGTCAGAAGTGACTGCCCACAGAAATGCAGGCCCCTATGAATATTGTCTCATGAATGTTTCTTTCCATATCAAAAGACACACAATGATGCTAAATGGGAATTGCCCATTGGAATGGGCTGCCCAGGGAGGTGGTGGAGTCACTGTCCCTGGAGGTGTTCAAGCAAAACCTGGCTGGGGCACTTAGTGCCATGGTCTACTTGATTGGCTAGGGCTGGGTGCTAGGTTGGATTGGATGATCTTGGAGGTCTCTTCCAACCTGGTTGATTCTATGATTCTATGGTTAAATTGCTTTGGCTAGAAACTGAAATTAAGCATAGAAACACTGCCCCAGATAAAGCAGCACCCCACGCAAGCCAGCCCTGGGCTGATGATGCTTCAGTGTGTTCTGCTGGCTTTTGGGGATAAGGCCCAGCATTAGGAACTCTGGTGTGCAGCATCACTCTATGCCTTTGCTGAGAAAACAGCCCCAATCTGCATTCCAGCCTTCCCAGGCTGTGAGTTCAGGCTGCTGGCTGCTGCTAGTGCCTGTCCTCACTTCTCAATCCCAAAGCAACTCACTTTTCTGCTTCCTCCTTCTTCCTTCCAGCTTCCTATCCTGTTCCTGAAGAGCTTTTCCCAGCTCGAGTCCCTCTGGCACAGTGCTGAGCTTCTCCAGGTCATGTCACCAAGTAGGACTGCCTCTGTGATGGGCAGGTGACCTGCCCGAAACTAGAAAATAGGACCAGTCTCGGGTTTTCTGAGTCTTTCAGCTGCATAAAAGGTTTAGATCAGCTTTGGACAAGTTTCTGAGCTTAAGCTTTTGTGGGGCACAAATCTTTTTTCTCCTCACGTCAATGTGTTTTGGATCAGGCCCCTTGTCGGGTTAGGCTGCCTCTTTTGATGTATTAGCCTGTTGCTGATTAAATGTATATTTCACTTTTTAATTTTCCCTTTTCGGGGCAGCCATTGCTCTAATGGAGACCCATTTAGCCCTTGCTATAGATCAAAAAAGCCAAGCTTCCTCTGCACCGCTATGGATTTTCCATGGAGCTGCACATAAGAGCCTTGAAGTTATTAAATCCTTTTGTTTTGCTGTCAATTAAAGACGGGTAAACATCAGTCAAGGCAGGGTGGGTTGGGTTTTTTGGGCTCGGTAATTAATCAGTGAGCCCCTTCTCTCTTTCCCTTCCGCTTTCCCGCTCCTTTCTGTGCTTTATTTCATGTCTGCCCCGGTTTCTTTCTAATAGTAGCAGGCAGCTGTAGAGCGTGGACTTCAGTGCTTCAGCAGCCCAACTCCATGCCTGGATCAGTCACAGCCTTACAAATTAGCACAATCCCTGGTACGCATGTCGAAATATGAAAGGGAACGGGCCCTGTTTCCCTGGATTTGATTTTATTTTACAGAGCTGCTCTGCACACACAGCACACACAATGTCCTTTTACATTAAGAAATTAGTTACATTTCCTTGATGGCTCACTTCTTATTAGGTCACATTTGGCAGAACTGTTCGGGGCTACTCCTAATTATTCCTATAATATCGGCTTACGTATGAGGATGGCCCATTTTCCACTAATTTCTCAACCCTGTTTTTCTTTCTCTAATGGCATATGACCAGCTCCTAACGTAAAAGAAGAGAAAGGAGGGCGAATAAAAGGAGAGGAAAAGAAAAAGAACTCTGCTGTACAACCGAAACGGGTAATTATGCTCCTCTAAGCACATCGCTAGAGCCCAGCTGGCACAATTAAAGAAATAGCTGATCAGTTCCAGTTATTGATTCTGCTAACATGTTTGTTCACGGTTGCTTCTTGTCTAATTAGTTTTTTCTGCTTTCTTAGTCTGAAAGCATACCTTTTCAGTCAAATCTGGTTTCAGGCATCAGATAGCAATGCTTTATTTAGACCACTTGCTAGCCATTTATTTTAATGCAACAGTACTTCTGTTCCCGGGTTTTTTTAACCCAGTGTGGGGCTGATTCTTTGGAAGAATAGTGAATTTCCTTCAGCTTTTGCAGAGACTCTGACATTTAAGAGGATGCTTCAGAACAGTGGAATGAACAGATCTGATAGCTGGGGTTAGGGGATCTCTTGGAAGCACCTGACAACATAGAGCTGACTCTTGCCGGTTGTGAGAATTTACTTGGCAGTTAGGGAAGAGTGAATGTTAAGGCTCTGTGCTTGCATTTCAATTGCATGGATAGACAGTTTTGACTGCTCACAGACTCTTCTGCCTACCTGAATCTGGGATTATTTTTCTCTCTCTCTTGAACAGTCAGCTGCTATGTAGAAATGAGTCCTGTGTCAAAATGGCCCTTCTCACCAAATAGGGAATGGGCAAAGCAAAAGAGAACTGAGCGGGAACCCAAGTGTTGTGAGGTTTTTACATTTCCAGAGTGCTAATATGCAGCTGTAAAATGCTTTTGGTTTCATGTGTGCCTTTCACATACGAATGACAGGCATCGATACCTCAAACCAAAAACATTCGCTCTCCTGCGGAACCACAGCATCTGAACATATTAAGAAATGCAGCTTTCTTGCCCTGATTCAGAATGGCAACAACAAAGGAAAGAAGAAATCTTTGACTGTTTTGCAGGACAGAAAATCCATTTCTAACCAGCTCTAGCTCTGGTGCTCCTTTGTGCTGGCGAGCAGCTCTCACAGTGCACCTCCAACGCGAGCACGGTTTGGTGCCGGGTAAAGCTTTATGTTTTTTAGTAAAGAATAAATAGATCATTGCAGCCTAAAGAAGTTTTTCCTTGTGTTTAAAACCAGCAAACAGGAGAGAAGGTGCTGCAGTCTCGGTGGCACAATGTGTGTATCTGCACACATGAGTGCACACAAGGCGCCTCAGACGGATCGCGGGTAGCGTCAGCCTGACAGATTTAAAGGCGCAGAACAGAGAAAAGACATCATCATCCTCGAACTTAAAGATGTTGTTCAGGCAATGATTTCTTCAGAGCAGAGAACTGCTTATTGTCTGGTGCAAAGAGGTTGGAAGGAGTGCATTATCTGGACTGAGAGCGTAAAAATGACTTTTACATCTGTTCTTGAGCTCTCATTTTGGGTTGTTAGAGCTGTATAAATACATGTTGCTATTAACTGCTTTCAGCACCCAAAGATGTGTACATATTTTAGATAACACAGTAGTCCTTGTGATTGACATCACTTTTTCCCAGTCTGCATTTTCTACTAGGTTGGGGGTGGGCAATCCAAGTATTTCAGCTGTTAGCAGATGAAACCTGTACTCTGCCACCTGGTTATCATTCCGAGAGCATCCAGCACAAACATCCAAACGTTTTTATGCATCTTGGCTCTGCCAATTCTTCCTTGGTGAGAATATTCAGTGTAGCTTAATCTCAGGTTTCATCCCAATCTCCCTCCCAGCTGCCTGGGACACAGTGTCCCTCCTGCTCCCCAAAGCTCCCTTCTGTGGGAGTATCCCTGCAGCTACACTGCTCTCCAAATGTGGAGGAGGTGAAGGAAGGGAAGTAAGAAATTATAAAAGTACCTGCTGCACAGTGGGGATGTGTTGGCAAGAGACACGGGGGATATGGGCATCTGCAGCATGTGGCTGAGCTGGGTGTAGTCTGTAGGGAAGCATTTCCCATTACTGGAGGATTTTTAGTGTACTTGGGGTGCAGGTGAGATGTTGGGGCAGCCCAGTGGAGAGACCAGGAATGTCTCCTTGTTAAACAAGGACTTTGGGAAGCTGAGGTTTAGCTCTCAACCCTGTCATAGACTGCTTGGGGGATTCTGAGCAGGGAATCCTGTTTCACTCTGCCTCAGTTTGCTGTCTGCAAAATATTGAAAGTGGATCAATGTTTTTTGCCTCTGCCCAATTGCCTTTGTAAGGACCAAGACTATAGGAGGTGTGATTGACAGCTGGGTTAATGGTTGGACACAAAGATTTTAAAGGGTCCAGAGATGCTACAGAAATAATCCAAGGGTTATAACACCTTTGCTGTGAGGACAGGTTGAGAGAATTTGGGCTGTTGAGCCTGGAGAAGAGAAGGTTCTAGAGAGACCTCATTGTGGCCTTTCAGTACTTGAAAGGGCCTGTGAGAAAGCTGGAGACAGACTTTTTATCAGGGCCAGCTGTGACAGGACAAGGGGTGATGGTTTTAAACTAAAAGAGGAGAGATTCAGGCTGGACAGAAAAAAGGCATTTCTTACACCAATGGTGGTGAGACACTGGTTCAGGCTGCCCTGAGAGGTGGTAGACATTTTAGGTCAGATTGTGTGGGGCTCTAAGCAACCTAGTGTAGCTGGAGATCTCCCTGCTCACTGCAGGGACCTTCCAACTCAAAGCATTCTAGCATTCTGTAACTCTAAGAAGGGGCTGCCTTTGGCAGAGGGCTCTGTCACAGACGTGGGGGCTGGATGAGCTGTCTTTGTTGAAGCTCCAGTTCTTTGTGGGGAAGCTTTCTCCTCTTCCTACCATGCAAAAAGGATGTAAATTGGAAGAGTACAGCACTTCTCATAAAAACTCTGTGCATTTATATTTAAACACTGAAGTCACACCACTCCCCATTGAACAGCCCTCGCCTCTATTGTTGCAGATGACGAGAGCAGAAAGAGACCATTATACTCAGCAAAAATGTATTTTCCTTGCTCATTTTCCTGGAAACAAAACCTTCCGAGCCCTGGTGGCACAAGCCTCACCAAGTGGCGTTGATAAAGAGGGAGAAATTGCACATGGCACCAAACCACCAGCTCTGTCTGAGTGGAAAAGAAGGAATAAAAGCTCCGAAATGTGGCAACAGCTGCCTGTGTGAAATGGCGAGATTGCCTCTGTGGCACCATGGAGCAGTTTACCAATAAGGCTCTCTCTGGCTGTTATAGTTGTGTTCAATAGCAATGACAGCTGTCAAGGAGCTCAGGGACTTGCTGTGATGCCTTCAACATTTTAATCACTCCAGCAACGGCGTGGAAACACTGTTTGTGTTTGGAGCACTGTTACTGCCCGATGATATTTAAAAGGAATTGCTAATGGTTATTTACCCCCAAAATTAGAAGGAGCTTTGGGTTGTTTCGCTGCAGCTCTCGTTGCTGTAAGCGCGGAGGACAGGTCCGCTCGCAGTTTAATTCTGAGCAGCTAATTGGTGATTTAGGTTGCTCTTCTACCATCACACTCTCAATCCTCAGACGATGAACTATTTTTCCCCAAGAAGCTCAACTGGCAGATTTTAATATTCCATTAACTTTACCGTTTCACTCTAACATTGCATCTTGAGACACCGGGGCACTTGGATTCAAACTCCAGGAAATTAATTTTCTCTTTTATTATACCACCAGTAACTACCTTTAAAAAAAAAAGAGAGAGCAACTTTAAAACTCCTGGTGACATGACTATAATGTGGAAAAATGACAGGAGGAATTACAAATTTTATTTCTGCAAGAGAAGGAAAAGGGGAGGGGGTAATTATAGTGCTCTACCATTGTAGTCAATCCGAAATTAAGATACGTTTCTAAGTCGTGGAATTCACAGGGCGAAGAAATGATCCTGATGTAAATCTTTGCAGTCAAAAGGTACTAACAGTTGTTAACCCCTTTTGCTTCAGCCAAAATGTTTTGACTGAATATTCCTGCAAAAGAGAACAAAACAAGCCCTATGAGGGGAGGCTGAAGGAGCTGGGGGTGTTTAGCCTGGGGGAGAGGAAGTTCAGGGCAGACCTCATTGCTGTCTACAACTACCTGAATGGAAGTCGTGGCCAGGTGGGGATGGTCTCTTCTGCCAGGCAAGTAGCTATGGAAGAAGGGGACACTGACTCAAGTTGTGCCAGGGCAGGTCTAGGCTGGATGTTAGGAGGAAATTTTTGGCATTGGAATGGGCTTACAGGGGAGGTGGTGGAGTCGCTGTCCCCAGAAGTGTTCAACTGAAGACTGGATGGGGCCCTTAGTGCCATGATCCAGCTAATTGTCTAGGCCTGGGTGCTAGGTTGGACTGGATGAGCTTGGAGGTCTCTTCCAATTTGGTTGATTCTATGATCCTATGATTGTATACCTGAAGGAAGGCTGTAGCCAGGTGGGGTTGGTCTCTTCTGCCTGGCAAGCAGCAACAGAACAAGGGGACACAGTCTGAAGTTGTGCCAGGGCAGGTCTAGGCTGGATGTTAGGAGGAAGTTGTTGGCAGAGAGAGTGATTGGCATTGGAATGGGCTGCCCAGGGAGGTGGTGGAGTCGCTGTGCCTGGAGGTGTTGAAACAAAGCCTGGCTGGGGCACTTAGTGCCATGGTCTGGTTGCTTGGCTAGGGCTGGGTGCTAGGTTGGGCTGGCTGAGCTTGGAGGTCTCTTCCAACCTGATTGATTCTATGATTCTATGAAAAAAAAACAAAAACAAAACACCCCAACAGAAAATTCAGTACTGAGAAGACTCAACTTTTAAACCTTGTCTAAAATGACCATAAGTCTTCTAAGGGATCAAAAACCAAAACACAACCAACCAAAAAAAAAAAAAAAAAAAAAAAAAAAAAAAAAAAAAAAAAAAAAGAAGAAGAGGAGCCGCTTCACTTCAATGTTCTCTCACATCTGGCTGAACTCAGTTTCTCAGCAATATTCTGTTATTCTGTCTAAAATGGTGTTGAAATGCTTCCAAGTGATGGCAGTGTATTAACCTCAATTTTATAGGTGAATATAGAATAAAGAGATGAAGTATAATACAGAATCATCTGTATTATGTGGGGGAAAAAAACTATTTAAGTATATAAAGGTACCTATATATTCCCTGAGTACAGACAAATGAGTAAAAGTCACAATACACTCAACTGGAAGAGCAGATTGGTCCTCAGGTACAAAAAAAAAAAAAAAAGGGAGCAAAAATATAAATAAAAAGTAATTTCCCCAATCCCAGCTGTTCTTATCTCTGCTGTCATGCTCCTACCCTCATATGTTCCCAAACCTGCCTACCATTCCCTGCTCCCAACCCTGGGAATTTCTGCTGGCATCACTTCTGCCTCGGTGGCGCCCAGACACAGATGCAGAGATGTGTTATTTCCACTTCCAGACACAAACCACCTCATTTTTCACAATGAATGCTACTGACTGCAGGAAATGTTGTAGCTGGGAGTTTTATGACCTGATTGCTTTGTCCAAGTCCTCTCTCGAACTTGAGTTAGTGAAGCTGTCAGAGGCTCAGAAGGGCTGAGGCACAGTGTTCTCGGCTGAACAGGGTGCCCAGTGCTGGCATCCTTCACAGCTGCACCTTGGGGTCTGGGCATTCTGTATGGGGCTGCTGTTGCTTGGGTGATCTCTAGTTACTATCCAAGCCCCAGGAGATGATTGAGATCTTCAGAAGAGCAAGAAAATCTTGTCTGGAGCACAGAGGTGATTCTCCTCAGCTTCTAAGAGGGAAGATGTGGGATAAAGGCCTGGTGGAGTATATGAACTTGTGACAGGAAGGCATCAGAAGGGGAGAGGAAATGGCAGTGGTGTTAAAACAGCACTTCATGGGGGTGATGCAGATCTTCCCAAGCAGAGGTTCATACACACCTGTCCAGAATGGTGTCCTGCTAGGGGACAGAGGTCCCAATTTAAACTTCCTGAACTCTTGTTTGTTCTATTTCTTTCTAGTGATTCAGTGATCAGAACCATAGAATCAGTGTGGCTGCAAGAGAGCTTTCAGATCATTAAGTTCTACTGTTAATCCAGCACTGCCAGGTCACCACTACACAATGTCTCTCAGTACCACACCTACAGGGCTTTAAAACCCATCCAGGACTGGTGACTCTACCACTTCCTTGGGCAGCCTGTTCTGTGCTTTGAGAAGAAATTGCTCCTGATGTCCAACCTAAACTTCCCCTGGTACAATCTGAGGCAACTTCCTCTTGCTCTATCAAAAAATGGGGCAAGGGAAAGATGGATTTTTTTAGTCACCAAGCAGTGACTAAGAGGAATTTCTGAGATGGGGCAGCGTAACCCGTGTTCTTGGGATGATGGGACAACACGGATAGGAGGGCTTAAAAAACCTTTGTTCTGTTTGTTTTTTAATTTAAACTCAAATAAGGATTTACAGGCTCCCATGCCATAGTATTATTTTTTTAAATGGGATTACACACACATGGAGGTTTCTTTCCATTTATCTTCTCTTTAAACAGCGAGGATTTTCCCATGGGGTGTTGTATTGGGTTGCGAAAGATCTGGGGTGTCTGAGCAGCATCAAAGCCGACGAATGGGATAATTGCTGCACAATTTGCAGCTCAGGTACAGCAACTGCAGGAAATTGCAGGGGGAGGGATCCTGCCAGCAGAAAGGCGTTGGCTGCAGAACATCCACTGGTTCTGCTTTAAAAAGCAGCCTGGAAAATGCTCATGGTCAAGAAGAAAGGGAGATTTCTGATATGCTCTTGGAAGGCAGGAGAATATATGAGCACTGCTTTTGAGGGGGGCAGGAGAAATTCCAGCACAAAGCAAACACACTTGTTCTTTGTTGCTGGGATTAAGGCAGAAACTGAAATCACTCTCTCTGTTTATTCTGTTTCCAAACAGTGATATTGCAATAACATTGTGTGCTTTTCACTCTGTTCTTGTAAAACTTTTGTCTAGCACCTTAATCTTTCAATGAATTTCTGTTTAAGCATAGCTAAAAAACTCAAGGAACAGATTTTACTCGCACATTTTGTGACACCTCTCTTGGATTAGGGGTGACCTGGGAGTTACAGCCTCTGTCTGCTGTTTTCATGGGGCTATTAGCAACCAAACCCCTGCAACCTTTATATCTGTGGGTGAAGGATTAGTCATGTGGAGAGGAACCTGTTTGAAGAAAGCAATGTGACACTATTTCCTGCTGAGATAATAACTTCACTTCCACGCCAGGATGAGTAGAGAGGTAACTGAGACCTCAGAGGAATTAATTACACATACATTGTAAGCACAGGCTATGGCAGTTTATGTTACCATAACACAGTAGCTTAACCATAACTTCCATGTGCTTCAGACAAAACCAAGCAGGGATTTCATAGAGTCATAGAATGCTTTGGTCTGAAATTTATGAACCTTTCGGTGCTGGGACATAGTGGGAATGAACGTGGTTGCTTGAATTGCACTAAGACTTGGTCCATAAACTCTGGCCTTTAGACACGACTCTCCTGCACCTCATCCACAAGTATATCCTAGCTTGAGGAGTCCTAGTGCAAAAGAGATGATAATGTATATAAATTCTCACATGGAAGCTGTGATTCATCCTAAACCAGCCCTCTAGGCTTCTGTGATGACTATTATACAAGATTTTGGCTTTGAGCTGATCAAGAAGAGTAGAGGATACTTATGATGTGTAGATCTACTGCCAATCCTTTGTGGTTTTAGCCAAGCCAGCAGAGTGGAGGGGAATCATGAATGGCAACAGTGCTACAGTAAATAGGTGTTTGTGGTTTTTTACTGAATCTGAGAGTTAAAGACTGTCACTTTATGTAGTTCCTATCTCCCCACGCTTTTTCTGTCATAACGTAAGATCTGTTGAGGTCTTTCACCCTGAAGCATTGTAGCAAATTTAGGTCATTCACTATACCAGTTCTGAGCCCTGAAAAGTTTACTTCTCAGTTCTGGTTTGATAGCTCATGAAGAAGCAGCTTTAGCAAATGCTCTTCTGTTTTTACTCCCAGTCACAAATCTGAATCTCACTGACCTCAAGTGCTGGAGCTGGCACAAGCTTATGGGCCCACAGGGGAGCTCCTTGCTAAGCTCTGGAGCCAGCACCATGCAGAATACAGGCAGGACAACCATTATGCTTTTAGTGTATTAGTATTAACAATATAAGCATACGAGATGTCACAGTATCCCAGAACAGTGGGTGTGAGGTGCCACAGCATCCCAGAACGGTGGGTGTGAGGTGCCACAGCATCCCAGAACGGTGGGTGTGAGGTGCCACAGCATCCCAGAATGGTGGGTGTTAGGTGCTGCAGCATCCCAGAATGGTGGGTGTTGAGGTGCCACAGCATCCCAGAACGGTGGGTGTGAGGTGCCACAGCATCCCAGAATGGTGAGTGTGAGGTGCCGCAGCATCCCAGAACGGTGGGTGTGAGGTGTCACAGCATCCCAGAACGGTGGGTGTGAGGTGTCACAGCATCCCAGAACGGTGGGTGTGAGGTGTCACAGCATCCCAGAATGGTGGGTGTGAGGTGCCACAGCATTCCAGAACGGTGGGTGTGAGGTGCCACAGCATCCCAGAATGGTGGGTGTGAGGTGTCACAGCATCCCAGAATGGTGGGTGCTGAGGTGTCACAGCATCCCAGAACGGTGGGTGTGAGTTGCCGCAGCATCCCAGAACGGTGGGTGTGAGGTGTCACAGCATCCCAGAATGGTGGGTGTGAGGTGCCACAGCATCCCAGAACGGTGGGTGTGAGGTGCCACAGCATCTCAGAATGGTGGGTGTGAGGTGCCACAGCATCCCAGAATGGTGGGTGTGAGGTGTCACAGCATCCCAGAACGGTGGGTGTGAGGTGCTGAAGCATCCCAGAACGGTGGGTGTGAGGTGCTGAAGCATCCCAGAACGGTGGGTGTGAGGTGCCACAGCATCCCAGAACGGTGGGTGTGAGGTGCCACAGCATCCCAGAACGGTGGGTGTGAGGTGCCACAGCATCCCAGAATGGTGGGTGTGAGGTGCCACAGCATCCCAGAACGGTGGGTGTGAGGTGCCACAGCATCCCAGAACGGTGGGTGTTAGGTGCTGCAGCATCCCAGAACGGTGGGTGTGTGGTGCCACAGCATCTCAGAATGGTGGGTGTGAGGTGCCACAGCATCCCAGAATGGTGGGTGTGAGGTGCCACAGCATCCCAGAATGGTGGGTGTGAGGTGCTGCAGCATCCCAGAACAGTGGGTGTGAGGTGCCGCAGCATCCCAGAACGGTGGGTGTTGGAAGGGACCTCTGGAGATGACCTAGTCTAACCTCCCTGCTAAAATAAGGCCGCCCAGAGCAGAGTGCCCAGGATGGCATCCAGGTGGGTTTGGACTCTTCCCAGAGAAGCAAACTCCACAACCTCTCTGGGCAGCCTGGTTAAACGCTCGATCATCCTCACAGGAAAAAAGCTCTTCCTCATGTTCGGATGGAACCTCCTGCGTTGCAGTTCCATCCCACTGCCCCTTGCCCTCTCACTGGGCACCGCTGAAAAGGGTCTGGCACCATCCCCTTGCCTCATGTTGCTAAGTTCCCCTCTCAGTCTTTCCTTCTCGAGGCTGAGCAGCCCCAGGCGTCAGCCTCTCCGGGTCAGGCAGACGCTCCAGCCCCCGCACGTCTCTGTCACACGTATGTCTCGCTTTGGTTGCAGACGCCTGTTGTGGGGCAGCTCTGCCGCGGAGGGGCTTTGGAGGCTGAGCCTTCGGCCGCGGCCGCAGCTGCCAGGCCTGGCGGCGGCAGCAGGGAGGGCCGCGGGACAGCTCCCGCCGCGCCGCCGCTGCCGCTCCGCCGTTGCCATGGCGAGCAGGTTCCGCCATGCACACCGGCGGGTCCCGCTCTGCCAGGGTGATCTGCTCTCGCTGCGGTCACCGCAGCCACCCGGCGGCTTTCGGCTTTACTATACTGCTCTCAGCAGCACGTAGGGCTTTCGGCTGCCCGGGCGCCGCCCTGACGTTAGCGGCCTGATGCGCTGCGCTCGTTTACAGCCAGATGTGCGCAAAGCGCTCGCCGCTGCCCTGTGTTCCGCAAGGTTATCCGGACACGTGTGCCAGTGCCGCACCTTTTGTCTTTGGAGGGGTGCAGGACGAATGTCTTGCAAATGAAAAGACGGTGACTGGGAAAAAAAAAAGATGGGGGGGGGGGGAAACAAGTAACAAGATCAAAGACATAAATAGAACAAAATATGCACAAGAGATCTCATCTGAGATCAAAGATGGGAGCATAATTACCACGAGTACGACGTGCAGAGCTCACCAGAGCAGAGGGCTCGGTGCGCCTGGAGAGTTCTGCAGAAGGAAGCAGTGGTGTGGGAAGTGGAGCCCGCGCCGAGCTCCGCACCGGAGAGGGGCAGCGCCGACCCCGCCATCGCGGCAGGGCTGCGGGCCGCTGCCTGGCCCCGCACAGGGCTGCAGCCATCCGGGGAGCTCAGGGAAAATCTCTGACCCTTTTCGGTTTAAAACCTTCTGAGCCAGGGGTGGCGGTGAGGAAAAAACCCAATCCCTGCCTTTTAGCCCTGGGACACATGTAGTTTTCAGGTAGATGTTTACAAGGGTAAATGTAGTGATTGTTGCAGGTGCAGTTGGCAGAAAAACAATTGCTGCTGTTAAAGTAGCTTAACACAGAGAGGAATTGCACAGGACGTGAAGAATCTCTTTTCACTCGCTCTGCTCAGTCAGAGATTGCAATGTGCCTGTGATTTTTATGGCTGCTGTGCACATGTGTCCGCAGGCCCTAACCGAGCATCCTGAAACAGAGAATAAATAAACAAGTTCTACAGAAGTAAAGTTGAGGTGGCTGAGCTAAAACTGCAGAACGATAATTCCACCCAGAATATATATATATAATATGTAATTACACACACATACGATTATATGTATAATAGATATATGCATACATACATATGTGTGTGTGTGCACGTCTAAAATAGATAGATATATAAATGCATACATACATATGTGTGTGTGTGTGTGTGTCTAAAATAGGTAGATAGATATATAAACGCATACAGAGATATGTGTGTGTGTATATACATATATATATAATCATAGAACCATAGAATCAGCCAGGTTGGAAGAGACCTCCAAGCTCACCCAGCCCAACCTAGCACCCAGCCCTATCCAATCAACCAGACCATGGCACTAAGTGCCCCAGCCAGGCTTGGCTTCAACACCTCCAGGCACGGTGACTCCACCACCTCCCTGGGCAGCCCATTCCAATGCCAATCACTCTCTCTGCCAGCAACTTCCTCCTCACATCCAGCCCAGACCTCACCTGCCACAACTTGAGACTCTGTCCCCTTGTTGTGTTGCTGCTTGCCTGGCAGAAGAGCCCAACCCCACCTGGCTACAGCCTCCCTGCAGGTAGTTGCAGGCAGCAATGAGGTCTGCCCTGAGCCTCCTCTTCTGCAGGCTGCACACCCCCAGCTCCCTCAGCATCTCCTCACAGGGCTATGCTCCAGGTCCCTCCCCAGCCTTGCTGCCCTTCTCTGGACACCTTCCAGCACCTCAACATCTCTCTTGAATTGAGGAACCCAGAACTGGCCTCACTGTTCCTGATCCAGGCCAGGATGCCACATACTAGAATATAGTTTGATTTTTAGTGGAGTTCCTCCAGATTTATTCTCTTCCTGAGAGGAAAACACTCTGGACACTGCTCAGTCCTTGCTGTGCTTCCAAATACAATGTGCCTTCTCCAAGGATCTCTCTGACATGGTGGGAGCATGGAAACCCAGGAGATGATTTTTATTTAGTACCTCTCTCATGACCAGTAATTCAGACACAGGTCCATGCATCAGGCTTATTTCCAGTGGGAAGAGCAGACAAAAAAGAAAGCATGGATGCTGAGCCTACTGTCAAGGCTTATTTTCACAGAGGTAATACTGGAACTGAGTTAAGCACAAAGATGCAAAGACCTTTAAAGGGACATTTCTGCATAAAGCACATTTCCTCCTTCCCTGATAAACCTGTGGGCTGATTCTGCTTCATGCAGGCATTTTGCAGGTACTGTAGGCTTTTTATGGTACAATATACATTAAAAAATATATCATTTTTAGCAGGAATAAAAGAAAGTTGACTTAGAAAAAAATATTGCACAGCTTCTTCTCTTCAAAAAGGTAGACCCAATTCTATCTTGTCATGTCTCTATGAGCTTTCTGAAGTAGAGGTACACAGTTTAAACTGAGAGGTTTAGTCCTTTTGTGGGAGCTATTCCTTCACAAAAAGCACCCTGACAAGTGATTTATGATTTATCATCTGAAGATCATCAGATGCTGTCAGATTAGAGACTGGGTTTATTCTGTGATGTCCACTACTGTTTCTGTTCTCGTGCGAGCCTTTGCTTTGACTTCGGTGCTGTCAGAAATCTGTGAACTCACTCATAGAAGGAATCAAATTGGGGTTGTTGGCAGCTTGAAGGTGCTGCTGCTATTCACAGATGCTTTCAAAATAACCGTGCTGCTGATGCTCCTGGTCATGGGCAGCCTGCTGCAGGTGACTTTGTTTAAGTTGGTTAAAGTGACTCTGGAGGTTCCTGCCAAACAGCATCCAGTCAGTGATTCTGTAATTCCCACATACTCTCCATTTGGATTCAGATGACAGACAAATACATACCTTGGTCCTATTTAACTCTACAGATGGGCCCCATTCCATAAGATGGGTTCCACAGGAATGGTGACCACATCTAATATATTTAGTTATTTTCATTAGGTAGTGCCATAGACTCTGGTTCGACTAAGTGCTTAAACACCAAAGGCAGGCACACAAGTTAACCTGAGGAAGTCAAGAGAGGTGCTTTTGTAGGGACTACTTCAGCTTAAGTGCCTGGCTGAATAAGAGCTGCACTCATGATTTTCATTAGAAGAGCACTGAGCAGAGAGGACACACACCGCATGCGAATCTCTGCCTTTTACGTAGTCTTTGAAATCTTGACGCTTAGCTGGAAGCACTGGTGAAAGGTGACCTGCTGGCTTGGAAACACAATTCATTGCTTAGCAGTGGAGTAAGCTGGATTTGGGGCAAACATCATCTTGCCCCATAACAAAAAGGTTATTTGGAGTTTTTTTGTTGGTGAGATTGAGCTGTCAAACCTATTTTCTGGGCCAATAGCAATGGAAGAGTGACTCTTCCCCCAGTGCCTGGTACAACAACACAAGTACCAAATCAATGCAAGTAAGTTATTATTACCTAAGAGCTGCTGTAGCTTGTGGCAAGTTGAGCAGCCTCAAAGGGTCAGAAGGCAGCTAAAAGACAGCACAGCAAAGGAAGGCCACAGGTATACTCTCTAAATAGATCTCCATGTTTTCTTGCCTCATTTAAACCACATTATATTTATTTATCTAAACTGTAGGACTAAGATTATTGTGCCAAAGACCTGGGTCACTGTTGTGGAATGCTGGGGGCTCATTCCTTCCCTGCAGAACTGTTGCCAGGCCTGTGACTGCTCATCCTGGCAGGGTGCATGAGCTCATCTACTTCCTCACGAAATCACTTCCACTGTCTTGTCTTTAGGTACAATCTAAGAAGTTATTTAAGGAAAGTAAATTGAAGGGAGCTGGATTCTGGTGTGGTAAGGTCAATATGAGGCTTTCATACCAGTTAGGGGGAAGCATTCCACTTCATGAGTGGCACATTCTCTCCTGCATGGTGCCTCCCATTGGATTGGCAATGCCTGATATTTTTCTCCCTTCTGAAAGTCTTTTGGTCTGCCTTCTCTGTGAAACTGATACCTACCTTGCAGTTCTAGTAGTGCAACCCTTTCTACAGTAGGTATAAAGAGAATGCAGTTCTCAGTTTAAGTGGGAATCAGGCCCAGAGTGTGTGTATCAAAGGCTATCTGAATTACATTCAGCAGTGTTTACGGTTTCTGAGGAGTTGTAGAGCCTGTTAAAAATGAAATACTGCTTACAGAAAGGGGCTTATGCTTTCTGTTCTGTTGAAAAAAGGAAATAAGGAGGAAAACATATTTGTGCCTGTTCAAAGGCTGCCCAAGGACAGCTTTCATTCTTTGTGACCCACTTAAATTAAATGCTTTCACAGAACTCCTCAGATACTTATTTAAAAAAAATAAAAGAGAAAAGAAGAAGAAAAACAGAGATCAGTGCTTCTGATGGCCAGTCACTAGTGGTGTCCTTCAGGGATCAGTGCTGGGCCCCATCCTCTTTAACATCTTCATAGATGATCTGGATGAGAGCATGGAGTCAGTCATCAGCAAGTGTGCAGATGACACCAAGCTGGGGGCAGATGTGGCTGGGTTGGAGGGCAGAAGGGCTCTGCAGCAGGACCTTGACCACCTGGACAGATGGGCAGAGTCCAATGGGATGGTGTTCAATAGCTCCAAGTGCAGGGTGCTGCACTTTGGCCACAGCAACCCCATGCAGAGATACAGGCTGGGGTTGGAGTGGCTGAGAGCAGCCAGACAGAGAGGGATCTGGGGGTGCTGATTGATACCCACCTGAACATGAGCCAGCAGTGTGCCCAGGTGGCCAAGAGAGCCAGTGGCATCCTGGCCTGCATCAGGAATGGTGTGGTCAGCAGGAGCAGGGAGGTCATTCTGCCCCTGTACTCTGCACTGGTTAGACCACACCTTGAGTGCTGTGTTCAGTTATGGGCCCCCCAGTTTAGGAAGGACATTGAGATGCTTGAGTGTGTCCAGAGAAGGGCAACGAGGCTGGGGAGAGGCCTTGAGCACAGCCCTATGAAGAGAGGCTGTGGGAGCTGGGATTGGTTAGCCTGGAGAAGAGGAGGTTGTAGCCAGGTGGGGGTTGGTCTCTCCTCCCAGGCAACCAGGAACAGAACAAGGGGACTCAGTCTCAAGTTGTGCCAGGGGAAGTATGGGCTGGATGTTAGGAGGAAGTTCTTGACAGAGAGAGTGATTGGCATTGGAATGGGCTGCCCAGGTTGGTGGTGGAGTCACTGTCCCTAGAGGTGTTCAAGAAAAGCCTGAATGAGGCACTTAGTGCCATGGTGTAGTTGATTGGCTAGGGCTGGGTGCTAGGTTGGACTGGATGATCTTGGAGGTCTCTTCCAACCTGATTGAGTCTATGATTCTATGATTCTATACTTTGGGTATTGTATCTGGTATTACCAGAGCTCCTCAAGTCTGGATGGAAGCTTCACCAGCTTTTGGCAGCAGGTAGACACACCGTGGTGCATGTACAGTGAACGTGGTGTTTACTGGACTCCTTCTTGATAACTTTGAAGTGACTTTGTGTGGCTGGTGAGCATCACTGATGGGCCTGAGCTTGCCCTACGTCTTGAGTCACAGAATCACAGAATCAACCAGGTTGGAAGAGAGCTCCAAGATCATTCTGTCCAACCTAGCGCCCAGCCCTAGCCAATCAACTAGATCATGGCACCAAAAGATTCCACCACCTCTCTGGGCAGGGCCATTCCAATGCCAATCACTTCCTCGTAACATACATCCTGAACCTGCCCTGGCACAATTTGAGATTGTGTCCCCTTCTTCTGTTGCTGCTTGCCTGGCAGAAGAGCCCAACCCCACCTGGCTACAGCTTCCCTTCAGGTAGTTGTAGGCTGCAATGAGGTCAGCCCTGAGCCTCCTCTTCTGCAGGCTGCACACCCCCATCTCCCTCAGCCTCTCCTTACAGGGCTGTGCTCCAGGCCCCTCACCAGCTTTGTCACTCTTCTCTGGACACATTCCAGTACCTCAACATCTCTCTGGAACTGAGGAGCCCAGAACTAGACACAGTATATATGCAGAGGAGCTGATTCCTCTGCCTGTTTGACTCAGAACAGATATTGTTGATAAATGAAATGCATTATAAGCTTTGTTACATCCTATCTAAAAACCCCAACTCATGTGTGTTTTGAGGGAAGATAAAGCTTTTTCTCTGACAGTTCTTAATGTTCTAGGTGAGTAATGGTACTTGATGCTCCTTGAGTAACAATGGATTTCATGTGGGCTGTGGCACCCTTGCGCCTCTCTGACCTTCCAGAAAAGGAACAAGACAGTGCAGAGCTCCAGAGAGCAGCAGGCAGCAGCACTACAAGTACAGAGTGACAGAAAAAACCTTTCACAGAAACAGAGTCAAAGTGTTAGATGTGGTAGAACGCAGCCACTGGAGCTCCTTTGGCTGTCTTGTTGCCAGTGATTAAAGCTGTACCAAATATGTTCTTCTTGCTGTTGTTGCTTCCTAATGAAGAAGAAAATAGAAACGAATCAAGTCTGTTGTAGTGGCTTGTTGTGGTTTGAAGAAGATACTCACTCTCCACTGTGCTAATTCCCCTGACACCATGCCATGTTAGGTCTGCCAAAATAAAGAAGATACTACAAAAAGCACTGTTTTCTTGATATGAGCCTGGAATTTTTGTTTTTCCCATCATATGAATATGGAGTCATTGATATTTTATGTGTCACAGAACGGTTGAGATATCAGAGAAAAGCAATGATTTGCATAAGCATCCCAGAGGCATTTTTGGCTTCCCAGCATGCAGAGGCTTTAGCCTGTTGCCTTTACATGGAGTCTGTTCTAATGCTGCATGCCAGAGATGATAATTCTTTTTGTGAAAGATGATCAGAAGAATCTTTATGGATGTGTGACAGATGCAGCTGTAGCCATCACTTGAAGCACTTTCCCATAACCTGAAAAATGTAACTCCATCTGATTTTCTTTCTTGATGACTTTTTTAGGCATTGTTGAGCTGCAACCATTGCATGCAATGAAACTCCTAAAAGAACAAGGGGATAAAAAGGTTAAAGTGCCCACAGCCACAGTTTCAGGACTTAATTGGACAGTGGCTACTCAACTACAAGCATTCCCTCGAAGAATGGAGGAGTTCTTGCAGGCTTCAAACAATGGAGATGCGTGGGTTGATGCCATCTGCAGCCTAGGGCTTGTGGAACAAAAAGATGCTTGAAGAAGGAGGAAATTCTCAGAGATATGGTAGAATGGGAATGATCTGAAAGTAATCAATCATTATGGTGACATAAATCACAACACAGAGCAGCCCACAGCCAGAAGATGTCAAATACCGCCCGCAGCGCATCAGTCTCTCCAGCATCATCACTTTTGTGTGTCGTGCCACTGCTCTTTTGTGGGCCATCAATTTTGTTGGGTGATGAAGGCCAAGAATGCCACTCTTCCTCCTTCCCCGCTAATGCAAGCTTTATGATTGCGCACCCTAACGTGCGCTTCAGCCGCATTCAGCCTTTGACCCGCACGAACCACCGATTGTGAGCTGGGTGCCAAAGCCACCAGATGTTGCTTGATCTCATAATTACGTTAGTGCTCTTGCTCCAGCGCCACGGCATCAAAACAATACCAGCCAATCTGGGGCACAAAGGCAGGCTGCGGCTCTCATGTGGTCATCTGGTCCACGCCTGACATTTCTGCCTACAGCTCTCAGATGTTAAACTTAATTCCCCAGCCTTGATTATAAGCAAAATGATCTGCACCCAATATTAAAAAAACATTTATCAGCTGGAAAACAGCAAAAGCATGGCATAAACTCAGAGAAATGTTAATGAAAGGCAGACAAAATTAAGCAATAGTATTGTGTTCCTCAGGCTCTTACACTCTTTTGCTTCAAAGAGGATCTAGCAGAGGAGATAAGAATAGACTTGGAGGACAAGCACAAAAACAGTTTGGAAATTCACTCCACCTCTTGTGGTCCAAAGCACTGGTCTGGAAGTCCTGCTAAATGGGCCAAGCATAATCCTCCTTTAACTTATTCCAACTTTGATTGTCCGATTGGTACAAACCATAAAAGCCTCTGTTCCAATAGCAAGGCTCCCTCTTCCTGCTGGAATAAGGTGAAACGTGAACCCCTGGCTGTGCAAGTCCTACCAAGAAACAGCACAAAGCAGGAAGGCAGTGCTGGTGGTGTTGTGTAATGTCTGTCCCTCTGCGTTAGAGCAGTGCCATATGGATGGTCTATAGGGCAGTCTGAGCACAAGGCTCTGAGTGCCAATACAAAAATACTGGGGGCAAACGACTCAAGCTGCATTATCCTTCATCATCGAACCATTTTGGTTGGAAAGACCTTTTAGATCACTGAACTCAACACCTTGTATTATTGATCTGTATTTTGCTCACCTGGGGCAAAGCATTTTCATAGAATCACAGAATCCCTGCACATGGTAGGTGCTGGAAGGGACCTCTGGGGATCATCTAGTGCAATCATGCTGCTAAAGCAGGATCATCCACAGTAGGTTGTGTGGGATCACAATGCCCAGGTGGGTTGGGAATCTCTCCAGAAGAGATGACTCTATAACCTCTCTTGAGAGCCTCCTCCAGTGCTCCAGCACTCTCACAGGAAACAAGACTTTTCTCATGTTCAAACTAATCTCCTAGATTCCAGTTTGTGCCCATTGCCCCTTGTCCTGTCACTGGGCATCACTGAAAAGGGTCTGGTCCCATCCTATTGACTCCCACCCTTTAGGTATTGATAAGTATTGATGAGATGCCCTCTCAATCTTCTCATCTCCAGACTGAACAGCCCCAGGTCTCTCACACTGTCATCTTCAGAGAGATGCTTCAGTACCCTCCTCATCTTTGTAGCCTCTTTTGGACTATCTCTGATACTTCTTTGTCTCTCTTGACCTGGGGAGCTCAGAACTGGATGCAGTACTTTAGATGCTTTTTGTGCCATTTTCCTTCCCTCTCTACTGTGATCAACAAGACATGTTTCAAAAGAGGCACAAGGTAAACTGCAGCACAGGACAGTAATTATAAGCTAAAAGGAATGTCTAAGCAACAGAAGTTGACTTCAGTGTGCCCTACTAATGTTCTCCATCTTGCAGTGTTTTCATTTCAAGTAAGAAACCAAAGCCATACCATATATAAGCGAAATTTTATTTCCTGTACAACTAGAGTTTTTAAGTGTAATGGCCCATCTAGAGCAGTGGGCAAATATTATATCCTAAGGTTTCAGATAATTGCCATCTTTATGCTTCATATCTGATCTTTCATAAATGTTATTTTACACAGTGCAATTAGACTTCAGGATGTAAAACTCTGAGGGTAATCCTGAACCTTTTAGCAGAACTGGGTATTTTCAGGGTGCACTGACACCTAGATTCGGATCTAACTAATGGCACAAATCTGAAGCAATTTCCTTGAAGTCAGCACAGTGACATCAGTGCAGACCCCAAACAGGTGGGATGAGTGTCAGACTATTATTTCTTCTCCAGTGAGCTCTAGAGATACAGGAGTTTCCATTCACTTAACTGGAAAGGGATAGAAAGAAATTGTAGGGCTCAACTTTATAATTTAACATATGGGAAACTTGGTTATTTTTTTACCAGAAGCATAGGGAGGTGAGGTTGAAAAAAAGAAAAGAAAAGAGCCTGCTGAGCTAAAATGGAAAGAATTCACCTCAGGTGTTGTATCACGAAACCCAAGGAAGTGACATCAAAGATTAGACCTGCTCTGTTCATTTCTAAGCTATTTTGCTTAAGTATCAGATTTTACATCCAAAGCTCTTCTCTGCTCTGTGGATTTTAAAATCTTCTTATTTTTATTTAAAGCATAAACTGCATAAGGATCAAACACACTTCTGGTTTTTAATCTCCTCGGTACCACCATAATCCCCTCACATGGGGCACTCAAAGAGGGTTCTGGGTGTTGCGTGCGGGAAGCTGCGCACTGCGGTCAGTGTGAACCCCAGATGTGGTGCACTGGTGGCTTTGGCTCAGCAGAGTGCCGTTGTTTGTCACAGCTCTCCTGCTGCAGAAAAGCCTTCTTATTCAAAGCACGAACTTCTGGACCACTTGGTCATGTTAAGCCAATCTCGGTGCTGTGTTAGCTGACACTGCCTCTTGGTCATTCTGCTTTCTTGAGAGGAGAAACGGAGTTACCAGCGTTGTTGGCCAGTCAGAGTTGCCAGCAGGTCTCCTCTTGTCCCATGAAGCCACAGCCCCTTTCAGCACCTGGGGAAGAGGTGTGATGAGCAGGACTGCTTTGTTCTCCAGGCTCCTGGTCCTTACCTTTGATCTCAGGAGTTCAGGACTGAGAGAAGATCACTTGGGAAGCCACAGGAAAACCTCTAGAAATTTATGGGAAGGAGAATTAAATGGATACACAGAGGAGGTTCCATCTGAACGTGAGGAAAAACTTCTCTGTGAGGTTGCCAGAGCACTGGCCCAGAAAGGCTCTTCCAGAGAGATTCCAAACCCTCCTGGACATTGTGATCCTGAGCACCCTGCTCTGGGTGACCCTATTTTAGCAAGGAGGATGGACTAGATGATGTCCAAAGGTCCTTTCCAACCCCACCACGATGAAATTCTGCAGAAAGGCTTTGCTTTGGTGAAGGAAGCCAACAAGAAAAACATCTCAAGGAGAGGCAAGGTGACTCCAGGCTGTTGCATTGCCTGTGGGAAGCACAGTGCCCAGGAAGGCCTCACAGCCGGAGGTCTCCTCAGGGTCTCTCCAGCATTCAGCCTTCACCCATGAGGGCTGCTGTGCCCTGGAGTATTTACCTGAACTTCCCAGAGCAGGGGGAGTTCAGAGCAGTGTAGAAAGCTCTTTGTGGGTAAGATCCATCATGCTGGATTTTCTTCCAAGCCTCCAAACCGAAAACCTTTCTGCAGGAAGAAGTTAACTGGAACTGCTGAAGTTTCTTTTCATGGATTATTTAAGCAGTACAAGATGCCATTAATTCTGAGTTTCTTCCATGTTATTCAGAAAAGTATGTCTGATTATGTAAATTAGAAGTTGCTGCTTAAAAATATTTTGCTTGAGAGATTGCAAAGGCAACACAGTAAACGAATTAAGATCAGAAAGCCCTGCTCAAGTGAGAAGATTGCATAAGCAACCGCATGTGTTATTGAAAAATACATATTGTTTACAACCTATTCTTGCAAGATCCTTAAATATTTCACTGTGAGGTTTGCCTGATATAAAATATTGCATTTGTTCAAGCTGTCACACAGGCTGGGCTCCGAGCTGACTTGCAGCTACACGTGGATTAAACCCGCAATGTTGTCCCGCTGCAGTTTTGGGTTGGATTTGGTTACTTTCCATCTTATTTTTGAGAAAAAGAAGGGAGTTTTCAAACCAAAAGGCACCCAGTGCTTACCTAATTAAAAATGTATCCATCTGCTGGGGTGGTGGCTGGCTTGTGATTCAAAGTGTGCAGATCTAAGTAGGCTGATTTATTTATGAAGACCTTCTGACACTGAGAGCTATGCACTCAAACCCATGTAAAAATAAATGTGGCTGCAGATGGGCTGACGTGCACGGATCTTTACGGGGGCCTAAACAACAGATAGAGAGAATTTGGAAAATGTGCTTTACAGGGAGGATCCTTTCATGTTGCTTCCACGTGTTTAACATTTAGAGCTCAAATAACAAAGCAGCCGGGGAACATGTTGTGAGATAACTCCAGTCTAAATATCCTATAGTGCCTTTTAAGCTGCAATGAGTGTTTCTGAAAGCTCTGTGTGAGTGATAGGCTCATAAGGAGATGCTGCATTTTAAGCAATGTTTTATTTAGAGAACACTTTAAAGGGAATTTTAATTAAAGGGGGGAAAAAGTAATTATCACTGGCAAAGACGCTGTGTCGGAGTCAGGGTAAATTCTGTCATCTTATATTTAATTTCACTGATATATTGGTAAATGTCTCCCAAATTAAGTAACTGCACTCAGGCTTTGGAAACGTGAAGTACCAGTGGATGCATGCTCACTGCTATAAATACAGTTGCAATCCTCAGGTGAGGTTTGTTCACCAGGTTAGGTACTCTAGGAAATTCCGAGTGTAGGGAAACCAATGTGGCACTTCCCTGTGGGGTGTGGAGCTGCTGGTGTTAACCCTTACATTGGTACTGATGTAATTCCACCGGCATGAGCTAAACTAATACCAACGGGATAATACCCGTACCAGTATGTAGTGCTCTCAGTCAAGCTCAGTTTGTAGGTGGGCTGCACAGACCACCTGAGAGGTGTGAGGAGAACGGAGACTGACATGTCTGAGAACAGCTTCTCAAATCTAAAGGGTGGGGGTCGAAAGCATGGGAACAGACTCTTTTCAGTGGTGCCCAGTGATAGGACAAAAGGCAACAGGCAAAAACCAGAACCCAGAAAGTCCCATTTGAAGATGAGGAAAAATGTTTTTAATTTGAGGGCACTGGAGCACTGGAGCAGGTTGCCCAGAGAGGTTGTGGAGTCCATTTCTCTGAAGAGATTCCTGGACATTGTGATCCTGGGCAATCTGCTCTGTGTGAGCCTGATTTAGCAGAGGGGTTGGACTAGATGATCTCCAGAGATCACTTCCAGCTCCCACCCTCCTGTGGTTCTGTGAACTATGGACTAGCTCTATGGCTTCTGTTTCTGTTTAGAGGATGATTTCTACAGAGTCTTGGTGTTTCTTCTGGTGATGTGCCTGGCAGCATGTTTGCTCAGGTTTTGTACGTTTGCCTGTGCATTCACATTCACACGTAGAACAAGCACTTGTATCCAAATCAGACAGAAGTTGCTCCAGTGTAGACCCCCTGCCCACACTGCTGTCCTCTTAAACTGAAACCCTCTTGCACCAAATGCTAGAGTTGCTTCCAGCAGAAGTGTGTTTTTTACTGAACCATGCATTGACAATTGTGTTTAGCTTCACAAAAATGTTCTTTCTCTCATCCAAGGTCAGCTTAAACCAGCTGCCTGGTACAGACATTCTTAGATTCTTTTCAGACCCCTGTCAAGACACGCATGTGGATTTTGGAGTGCCAACAAAATATAGAAGCATGGTTTGTATACTGAGTCATCCAAGGAGGATATTAGACCAAGCTGCCTTTTGGTAGGAAGCCATCCTGGCATTTCTTTGGAAAACTTTGGAGATGTTTGAACAATTCACATGCTAACAGATGTCACCACTGGGGTTCTGGTTTACTTTCTCAGCACTTTATTTGAATATCTTGCCGGCATTTGGGGATGTTTTGGCATGGTGGTGGAAACTCAAACAAATCTACATTGTCTTTTACTTTGATCTCTCCCAAAGATATATTTTGATGAATGCTTCAGATAGTCAAGGGAAGAAAAAACATAAATTTTACCATGTGTGTTCCCTCTGAGCAGAAGGGAGTGGATGAAAATTGACCAATACCCCCTTCCTTTTGTTTCTAGCACAATGCAAATGGCATTTTTTTTCTGTTTTCCTTGTGCTGCATGAGCCCTTAAAATGGGGGATGAGAGATGGCAACTGGTCAAGGCAAATAGTTAGTTGCACTCTTCCTCCAATTTGGACCTTTGTTCAAGCAGGGCAAGAAAATTCTACGTGGCTGCTTTCAGTCTGTGCTCAAAACTGTGGTAATGTGAGTAAGGGTTAGTAGTGTTGCTGGGCAGGGAAAGTAGCTGGGAAGGGTGGCATTTTCGTACCCACACAAGCTGTAGTGGCTGCACATTTCTCCCTGTATGCAATATTTTTGTGCTTTACCTTGGGCTACTGCAAGAGGAAATGTTTGGGATGAAAATACTGTTGAAAATATCAGTCGTACAATCGATCGCCTCATTAAAAGCAATACCAATGAGTCATTGCTGATGGGAACCTTGCCTTAAGGTAGTATTCAGAGAGATCTGTTCCAGCTTTTTTTGTCACTATGGACCTGTGTATAACATACTCAGGGTTTAGGGCTGACTTCCATTAAAAGAATGAGATGATTACTGCTGGAGGAAAACTCAGAGGGGAGCGAGACATGACTAAGACTGATTGCAGATGAAGAAATATGGTTTGCTGATGGCATCAGTGTGTGAAATAAGAGGAACTGATTTGATGTCATGAATTAAAGAGAATCTTATGAAGAGGTTCATGCACCTGTAGGATGGGGGTGCAGACCTGCACACATCTCTTGTTCTAGTTCTGCGATGATGCTCACATACCTGAGAGTAGATTGAGAGCTGGCTGTGTTAGAATCCCTACAGAAACTACATGAGTATCTGATGGGTATACAGAAAAAGAGAACAAGGAAATCTGGTGGCAGCATTGCCCAGCACAACAAATTACTTTATTCTCTGAGCTCTTCCCAAGTCAGTCACAAAACTGAGGAAAGCGATGGCTGTCATTTTCCTAACATAAATTAAGGAGTGATTCTTTCATTGTCCTTCTTGCAGCTTTTCATTCCTGTGCCTGTTACTTTGCTTGTATGAAGTCAACCTAGAATGTGTCACATTCTGCCATAAAATCAGTGTGACTACTGAGCTAGAACACATGCATAGGCGTATCCTCACTTCTCCCACTTCATGGTTCCTCCAAAAGAGTTTCTTAGATAGTAAAAGACCTTTCTTTAGTGTATACAGCTGCTATGAAATCAGGACAGAGAAACACACACAATGTTTCAGCTTTTGAGGTAAGCTCATCATTATCCCTTTAAGGCTGGCCAGCCTTACCACATGTCCCACTCTGCCTTTTAAATGATATCACAGCTCCATATTCTTTGCACGACTGGAGCAGCAGGCATTGAATGCCTGCAGATCTCTGCAACTTGATATATATTTAACATCCTTGTTTTAAGTGAGTATTTGAGTTAATCACTTATATCCAGCCTCAAAGGTTTTGCTGCAGTAGCTGTTTAAGGATGTCTGTGCAGAACTCGGAGCAGAGCCCTTCTCCCAGATGTGAAATCCCAGTTTTAATCTTTCTTTTGTCCTGTGACTATATCGGCCATGCCCAGAAAAACAAAGGGTTTCCCCTTTCTAGAACAAAACTCAACAATTTTATACCCTATTTTACACCTCAATATAAAAACAAACAAACAAACTTTTTTCTTTTTTAAAGGAAGGGTTGTTTTTTTTTAAATTTTTTATTTTAAACCCAAACAATTTTCCTCTATATGGTGGCAGACATTTTATTCATAATACTGGGTGGAATGTCTCAGGTAGGACAGTTTAATGCGAGTCAATTAGGATTTACTCTCTATTAGAAGTGCCAGAAATCTTTGGTGCTCTGCAGGGAACCTGCCTGTGGTGCAGTTTGATTGGTACCATCATTGCATAAATAATGTCTGAAGAGATCACTGTCTCCGACCACACTGAATAAAAAAGAACTAAGAGCTCTGACACCAGCCTTTTGGTTATTTGTTCAAAACAGACAATGCAGAGACTTTGCACAAAAATCACCTTTATTTATACAGAACATTTAATGGTGCAATAAAACTAACCCTGTATTCTTTTTATTCCAAATAATACCTGCAGTAAATTATGGGAGAAAACCTAAAATTCCACTGTGAAAATGGATCCAAGATTTTCCCCCCTCACTTGTATTAATTTTAGGTTTATTCTGCTTCACATGAAGAGCCTGATTCTGCCCACCAACCGAAGCTGAGTAGCTAAGCTGCTACTAAAACTCAAATTTGCCTCAGGACAGGCCAGAATTGAGTTCAGAAATCTTAAACTGAGACTCTGTTCTCTAAGGAGAAACCTAAATCTGTCCGTCTGCATGGTTTCCCCCCCTGCAGAAAAATGGGTGTGGGCTTTTCAAGCAGTCTGGTTATAGTTTGCACGTCTCTCTGCCTAGACTTTTGCTTTACCCTTCCAATTCAACCAAGGCTCCTCTGAAATTGCCACGAACAGATTGCCCGCAATTTTTGGCCGAGGCTCATTTGCTTCCACTTGGTTCGTTATTAATGGAGCCCGTGCTCTTGCAGCCGCTCCGTGGAGCGCTCAGGAGCGGGAGGAGGCTGGGCAGCCTCCCCGCTGGCTGCTGGCCCTGGCCGCTCTCCTCCCACCACTGCCGCTTGCCAGTCCTACATCTTCATCGCAGGAACTTTTCTTTCCTGGAAGCTGACGCTACTCCCAGATGATCCCGAATGAGTCAGAAGCCCAGCTGCCGAGCACTGGCGGTACAAAGCCAGCGATACTCGAAAGCAGTTTGTAATAATTAAGGTGTCTGTTAACCTCCACCGCTTCCAATAACCTTTCAGTGAAACGTGGGCAGGCACATTCCTCTCTCTCCGGGTTGCCAAGCATCTGTGCTAGCACTGCAAACGACCTGCAGCCTCACACAGTTATTTGTGCTGGTTTATTGGTCACACTTTCACGGAGAAAAAGCTCAGGTTGCTGCTTGCCCTTGGTCTTACTGAGGGGGAGAGCCAGGGCGGGCTAAACTGGCACATGCACTGCAGAGGTGGGCACTTGAATTTATCACGTTTGATCAATTCAAGCGGTGGATTATTCCCATTTTGACACCCCAGGGTGTTTTTTTTCTCTTTTATTTGCTCTGTCTGACCTGCTGCACAGATTTTTTTTTTTTTCCAGTGCCTTTTAATATTTGGCTATTTTAGGAAGCATAAATTGCATCGTAACCACTCTTGGTTTGTAACTAGTTTTGGTGACAAGATTTCCTTCTGGAGAGCTGCTAATTATTGTATTGTAATTTTTAGACTTTATTGTCCAGGAGCAATGCAATAAGAGTTGCAACTTCAATTGCTACATTTTCCTGGCAACTGTCGGTTAGAAAAAGCAAGACATCTACACGTCCATCTGTCTGTATGTTATCGAGTTGCCAGTCCAGATAAATATACAGTGCTGAGCACCTAGGTGGTAGTAAATAGGAAACTCCTGTGCCGATGATCACGAGTAGGAATATGGAGTGCAAATCATCTGCGGTGCCTGAAGCTCCCTTTCTTGCAGAGTGGATTTGCAAATGAGCTCTAAACCTGATCGTTTTCTTATCGAGGTCAGCAGCGAAACTCCTGCTAATCCCAGCTGAAACAAAATCATTCTGCCAGCTTGATGTTGGTGGAGATGCATATTACCTTCACGTGGCTGTGCTCCTGCTACGGCTTCTGTGCTGCTACAGGCTGCAGCTGCAGCTGAACGCGACCCGAGGAACGAAACCTCCCTCACAGCAAATAAAAAGCTGTTATTCTCAGGGAGCTGACCATCAATTTGTTGAGTAGTTTATCAGCAAATGTTTCATACCCACAGGAATCAGTAATTCCAGGGAGGAAGAGGCCGGGCACATCTGAGCGCTGTCCTGGGCAGGAGCCGAGCGTTGCTCCCAGTGCCAAGCCAGCTGAAGGTGCACCTTTGGGGCGTTATCCCTTTGACAACGAGCCTCTGTGTGTGTGTGTGAAACTTCCTGGGGTTATTTTACACTCCTCTGCAAATAGCCGCATAATGTGGAAGTTGCGTGGGAGTGGCACAAACCGGGAGTGCATTTTTGTGGGAAAAGGCATTTTTCAGAGGAGCCCGGCGAATTTTTTCCTGCGGGCAGCGGAATTGCATACTAAAGGAAGAGCTTCGGGCTTCTTCCCTCCCCCTGCTTTCTTCTTCTTCCTTTTTTTTTTTTTTCCTTTTCCCTGTCTAAATGTAGCGCTGGGCCTCAGGAGGCTCATGAACACACAGAGCTTCCTAGCGAGGCTGTCACTTGACTGACAACAAAAAGCTTCTGGGGAGATGGACGAGCAGGAGTAGGTGGACATAGAGAAATGGCGAATGAAAAGATAAAGCAAAAATAGAACAGAATGTTTGCCCCAAAATCAGAGCCCTTTTGGTGCCCAGGATGGATTTAACTTACGAATGTTGTGTGTGTGATGGGGAAAAATGTAAACCAGCTATACATATGTACAGGAATGTGTGTGTGTGTGAGACAGAGGCACTTAAACCCGTTCAAAGAAAGGTATTAATGGCAGAAATATACCCCAGATAAACCCCGTGTGCCAACACCTGACTATTGGCACATTAGTAAATTGCCACTAAGAAGAGGAAAACAAGTTGTGGGTGAGCAGGAGGCGGCAAATTTTCAGTCAGTTCGTTTCAAGGTGATGTGTAGTTTCTGACCCCTCCACGTCTCTGCGTGTTCCCATGCCTGTTTGTCCACACTGCTCCTGCCCTACAAACAGTCCCCAAAACAACTGACCTCTCTGAGGCAGACAGGATCGAATGCTTCACACGATGTCAGGATTATTGCAGCATCTGCTGCGAGTCAGAGTGGGTTCGCAGAGGAACTGAGACAAATATTGGTGGTGCTGGCTCTGGTTTTCTGGGCTGCGTGAAATTGAGCATTTAAATGGTGTAAACTTGATTAAGGTGCAGATGTGGTGAGTCCCCATCAGAGGCAAATCGCTCCTGGTGCTGGGATAACAGGAGCCGGTGCGTTAGCAGCATGGGCTGCTCTCTTAGTGGGCGGTTAGAAAATGTAACGCATCCAACAGCCGTAACCAAAGATGAAGGAATAAATTTGGATGTTGGGTACTGTGCTGTGAGGTGAGTTACTTGTTGGAGCTGAGGACAGAATTTAATCCCAAATATCAATGACATCTGTTAAAACCAAGCTGGGCTTTTACAATCAGTTGAAATGACACCAAGTAAGGAAATTGTGATTATTTTGGCAAAGCTTCCTAAAAAAAAACCCAGCTTTTCTAGGAGCCAAACCAGAGTGGACTTGGTGGAATTGTGCACATTTTAGTTTATGACATTTTCAGGCCCCTTTTACATTGTCTCTGTTTGTTTTAAGTGCAATGTCTTTAAAAAATAAAGATCACATTAATAGGAATATTTGTAAGGTTTCACAGAAACCCAGCATGGGTTGGGAGAGACCTCTGAAGACCATCTAGTCCAACACCCACGCTAAAGAAGGGTCACCCAGAGCAGCTTGCCCAGGATCACAATGTCCATGTGGTTTTGGAATCTCTCCAGAGAGGGAAACTCCACAACCTCCCTTGGCAGCCTGTTCCAGGGCTCTGGCACGCTCACAGGAAAGAAATTTCCCCTCATGTTCAAATGGAGCCTCCTGTGCCCATTGTGCCCATTTCCCCTTGTCCTGCTGCTGAGCACCACTGAAAAGTCTGGCCCCATCCTCTTTCCCCCTGCCCTTTAGATGTTGATAAGCATTGGTCCGCCTCCCTCTGAGCCTTCCCTTCCCCAGCCTAAACAGTCTCAGGCCTCTCAGCCTTTCCTCATCAGAGATGCTCCAGTTTCCTCATCATCTTTGTAGGGGATGGGACTCTTTGCTGGATTGTCTTCAGTAGTTCCATGTCTCTCTTCAAATAGGAGCCAGATGTGGGCTCACCAGGGCAGGATAGACCTTCTGGTCACACTGAAAGTATTTAATATTTTTTAAAAAACAAATACTTATTTCTAACATTTCAAAGTATTGGATACTTTTTATGAGGAGTGGCTTTTCTGGCATTGCACCAAAAGTAACTTCAATTAGAACAAGAGGACATTTTGATGATCCATAACTTACAGAATATCCACTGGATGCCTGAATGACATGTAAACAAGGACACTCGGACTGCTTTAGTCGTGGCCTGCCTGTATTTTGGGATAAATAATAAAAAAAGGAACTAATCCTTTTCTTCCTTCTCATTAGGCCAAGCATTCCTGTACATAATTAAAGTTAGGAAGCACCAGTTTTAACAGTTTTGGTGATTGCACTGTTTCCTAACTCCCATTATCCATGAAGCCACGTATGAGATTTATTTTCTACAGAAAGAGGCAAATCTGGGGGCTATCTTCTTGGAGTTATCTGTAGGGTTATGCAGTAGGTGCTCCAAAATAAATCTCTGAGGCAAAGGAAAATAAATCTGAGCCTCAGAGTGAGGAAACCTCCCTGTAACTGCTGTGTCCATAAACTGTTTTGAGCTGGTTTAAAACCCACGTAAAATACATCCTGGCTAGATCTTGAGTTAAAATTCAAGGAGGTGGAGGATGCTCTGTTTTGGAGGTAAAAGGACTAGTGAGAGCATGTGTGCAAGTGTTGTTCTTGAGACAAGTGGAGTGAGTTAACGAGGAAACATCAGGGTCATGACAGCCGTGTTTCAGACTGTCAGGTGCCTTCAATGTGTTTGAACTAACAAAGCAATGTGGGGTTCTGTGCTTGAGCCGCACTGAGTCCTTTAGACTGGACAAGCAGAGAGACCAGCACCCACACTGGTCTAGGTGTAATGCCCTGAAGCCAGGATGTGATGACTGATCAGTGAAGTGATGTGATCAATGAAGTGATGTACTGTGATAAAGTGGGGTGCTGGTATGCAGCTGCGGTGCTGGCATGAAATGGAATACTGTGAAGGCATCAGAGTGCTGGAACGCAGTGGGGTTCTGGGATGCAGGTGGGTTACCAGCATGAAGCAGGAGGCAGGGATGAAATGGGATCCTCAGATGACATGGGATGCTGGGATGATATTGAGGTACTGGCACGAAACGGAACACGGGGATGACACGAACGTTCTGGGATGACGTGGGCTGCTGGGAAGAAGTGAGGTGAGGTGCTGGGATGAAGTGGGGTAGTGGGATGCAATGCAGTGCTAGGTTGAAGCCAGGGTAGGGGATTGCGCAGGTTGCTGGGGTACATCCGGGATGCTGGGCCGAAGGCAGGGTGCCGGCAGGCCGCCGGAGGACTGGGGTGAAGGCAGGGTACTAACATGCAGCCCCAGGAGATTTGTCCAGTGCGGGACAGGGGGAGCAGATCCGTTACCGGGGGCGGGGGGTGGTTGCCCTCCCGAGGGGTTTGCCGCTGGTGAAGCTTTTCGGAGCAGCGGCACCGATTACGACAGCGCCTAGCCGGAGCCCGCAAGCCGCGGGCAGGCGGAGCTTTAGGGGGTCGGATCCGGGAGTCGGTCACGCCCGGGTTCCCTCCTCGCGGTACCGGAGAAACCATGCCAAAGATAGCGTTCACCTGACGAACCGATAACTGAGCGGACTTTGAAACCTGAGAAAACCAATAGCGGTGTTATTCGCCCCAAAGTATTGCCGGTTTGCGTGTTCGCGGTAAACCACTGTTGCCGTGACCGGGGGAGCTCCGCCGGGCCTTACTGTGCGTTCGCCCGAGAGAAACACCGGGAACACCGTCTCCGCCGGTGACCACTGAAGATCACCTCCGCCACTCAGCCCCCACCCCTCTCGTCTCCGGGCCAGCGGGCACCAAGGCGACCTCGCCGCCTCGCCAGGTGGCGCTGTTGCTCAACGCTGGAGCCACGACTGACGGGGCGGGGCAGGGCGGGGCTAGGCTCCCGGGAGCCGCCCAAGCTCGGGAAGGGCGAAGTCCGCCTGCCGGTGCTCCCCCCCGCAGCAGCGGGGCAGAGCCGGAGGGCTGCTCCCAGCTTTTGGGTCTTTTTCTGCCTTTTTTTTTTTTTTTCCCTTTCGGACGCTGTCAGCTTTAAAGCTCCCCCCTGAGCGCCCTCTTCCCGGCGGGTGGCTCCTCCGCCCGGCAGGACGGCGGCGGCCCGCTGCAGTGCATCCCCCAGGCCCCCACCGCCGCCCGGCGCTGCTCCGGCCGGCAGGGCGGGACAGGGGCGCGGCGCAGGGCGCGGGGAGGGCGGCGATTGGCGGCGCGCGGTGACGGGCAGCGCGGCCCCGCCCCCCCCGGCAATGTCTATCGGCGCCGCGCGCCCATGCAGGCAGTTATTCCACTGGGATAGAGCGGCCGGAGCGGCGGCGGCGGCATGGCCGGGGTCCCGTTCTGCGCCCTCCTCCCGCTCCTCGTCGGCGTCTGCGGGGCCGTCACCGGTTCCCGGGTCTATCCCGCCAACGAAGGTGAGGCGCGTCCCGCCGCCGGGCTCCGCGTTCCCTCGGCCGAGCAGGAAAAGTTCGGTGCGCCCCAGGCGAGCGACGGTCCTCTCGCCGCCTCGCTTCTCCGCACTCAGCTGGGGCTGCGCTGTACCGGACGGCGGCTGGGCGCTCGCAGCCTCTGGCCTGCCCTGCCTGCGCAATGGGGTCCCGCTCCACGGCGGCACAGGTGTCGCGGGGCGCCGCGGTCCCCACCTGTCCCTGGTGTCCGGGACGGGCCAAGCAGCGCTGTACCGAGGAGCGCGGTTCATTAAACTGGTTCTCCCGGGAGCTGCGCGCCGTTCCCCGGGGCCGTGCGGCAGTCGCGCTGCGGGACGGTTCGGCGGTGGCTCCGCGGGGGATACCCGCGTTGCAGCCGCGAGGGCAGGAAAAGCCAACTCCGTTGAGGAGCTTCTCCCGGTGCCCGGCCGGACTCCCAAGATGCCGATAAGTGATGGCTTTCCGCTCCTCCGTCGCGTCTGTACCGTCCGGCGGCATTGTCGGTGTCCCGGGCTCTGCCCTGCGGAGGGCACCGATCCTGGCCAGCGACATGCTGCCGCCGCCGCTCTCTTTGAGCGGGCCCCTTCGGTACCCAGCCCGAAATGTGCCCGGGAGGTTCACCGCTTCTTTCGCGCCCTGAGAGCGGCTCGAACTCTGCGAGGAGCGAAGGTTCAGTTCTCCAGCTCGAATCCAGAGTTTCATGTTGTTTCGGGTCGGAAATAACATTTCGTTTCGAGTTGAGCATGGGTGCCATCGAGCTCCACGCATATGGAAACGCTCAGGTGAGCGGTGTAGTTTAATACTGCCTTTGGCAGCTGGAATTTAATCTCTTTTTATTTGTCCCTTTCTGCAGTTACCTTGCTGGATTCCAGATCAGTTCAGGGAGAACTGGGGTGGATAGCGAGTCCCCTAGAAGGAGGGGTAAGTTTTTACCGCTATCTGATCAAAAGGGTAAAGGGGGTGATTAGTAATTTTCAGAGAGTCCTAATGGCTCGATTATTGTTGATTGTGCCGAGGAGGTCAGATTTCTTCCCTGGCTTACCGGGTGAATTACTCTTTGTTGGAGAAACTCTATACTCCCATCGGATAGCTCTATCGTGGAAGAAGTGGAAACCAAAAGGGCAGAAAAGAGGTTTCAGGATTAGGAGATTGGTGGAGGCACGGATTTGGATGCCTATTTAAAACTGAAATGCCGACGAGAAATGTAATCTGGCGACTGAACTGGCATTCTTGACTGCAATTGTCGTATCTGTGGGCCGGGAGATGTTTGGGCAATTGCTGCTCTATTTCTGGATGGAAGGACTAGACTTTTTCGTGAGGTGAGACAGTTTTAATACTTCAGGCTGTTAACATCATCTGAGCGCAGACTGAAGCACTCGCTGCTTAACAGTGATTCCTCGGCAAGTCTTTTCTTGTACTACTGGAAGAGAATTGTAAGAGAAGAGTGTTTGAATTCACTGATAATGGTGTGATGACATTGATTTTCATGTATCCATTGGTGGGGCTTAGAGACCCTTTGTTTAGTAAGCTGCAAGCTAGGTAGCGCTACTAATTTAGCTTTACATTTGTTAATGGGCACCTTGCTATCCCCTCCGTGCCCCATCCTCCAGTGTGCCCAGGGCCTTTGTGGACAACTCCCAAGTGCTGCGCTTCTGAGTTGGTGGAGGCTGTATTTCTTGGGATCTCTTGGGGCTTTCCTTTTTTATTTTTCATAAGCAATTAGGAAGCCTTTTACTTTCTTGAAGTGAACAATGTAAGAAAAATGCTAGCAGTGCACCCTAAAAACTCATATACACATAAAAACTCACCTCCATCTTTTTAATAGTAAATAAGCAAGTTGTTATGTTTGACCCAAGTCAAACTGAAAAAAATAAAAGATGAGGACCTGGGCACAACAAAGCACTGAATTCATCAGAAAACCTCCAAATTCACTTTTTAATGTGTTCCCACTTGGAATGAGGAGGAGCAGAGCTAAGGAACCAGCAGCGAGTGGAAGGAATCTGAGGTTGCGCTGGCTGGTGATGCATTATGCATAAGATGTGAATAACCTTAACATGGGAGAATGGGGGATTGTTTTGCTCTCCCATTGTTGGTCTGGGTGAACTTGGCTACAGCCCTGGCTTATGCATGCTGGGCTGTCCCCAGAACTCGGGTTTTCCGAGTGGGACAGTGATTGGCAGGCTTCTGGCAGCGTGTGTCCACTGCTGATTGCAGCAATTGCCCTCAGCTTTTGACAGGGTGGAAAGGTACAGCTCTATCTGGGTGAAAATTTGGCTTCGTAATCCCATCCCTTGGAAAGGTCAGTTAGTGAGATGAGGTCTTTCGTTTGGCTTTCTAAGGGATATCTACACTGTGTAATAAAACAGAACTTGAAATATAAGTCAGTGGTAGAATTGATGCTCAGAGGATGGCTGTATAATTATTTATGGCTGTTGGAGCCCCCTTTTCCCCCTGTGTTCTCTGCAAGTACCATGAGAGCTTGAGAAGGAAATGTGTGCTCTTATTGTGGACGTGACTCGTTTCACCAAGCCCACATATGTGTGTTCTATTTTTAAGCCCACTAGTGAAAAATTTAAGAGTACATGCTCTGTTTCTGAGACACAGTGCTTGGAAAGCATTTCTTTCAACTTCATATGCTGCAGATTTATTTGAAGCAGCAGAAATAAACTCCTCTCGCTTCCTGGGAAGGTTCTGTCCTTCAATGCTGTTGTTTTTTCTTTAACTGGATTATTATCTGTTAAAAAAAGTATTTTTCCATTTCTATAACACAGCATGAGGAGGACTGAAGATAAACACAGTCAATTAGCGGTGACTAGCAGTAATCAAATCCATAGTAGCCCTGGAGGAATTAATGAATTGCATTATAAATGTAATTAATGGTTTATGGTAGCATTTCACAGTTGAAAAGCAGGTTTTGTGCCCAGAATGTTTTACTCTGTGTCATTACACTGTGGGAAGAGTTGAGTTCTACAAGTTGATCTCAGCTTGAAAGTGGAAAGATTCGACCACATACATGGAGCTACAAACCAGGAGTAGCTGGACATCGGGGCTGTAGTTGTTTTTAGGTCTGCCAGTAAGACAGACCTAGGTGTGTTCTGTGTGTGTGTCCATGGGATAACACCCAGCTGTAGGTATTGGTGGGTTGAGAACCTGATCCAAGCTCAGTGATTTTGGTCACAGTCAGGCCGTTGACCTCGGAGCTCTCCTTATTGAATCCTCCAGCAGCATCCTCCATTGTCTGAGTGCACTAAAGGAAATCCCATCAACAAGTATTATTTCCCCTTGCCTCTTCCTTTCTCTTGCAGCACACAATGCAGGTAGCGTAGACAGCCTGAAGATAAGCTGAATGGAAAGTGATGGATCTTAAAGGCAATATTGTAACAGTAAACTAGCTCTGTGGCAGCTTTAAATTAAACAGCTGTCTCCTTCCTAACACCATGTTACTCTTTACATTGATAGATGACTTTTTAAGATGTATTTTTTCCTCCTCTTGTGCAAAGGAGTGATGTGCTGGGTATTGATTTTTCTTTCTTTTTTTTTTCCCTCCCTGCTCTTTCATTTTAATTTGCAGTTATCTCTAGGCAGCAAATAAAATATTATTCTTTCTGCTCCTAGTGACTCATGGTGCTAACTACTGTCATTCTATAAACGGATTCAGCCAAGCTTGAGTCTTTTTAAGTAAAAATCACTTGCATAAGAGTAGTCCTTGCAAGAAGAATGCAGGATCTTATACAAGAAGCCCCTTCACATTAAGAAGGCTTCTGTTTCTCAAAGCCACAGCATCAGTAGTTCTGAAAGGCACTTGTGGGAAGTCTCTTTCAAGTGACTGCTGTTTTCAAGGATAATTTTGTATTGCCTGCAGACCCAGGCAGTGTATCATTGTCCTTATTTTTAAAGGAGAATTTTTCTGATCCTGAAGCACTGTGTTTTCTTTTCATTCACCTCAAAGATAACTTGCCTTAGGAGAGCACTGTGAAACATTCTTCTGCCTGTGATAAACCTTAAAATGATTTTTTGGGGGGTTTTGTTTTAAACTGTTGTGCTTATGTGTGCTTTCTTTTTCTAAGCTCATCACATGGGATTGCTGAATTAGGTCTCTTGTTTTCATACCTTCTTTAGCCTGCATGTATTATTTCATAATTATACAGCCTGTTGGTTTGGCACTTTTGAAGGAGTCTGAACTGGGTTTGAGGAGTTGTAAGAGGCTTTTAGAGCCTTGATCTTTCAGCACTCGCCTATTCTGCTGATCTTTTTGAGGTTTGGGGAATATGAATTCAGCTATTTTCTGATGCTTCCTCTAAGACAAGATGTGTAATACTCCTCTTTCCCACCTTCCCACTGATAAGAAATTTTGTTTGGATAGCAGGGTTATGGCAATGTTGGTGGTAGACTGCTCCATCTCCATGTGCCACGTGAGTCAAGAATCCAAGTCTCTATAGGCAGCTATGCCTGCCCAGATCCAAAGTAAAGACTATTTGCAGAGTGTCTGGGATTTTGCCAGCCCAGCAAAGTAGCTGACAGGGTGCCTTAAGAGTATAAAATTCATAGTAGCAATGCCAGAAACCTGGATGTTGCTCTCTGCTCCATGCTATTTGTGTGACTAAGCCTTGGGTTCTCACTGGTATTTCCACTTGAAATCACGGAGTTGTTTTGGTTGGGAGAGACTTTATGTTCATGAGTCCAACTGTTAATTCAGCACTGCCAGGCCAGAGGTGGGGTCTGTGTGTAACTTGCCTTATCTGCCATGGAGAAATGCCACAGATTTGGTGCTGTACTGTGAGTCCAAAGTGTTGACTGGAGCCCAGATCTCAACAGGGTTCAGTGGACCGTAGTGCAAATAAGCACGTTCGGTCAATGCAGCAATTGTGGATTGGTTCAGAGTGCCTTCAAAGCACGTTCTTGCTCCTTGAGGTGTTGCCTGATTTGAAGTTTGCTTCTCCTGAAGAGATTCTTCTTTCAGTGTCTGCATAGTTGAGGTCTTGGCTATGGCTTGGTCTTGCTGGACTGGTGGGTGGTGTTTGTTTGTTGTCCTGTAATGTTTAAAATGGTTTCCACGTTAGCTGTGGGAATGCAGGTCGTTTGCTCTGAAGCTCCATTGTTCCTTTTGATCCTGATGTGCTTTCCCTTTCCCTCTCGGCAGTGGGAGGAAGTAAGCATTATGGATGAGAAGAACACTCCGATCCGCACCTATCAAGTCTGCAATGTGATGGAGCCCAGTCAGAACAACTGGTTACGAACTGATTGGATTCCCCGTGAGGGGGCTCAGAGGGTCTATATTGAGATCAAGTTCACACTAAGAGACTGCAACAGCCTGCCGGGTGTCATGGGAACTTGCAAGGAGACTTTCAACCTTTATTACTACGAATCAAACAACGATAAGGAGCGTTTTATCCGAGAGAGCCAGTTTGCCAAGATTGACACCATTGCTGCCGATGAGAGCTTCACCCAGGTGGACATTGGTGACAGGATCATGAAGCTGAACACGGAGATTAGAGATGTGGGGCCACTCAGCAAGAAGGGGTTTTACTTGGCTTTTCAGGACGTTGGTGCCTGCATCGCTTTGGTGTCTGTCCGTGTCTTCTACAAGAAGTGCCCGCTGACGGTACGAAACCTGGCACAGTTTCCTGACACCATTACTGGGGCTGATACCTCCTCTCTAGTGGAGGTTCGTGGCTCCTGCGTCAACAACTCTGAAGAGAAGGATGTGCCAAAAATGTACTGTGGGGCAGATGGCGAGTGGCTGGTGCCCATTGGCAACTGTCTGTGCAACGCTGGCTACGAAGAGCGCAATGGAGAATGCCAAGGTAGGATAAGCCATATTGTTCTCTTTGTTAGGGCTTAGTTGAATGTGTAATTGAATCGGCAATGAGAGTTAATGGAGTAAAGCCAGTGATTAGCAGCCCCTTTGGGATGTGGTGGGACAGAGGGGCTTAATGAAGTCCAAGGGATCCAGGTGGCAGGACTAAGAGTTATCTAATGCTGATGCCATGATGGGCAGAAGGCAAAACACGTTTTCTAGCAGGCACCTAAATTTGAATTGGCTTGCGGTCATATCCAAAATGGGAACGGCTGTGAAACAGTGCAGTCAGAGACAGCCTTGTCACGTTTTAGCTGAAGTGAATTTTTGTTAAGCACAGGAAATTCTGGTGAAGCCTCTTTTGGATAATGCAGTGGGGAGGGGGGAGCTGAAGTTTTTCCTGGATTGCTTTCCCACTTTGGGAAGGGGAAGTCTTTGCTGTTTTACTTGTTGCAAATTTTTAGTGCTAAACACTCTTTGATATTTGACACTGCTGCCTTTGTTAAATATTTTCATTTCTCAGAGGGTCTCTATTGTCAGTTTAATAATAGAGGTGCTAGGATACTCTTAGAAATGCTAAAAAGTCTCCACCCCACCCTCCCACACACACCATCCTGTGTGCCATGGAATTAGGGATTAAAGTTCCTATAAAGGAGCGATTATCCTGAAAAGAAAAAGCCTTAATACTACGTTCTCTTCACCTCCCCTTTCTGGAAAAAAAGAAGTTGTAAAAGGTTAGGGAAGGGAGTTTATAAATAAAACATCTTTGGCCTCAGCTTCTAAACTCTTGCTCATGTAGACTTAAATTAAGATCAAACTTAAATGGATTCTTGCACAGGTCAGCGGGCTTGATTTTGATGGGTGCTGATGCAGTTGAAGGTATTTGACTCCTTCAGTGGGTTTGGAACTATGGTTTGATTCTTTGGAAGCAGACAATTTTGTTTCATGTTTTCCTTGTGTATTTTCCACTAGGTTGTGTGGGTTTTTTTCATCTTGAGACTGAGAACTCGCTGAACAAGTAACTGTCTGCTTTTGTGCTAGACTCAGTAGTGTCTCTTGGATGCCCTCAATTTTTTTTAAATGATAATTTACTGCTAATATGAATTGCATTATTATGCATGGAAATTAAGTTTTAGCGGGAAAGAACTGCTAAGTATGAACCTGACCCCCAGTTTCTAGTGCTTTTGCTGCATGGAAAAAGCTTAAGCGTGCTGTATTGGCACCAAACTACCCAAGGCTGTAGGGAGTACTGAAAGACAAGCAGCATGATGACAGGGATGCCTGTCTGAGATAAATGATTCTTGTTTTTTTGGAACCTCCTGAGATGGAGACTTGAAAGACCTGTGAGTTGTTCAGCATATGAAGCTGGCTGTGGTGCTGGCTGGGTACTGCTGGGGAGATACTGTTGCTGCCTAATACCTCCAACTCCTAGGCAAAGCTTCTTGACACCTTTACAGGGTTATGAGAGGAGGAAATGAATGAGGTGGGGGGGAAGCATTGTGGTTTATTGCAGAGAGATTATTCTGCCTTCTAAAGGCCTATTAGGTCAGTTCTGGGTTGCTCTGATTGACACAGATCTACTGTTTTTCAGCATCAGTGGCCCAGACATGATGAGCTAATTGCCTAACAAATCCTGTCTTGTTCAGCAAAAGCTCTTAAGGTTTTGCTGGTGGGCAGTGGAGGCAGTGGGCTGCTCTCCTAATGTATTTCTGTGGTGTTGGACTAGACCTTGAGGCTGAATGTCAGCTTGCATACCAGCTCTCAGTTGTACCCGGGGAGGCTTGGGCTCAGGATGCCCAATTCTGTTTCCCAAGTCAAGAGAAGATGAGATGATGCTGCATTTCCAGAGGAGATGGAACTGCTCTGTCTCTTGAGCTGCTGAGAGTGAAGCTGGGTTGTACCTGTCGTTTTGAGGATTTGAGCCAGCATGTGATTTAAAAGCGTTAATCCCATTTCATCAGTGGTTGGCTGTGGTTTCCTTCTCTCCATTTGCTATTCTCCATCCAGAACAGTGTGCTGGGAAGCTCCTCTTCATGGATTCATCAAGTTTAACTGAACTCTGCAGCTTGCCCTTTGGTTTCCAGTGAGGCCGTCAGAGCAATTTGGCCTTTGACATGGCTGAATGAGGTTTCCCCTTTTCTTTCTCCTCTTCACTTCATAGTTCAGCAAATGTTCCGCTCCAGCAGGTTTTCAGAGGGAATGAGGAGGATGAAGTGAGGAGGATTCCTGTGGTTTTGGCATAGAGGATTTGGAGACAGGGGGAGAGACCGAGTTGGGAAAGGCCTTAAAAGGGTGCTGGGCTTGGACTGGAGCTGGTGAACAGTTTCCACCTCAATTGTTTTTCAATAGGTTGACTGTGGCAGGACAAATACAAGGAGAGGTCAGAGGTTGTCTGCTTCCTCATCCATCTTCCCTTGTGATCTTAGGGTCAGAGTTAGGATTGATTAAGATCTTAAATGTTTGACAAAAGCTCAGTAGGCAGGAATAGTTGAGGCCAGTGGACCAGTGGATCGAGGCTTTGCACTTGTTGGGAGATGTCAGAGCTCCCTGTCCTTTCCTGGGACCTGCTTGCTGCCAGGCAGTGCTGGGACAGAGCAGCTGTTGCTTGGCTTGTGCTAAAACCTGCATCGAGTTTTCTCAGCCTTCTGATTTTTAAACAATACATTTTCCTTGAGCTGCTTTTGCTTAATTTCTGATGTATGTAGGAAGCCTGATGGGAAGCCACTTCACGTCTAAAGTGGTTCCTGTAGTGGAAGTTAATGACTCCCTGACCTTGAGCAGGATTGTGGAAGTGTTCAAATATGGTGACAGAAACTGTCCTCTACTATTTTTTTTCCTGGCTGACTTTATTGATTGGCATATTGAACATCTCTGTGTGTGTGTGTCTATACATGCAAAAATCCAGGGCAGGAAGAGAAAGGAGCCAAGAATTTAATCCAGATTTAATAGGGAAACTTCATAGAACTGGTTCCACAAACTTGGTCCTAATCAGTGGAAATATTAGGTGAGCACTGATTCTTTGTAGCTGTGAATTGGTGCTAAAAAACCACTACTTGCTGTTGCTTCTTCCCCCTGTATTACTCTTTATTCTCCCCTGAACTCCCTGTCTTAATGGTTGTCTGTTTAGGAGAGCATAAAGGTGGAATAGTGTTGGTGGAACACGTGCTACTAGTTGGGATACTCATCTCAAGGTGAAGGTAATTAGTGCTTTAGGGCAGAGTTGAGACTAAGTAATTTTAAGTTCCTCTTGTGTGCATCTTTGTTATGTAAATGGGTTTGTTACACATTAATACGATGTGGTTTGGAGTTAGTTGCTATTTCCTTATGATAAAACACATATCTTTGGAACTCAGAGGAAGGACTTGGGGGGGGGGGGGGAGAGAGAACAGGCAGGAAGGGAGAAAAAACAGATTAAAGAAGCAATAGACTGTAGCCATCTGTGATGATTTTGTTGCTGTGAAGTTACAAAGCTCAATTTTAGACCTGCCATTTTGTATAAATATGTGAGACAGTTGAGATTTTTGACTGCGATACTGCAAAGGTTACGAGAGCCAACAGCTTTGTCTTCGTCTACACTTGCTTTTTTGAGTTGTGAATTGGCCAATTGGCAGAAAATCCAATGCCTTGTAAAATATGGCTCAGTCCTAGTTTCCTATCACTGCTGTTTTTAGCATTCTCCTTCAAACTTTGATAAGAGCATCCCTAAGAAGTAGTAATTTGAATGATAAGATCCTTTTTATCTCGGAGGCTTTGAAGAGTGACTGTGATCGTTGAGAGCAGCAGTTCAGTTTACATCAGAAGGATGCAGTCTAATTATATGTTTTCTTCTGTGATAAGATTTTTGGATGGTGGGTTTTGTAGGGGTGGGGAAGTGAAGTAATTGGTGTGTACTTCCCCATTTTAGTCGTAGACAATTTATTTGTTGTCAGAGTAACACTGATGAACAGTCTGGTTGCACAAGAGGGTAATCAGAAGGGTGACTAAGACAGTGCAGATTTGAGATTTCAGAATGAATTTTTTTTCAGGTTGATTATTTTTGGCAAGGAGGGGGAAAAAAATCAGTACAGACTCAACATGTTACATTTTTAAAGGAGCTGAGAAAATGGAAGCTCCCAGGAGGGACATGGGAGTGGTGCTGAAACTGTCTGAACCAGATTTAGTTGGTTCCCTGCTGAAGGAGGGGTTTGGTTATGTGCCTGTGTAGCTCAATTCCAGGGCTGGTGATTTTTTTTTTTTTTGTACCACCTGGTGCATTTCAAAATCTCCATTTCAATATTGTTGTAGGCTCTGTTGCTTTCCTCCCTCTCTGCCTACTTCCTTCCTGGAGAAGAGGAGGCTCAGGGGTGGTCTTATTACTGTCTACAACTACCTGAAGGGGCATTGTAGCCAGGTGGGGGGTGGCCTCTTCTCCCAGGCAACCAGCAATAGAACAAGGGGACACAGTCTCAAGTTGTGCCAGGGTAGGTATAGGCTGGATGTTAGGAAGAAGTTCTTCCCAGAGAGAGTGATTGGCATTGGAATGGGCTGCTCAGGGAGGTGGTGGAGGCACCGTCCCTGGGGGTCTTCAAGAAAAGCCTGGCTGAGGCACTTAGTGCCATGGTCTGGTTGATTGGTTAGGGCTGGGTGCTAGGTTGGACTGGATGATCTTGGAGGTCTCTTCCAACCTGGTTGATTCTATGATTCTTCCCTCACCCCCCACCAAAGCCAAGCTGCAGTTGTCAAGCAATTGTCCCTTGGCTGTCCCTTGGAGAAGGGCTAGAATTGATGCACAGGGGAGCAGTATCTGGTCCTTATTCTCCATGTTACTAGTGAAAAAGCACAGCCTTCAAAATCCAAGCCAGACGATTCTGGTGGTAAGAATTTCATTGTCTTTTGTGGACATATAGACCCTCTTCTGTGTGTTTCTTGTGTGTTCTTCAGTTTAACAAACAAACCTCAAACAACAGACCAACCAAAAAAACTCAACCCTCCACAAGAAAACAGAAACCAACAAACCCCAGCCAAATAAACAAAAAAAAAACCCCACCAATCAAAAGGAAAAAACACCCCCTGTGATGGTTTGGGTGTTCCCCACCTCCCCACACACTTGGGAAAATCACCCAGACTAAGGGCCCTGGAAGTTGAATATTTACGGCTTAGTGCAATGAACAAGCAGACATTTACAACATGTGCAGTTCTAGACAGAAATAGGCAAGGTAAAAGTAATACAGAAACACAGCAGCCCTCCCAGAAACCTCAGTCCCCAGGAGGGGTCTCAATTATCCTTCCACCTTTCCTCCCACCCCTCTCCCTTACCCCACATCTTGCCTTATGCCCAAGGAAGATTGGAGAGTTAGCCGGGGGGGGTTGGGAAGCAGGTGGATTAATCAGAGAGACAGCAGGTTAGGTTAGAGAGAAAAATGCAGCCCAAAGCCTAGACAGAGAACAACTCCCCTGTCTATGTTTGGATTCTTGCTCTTATACATCTCAGCAAGCCTATGAGTGGAGTAGCCATCACCATTGTTTCCCTTTCACAGCCTGTGATCTAATCCTTCTCACCAAAACAGTCTAGCTAGCTTCAAACTAGCACACCCCTCTGCAGCAAAACAGAAACCAACAAAAACCCCAACAAAACCCCACCAAACAAAAAAAAACACCAAAAAACCCTCCTCCACAACAAAACAGAAACCAACAACCTCCCCCAACAAAACCCAGCCAAAGAAAACAACCAAAAAACCCTCCACAGCAAAACAGAAACCAACAAAACCCCCAAAACAACCCTCCCAACAAAACCTATCCAAATAAAACAGCAAATAAACCTCCATAACAAAACAGAAACCCAACAAAAACCCAACCCAGCCAAATAAAACTAAACCCAACAACAAACCAAACCACCCAAAAATCCCAGGCAAAACTTTGCAGAGATCTCATCTTGTGTGTGGCGACTTCAGCGTTTAGATCTTGTCTGGGTGAGGGTTATTATCTGTCTAATAATATGCTCCACTGAGCTTGGTCTTTATTGCCCTTGTGAGAGGTGATTAAAGAAGTGCTCAGCAGTACACTTGAGTCTTTCAGGACTGCCTCAAAAAGCCTCCCCCCAGATTTGTGAGATAAATATCTGTGATGGTTTGGGTGTTCCCTGCCCCCCCACACTTTAGAAATCACCCAGACTAGACTCAGCAGCTCTGGAAATGTGAATGAAGCTTATATTTACAGCTGGCACAATAGACAAGCAGATAGTTACAGTATAGACAGGAATAGACAAGGGAAAAGGTAATACAGAAACACAACTCCCCTCCCAGAAACCAGAGTCCCCAGGAGGGGCTCTCAACCACCCCTTCACCTTCCCCCTGCCCCTCTCAACCTTACCCCAGTCCCAAGGAAGAATTGGAGGTTCAGCCAGGGGGTTAGGAAGCAAAGTGGCTTAGTCCAAAACGGAGAGTGAGGTTAGAGAGATGCAGCTCAGCCAGCAGCCCCAGCGAGAGTTATGCCAAGTGTGGTTATTTAATGTCTTTATTTCTTGTTCCCATACATCTCAGCAAGCCTATGAGTGCAGTAGCCATCACCATTGTTTCCTTTCACAGCCTGTAATCTAGTTCTTCTCACCAAAACATTCCAGCCTGCTTCAAACTAGCACAGTATCTTCTCTGGCTTCGTGCCATTATGCCACATCCTTTTGGTAGGTAGTGGGGAGCAGGTGAGGTCACCCCTGTTTGTGAGTCAGACAATTAACACTCCCCTGACTAGATGGCCATTTTTATGACTATTCAGAGCCAGCTTCCCTTCCCTGGGAAGCCAACATGTTGGTTCTCTTCTCTTTCCTCCTGCTGGAGTCTAAGGAAGGCCTCCCTGTGAGAGGGGACGGGCAGCTTTGCCTCTTGGCACAGCGGATGCCTCATTTCCATCTCCTGTGTACAGCCTCACGCAAAGCAGCACAGCCACTGCCCCGGCTCACAGAGGAGATAAGAGCTTCCTCTGGCAGTGCTGCCCAGGATCTCCCTCTGTTTATGCAGAGCTCAAAGGTTTGGATGCGATGCAAATGGCTTCTGGTTTGATGTTTTTTCTTTCTTAATCTTCCGTTTGACAGAGATTGCCACATTGGTAGTGTGCTCCTTGCGTCCGGAGGTCTCTCCCAGACAATGCCTGATTGTCACTCCTTTTTTTTGCAGCCTCTCTGCTTGCTTCGAGCAGATGCCTGGGGAAGTGCTGTGCCCCCACATCCTGGCCTTGTCTGTTAAATGAAGGTGCAGGGACAGCCATTCCTTACACTGGTGGGGCTGCAGGTCTTGGGTGGCATTCCTCTGTGTGCTCACCAGTAATATCTGAGGTCCATGGAGAAATGCAGCCAGCTGGTTGAGGGCTGCTCTTGTCTCTGCTCTGCCATAGTGAGGTCACATCTGGTATACTGTGTCTAGTTCTGGGCTTCCCAGTTCAACCTACTGGAGATAGTCCAGCAGAGAGCCCACCCCCTGCAAAGATGCTGAGGGGTGTGAAGCATTCCTGTTGAGAAAAGGCTGAGAGTTCTGACACTGTTAATCCTGGAGAAGAGCAGGCAGAGGGGTGATCATCTCAGTGCTTACCAATGTATAAAGAGCAGAAGGGCAAGAAGGTGGGGCCTTCAGTTGGTGCCCAGTGACGGGACAAGGGGCAGTGGGAACGAACTGGAACCCAGGGAGCTCCACCTCAGCATGAAGAAAAACTTATTTCCTGTGCGGGTGCTGGACCAGGCTGCCCAAGAGAAGTTATATAGTCCCTTCTGGAGAGATTCCAGATCTGCCTGGATTTTGCAGTAGTGGGCAGCCTGCTCTGGATGACTCTGCTTTAGCAAGGAGGTTGGACTGGATGATCTCCAGAGGTCCCTCCCAATGTACACCATGGTGGGATTCTGTGACCATGAAGCCCTTCTGTAGCTACAGCCTGAGCTGGAAGAGTGACCATCTCTGGGACATGGGATCCCTCTGTGCTGTCTATGAACATGTCTGCATGAAGAAAGCACTGTAGTTTATGCTCCCTTCTCTCTATTGGGGTGTCCCTCTTAGCCCTGGTGTAGGACTCTGCTTTGCTGGGAGAGCAGCAAAAATGGGCTTGGCCTGTGCTTGTGGTTTGGTGCAGTGGGGCTGGTAGCACTTGGGTAAACATGCACAAATGATCTGCTGTCTTTATTTATTGAAGGAAAACAGTCTGCAAGAAGAGTTCTGCTTTCTTAACCCTCATGATTACACAAGAACCCATATTTTGCTTTATTTTTGGTTTTAGTGGCCTTCTTTCCTTTTCAACTTTTCTTTATTTCAACTTTACTGGAAATTGCCTTTGGCTTGGTATAAAGCTGAGGCTCATTAAATGCTCCCAAAACACAGGCTTGCTTGGGACAGATTTGTTGAAAGGTTTATTGATATAAGTTAGAACACATGCTGCAGAAATGTACTACATTTCTTTAAAGTCTTGCTTTTCATTTTGTGTCTTTATAAATCAGTGGTACAAAATTGGGATCCCAGATCGTGTTTGGCCTCCATTCTGTAAGAAACCATAAGGAAAACAAAGTTGGAGGGGGGGGTTAATGTTTTTTGGATGTCCAATTAGTGTTTAACTTGAAGGTAATTTCACAGGGGTAGTAACTGCACAGTGTGAAATCTGGTGCTGTAATTAAATGGAGGAAAGTCTCTTTAAAACAACAAAAGAACGTGCAAAAACTTTGCTTTTGTCCTAATAGTCACTCAGAAGGGGAGGTCATGCTGTTTAAAGTACAATATGGATGGGCTATTAAGGGTTGGGGGGAGTTCTGCTGTACAGTTGCATTTGCCTTGGCTCATTTAGTGAGAGGTGGCTGCCTAGCAAAAACTCAGTTTGCTGCTCTACTTTGCTGTTCTTAGATGGGTGGGTTTAAAGCTCACTAAAGCAATCTGTACAATGAAATGAATCTATACAGAACCACTGGAAGAGGCAGGCTCAGGAGCACGGTTTGCATTTACTGGGGTGCAGTGTCTTGTAGGTTGCTGAGGGGCTGTGGTTTTGGCAGGCTGGGCAGTGTTGGAACTCTGGGCAGGAGGAGAAAGAGGGATGCTCGGATGCTGTGGCAGTTGAGGGATAAAGGCAGGCAGACTAAGTGACTTCCTGTGGCTCAGATGAGACCAGAGAGAAGACCCAGCCCAGCGTCCTAGCTTCAAGGTGGCTGGCTTTTCCCTCCTCCATATTTCTCAGAAGGCATCACTCACCTTTCTCTAATGAGTTCCTATCTTGCACGTTGGACATGGTTTGAAAGGAAGCAATCAATAACTATTGCTGCTGCTTGTGGATGTGACTACTTTGTGGAGCCCCAGTACAAAGCTGCAGTACAGTGTCTTAATTACCCAGATAATCCTGTTTGCTTGTATTTTTAAACTATGGAGCGCTGGGTAATTATTCAATTCTTAATAGAAGGCAAATGGCAGTGTAAACAGTAATTAGGATGTTAGACTAATGTGCTTCAAAGCAAATTGGATTTTTTTCATACCATTCAGCATGAAGTCCCATAAAGTGAACAATTTAGTGGCAAGGAAACAAGTTCCATTTTATTCCTATTTTTTGGTGTTATCTCTCTTGGTCTTGTTTCTGTGTGAGCAAGTCTGCTCCAGAGCCAGCATCAAGTTGACAGATGGCTCCTTCCATTTGCCTACGCTATCCTATGGCTTCTGATGGGCTTTTTATTCCCTGTGGCAGGACTTAGAGGTCAGCAGCAGCCCAAATTCCCTCCAGCTGTGGGGCAAATGAGCATGGAAAGGTTGATTGATGCCACAGGTGCAGCTGGGTCTTGGCTTGACAGGATGGGGCCTGGAAGAGCCATCTGAGCTTGGTGGCTGAGGCTCTTTCTTCATGTGGATTCATATCTTCTTGCTTGCCAGCCAAGGCTCACTTTAGTCTTGGAAATAGTGACATGCTGGAAGGACAATTCAAGTTTGCAGCCTTCTAATCTTTGAAAGCAGAGTGGGTCAGAGCTCCAACTTATCTCCCTTAGTCTGGAGAGCACTCCTGGTTTTCACAGCTCGTCTCCAGTTTTCCTAGAAGCATGATGTGAGCCACAAACACAGACGTGAAACACTCCATTGATTTCTGTTCTGTCTGCAGATCTTGTGCATGTAACACATTTTGGTACTTCCACCCACTGCTAATTAAATCCTGCCGTTGTATCCAGGGCTTGCACTGCACATAGCTGGTGGCTGAAGACCCTGTGTGGCTGCAGAGGTGTCGGTCAATGGCGCTGCAGCATTCTGAACTGGTTTGGTAATGCCTTTGTCACAGCCAGGGTTTTGTCTGGCCGTCGCCATGAGCTCTCGGCCCTCTGGAGGAGCTGAGCAATTGCCTTTATTTTCCCCACTACCAGTGTGAAGAAAAGCCAACATGTTCCCCACTGTTGGTCTGAATCACAGGCATTTTAACGTTAGCTATATTTAACTTCTGAGAATTGGTGAGGGAGGAGACCAGTGGAGCGCTTCAAGAGGCTACAGTCAAGTTGTTGTTGTGTTTCATACTAACACAGCTGATGTATACGTCGTAGTGTGCACTGAAAGGGTGTGGGTTTTCTTATTCTAAATCCCAGAGGATTTTAGCCAAGCCACATTTAACAGCCTTAATTAACAAGCCTGTCTTTCCATACATAAAACATCTCTGTCTGGGGAGATGAAGAATACTGGTCAGTGCTCCTGTGAACTTGGTGCTTGAATTCAGTTGTTTCCAGTTTTAAGCGTGGTCCCCAGATGAAAAAGACATCACAGCCTTGAAAGTGGTTTCCTTTTGAAGTGTCCAGCCTGGCAATAACTGCAGCAGCAGTGGCTAAGCAAATTGGCATGTTAAAAGGGCTGGATCAATACCTTCTCTTGGCTGTGGCTGGATCTAGGTAACCCTTGCTGGAGGTCTGGCCGGCTGCACCCTTGTGTTCTGGGGAAACCAACAGTGGTGTGGGTCGTGTTGAGCTGAAGTAGCTGTATCCAGCGTCCAGGCTTTTGCAAGAAAGGCAATTTGAGGATGGATCTGGGGGAATCAATAGTTAGGGAAGATCAGGCAGCTTGTGTAATTTATGGGGAGGATTAGAAGGGAAGCGTAGGGAGAAACAGGAGATCAGTGGCAGGGCAGAAGTTGTCTGAACTTCTCTTCAGATGCTGGAGCATTCAGTTTTGTTGTACTTAGCTGCTGTGTGCAAAGGATTCCTTTGGAGCGTTTTGGAGAGACAAGTAAACACAGATTAAGGAGGGTGTGTGGGCAGTCCCTGCTGTTTAACAGAAATGCTTGGGGGCAGTGGCTGCTGGATAAGTAAAGCAAGAGATGCTTAGATACAGCTGTTTACTGACAAGCCCAAGGAGCTGGTTCTGGTTTCCCCCACGTGTGATCAGCTGCCCCAGCCCTGCAGCAGCACCCTCCAGGAGCTCCAGATAGGATGCTCTCCCTCGTCTGTCGTTTTCTGGATGCTGAACTCTGAAAGCCTCCCTGAGGCCAAAGGGTAGTGCTCAGTGTCTGAGACGGCCCCTTCACCCCTCCATGGGAGTGGGGTGGTCACTTAAGGTTCCTCCTGTGTCCATTGACACTAAAACACTACACAAGTGACTGCAGTAGTTGAAATGGAGGCTATTTGTTGAGAGGCTTCCTGTGGTCTTGCTCACCAGAGATGATAGAAGGTAGCTGAGTTGTGTTGCTGCTTCAATTTAGTGGCTTTGGTTTGTGTGTTGCACCCCTGCCAACCTCCCTTAATCTCTGAAATCCCATTCTGCAGTTAGCAGCTTGACACATTTTGTCCACTCGTAATTAGTTCTTGGATTTCCTCATTTTTGTGGTGATCAGAAGTGCCCAGAGTAGAGCTAATAAGACAGCTGGAATCGGGACCACGTCCCCATGTGTGTCCACCTGCTCATTAATAAGGACTGTGCAGTTAATGAGAGTGCTTTCCAGGTAATATTTAATCTCAGAGCAGCAACAGTTACTGTGAAAACTTTCTTTGCAGGTTGTTTGCTGAAGTCCTTCCTGTGGTACATTAGAAACTATCCTCCTGTACTAGTCCCAGCTGTGGTTCTGTTAGGGTGACCCAAATCTGGAGTACTCTGGAAAATCCATACAAGGTTAAAATGCTGGTTTCAGTGCTCTAGACTGGGCATGACCCATGAGTGGTTGCTGGGCACACATGCATATGTATAGACACGGCTGATAATGTAGGTTGTTTGTAATGCTTTGAGGTTCAAAGGCCTGTCTGTGTGGGGAGGAAAGTTGAAAGGAATCAAGGAAAGGAGTGAAGTCAGTGTGTGTAACTTAAGGTGCTTCACTAATCACCCTCGAGACTATTTCCAGCCTTTTTGGCTGAATCTACCCATGTGCAGATCCTTTACCCATTTAGTTGGTTCACCTTCAAGTTCTCAGTGGCTCTTTGAAGACATGCACTCGATACCTAGTTTTAATGTACCCACAATTAATGTACTTGGTAACCTTGAATTCAACACACCCAATAGCTTGGGAAAGCAAGCTCAAAGGGTTGTGGGCACTGTAAAAGCACCCAGT